>NC_141940.1:78041639-78348221 GCF_057802395.1 Ceratotherium simum simum | reverse complement strand
GTGAGCTTCTAAAAGACAAGACTATGTTTCCTTGATTGCTGTCTCCCCACTCCATCTCTACCCCAGTCCCTAGCACAGTACTCTGGTTACAGAAAATACTCAATAAATGTTTATTGATTGATTGACTTGCCACTAGTCCATTAACTTTGGGTCTTTGGGTCAAATGCTACCTATGAATTTTGTGAGAAAAAAATTAAACCGTGGTCACTACAATGTTATAGAGTGTTTAAGCTAATAGCCAACAAGGAGGGTTTTTCTTCCTGAGAAATAGAGTCAAGGGCAAAGAAGAGGAGGGAAAAAAGGTAGGCTCAGAGGCCAAATAAGTTTTGGAATTACTTGGTAAGATAAAGTCATACAAGCATTTTATTGCAGGATTTATCAGAGCCTTTAGTATTCTAATGTTGCATTGGAAATCTCTATGAGGGAGCTATAGAATAAAGCATTTCTCATGCCTATATGATCTTGGAAATTTTTTTCTGTGTGCCATCTCCTGGGTTTAATGTTCCATGGAACAAAATTTGCGAAACTTCCCTGGAGGAACATCATACTTTCCTTCTCTTCTGGAGATCTCCTCTTTTTACTCCTCTACTTTCCCGCTACCAGCCACCTGCCTAAGACAGGTCCTATGTTATCATCCTATTTTTGTTTAGCTTATATTGCAGCTTTAGGCTAGCGTCATACCTAGGACTCTCTTACTGGATTGTCTTGTATTGAAAAAATTATCAGTTTTGGGGCAAAGATGATCTCCAGAAATTTCTGGCTGCAATGAGTATATGCTTCTAGGAGTTCACAGAGCTGTCTTCTGGTGTCTGTTCTACCACTTACTTGATGTGTGTGACTTTAGACAAGTCACTATTCCTCTATGGGCTTAATTTCCTCATCTGTAACATGGGAGAGTTATAATCAATAATCTCTAAGCTCTCCAAGAGAAGAGACTCTGAGATATCCCTGGGGTTTTGCAACTTCTATGGAGAGGGGTGTCCCTGGATTTGAAGCTCCTTTTACCAATAGAAATACAACTAGGATTCTATTCCCAACCCCAATAATTCCTTTCTATAAGGGTAGTAGGAAGAAATAATGGTTGTTTTCAAAGGTTGTGGGGTCTGGACACAGAGGTGTTTCATGAAGGAAGCTGAGGTTTCCACTGGGTGAGGGCCCTGTTTCAGAGGCTTGTAAGCATGATGGGGAAGAAGTTGCTCCTTTCACCACCTATGTGAAGGTGGCATCTGGGGATGGGGAAATGCTGAGGTTTTGACCATGGACTTGGCAGGTTGCTGGTGGTGAAGCAAAGGACTCTTCCCTATTCACTTTTGTGTGCTATTTTGACTTCTATAATCATCCCAAAGGGGAGCAGACCCTAGTGAAACCTGAACTGACCTTAGGGATGCATTGGAACTAAAAGTGGTAACATGTCAGTTTCCTTGAGTGGTAAAGAAGTTGATTTGACATGAATTACATGAGGGAAAGGAAGCAGTGTTGACCTGGCCCAGAACAGGTCCTCATAGTGGGGACTGATTTAAAGATATATGTGTGTGTGCACATACACAGACACACAAACACGAACACACATGCTCATACTCTTATTCCTTATTCCTGCTTGAGGAGAAAGACTTCTTTGCTCTGACTTCCACCCCACATTGTAAGAAGGGGCTAGGAGATAGATTTCAGGATTACAAAGATTTCAGGATTCCAGGAGATGGAAACCTTTGAGGGTGGTGCATGCATACTTTGGAAAGAAGGGAACACTTTATGTCTGCATTCACAGTCTCCTGACACAGAAGAAATGTTCCTCTTTTTTCAGGTTTCTAGTTGACTTGGGAAGAGTCATCCAGGCAGAGCTAGCAAGATGATTGGGAAGGGAATGGAAGTCAGTTAAGTTCTGTTTTACCAAAGATTCATTGTGTTCCAACTGGGCCCACCTCTGAAGTGAGGTAAGAGTGGCACAGGTGGGATGAAGAAAGACCAAAAAAGCAAAGACACGATTCATACTCCCAGGGACCCAACCATCTCAATTAGTCTCACTTTAATTACCCTTGGTAGGTCCTTTAGAGAAGACCAAAATGACCAAGATTGCTATCATGATTAGATATTTATTGAGTACAAAAAGAGTACCAGAGCACTAGACTCACAGTGCAGGAGCAGAACTGAACCCTGGCTTGCTATATGACAATCTCAAAAGCTATCTGGTCCTGGAGAAAGGGAAGTGATCCTGGACACAGCTGGTCCCCTGAGCTGGCAGAGCTGATCCTCCCTCTGGTCTTCTGGTGGAAAGAGGCCAAAGTTGAGTGGTTTCTGGAGGCATGATGATCACGTCCTCGTGTTATGGGCACTTCCCTCTGGTGTTTGGAGAGAAGCAGCGGAAGCCACAGGCAGGGATGTTAGAAGGGCCTAGGGCCTAACCCAGCAGCAGACTTGCTTTAGGTACATATGGTAACTTTTTAGGAAAAACCAGTCACTTCTAGGGACCCCAATGTTGGCAAGGAAGACATGTTGTGTTATCCAGGAAGAGAAGTAGCAAGGAAGGGGGCCATGCAGAAGGCAAGGGCTGAATAGGCAATTATGTCAGCAGACCCTGGCCTAGTAGGCATTTTTAGCAGACACTCTTGCTATCGGTAGCCAGATGCCCATAATCTGGGGGAACTGTATGCAGCAAACAAGCGTAGTCACTGTTGATCTGGGCGATGATCTTGTACTCCTGGCCCAGGCAGGGGTCCTCAGAGTAGTCGTTGTCCAGAGTCCAGGAAGCTGGCTCTTCAGTGGAGCAGCCACTTGCAAAGATGGCCACCCTCATGGTTTCACCAGAGTCATTGGCATCCCTGGCATGCACCCTGTGGCCCAAGAGCCCACCACCCGTGAGAAAGGACTTGAGTCTGGAACCCTGGTTTCCCATCATTCTGCCCCAATTCTTGCCATCTGACCCTCAGGCTCTTGTCACCCAGGGATTCTGGGATCAGAGTGCTAGTGGACCTGAATTATTCTATGTGTTCCGTAGGCCAGGACAGAACCTCAGGAGGTGCCTCAGAGAGGGAAGAAAACTGTGCCCTGACCCTGAAGACCTCTAGGCTTAGGATTGGGTCTGTGCCAAACCCCCTTTCCTGCATGCCAGTGACCAACAGAATTGAGGGAAGGGAAGGGTCAGAAGATGGAAGAAGAGATGCTATCTTACCTGGCCACTTCATAGACATGCTCTAGAAAAGAAGGAGGAATTGGGTCAGAAGTCTCCATGGGGAGTGGACAATGGCCAAGAATGGACCCTGGATACCAGTAGAAAGGTGAGGGAAAGGGAGACAGAGAGGGGGATCTCAATATGTCTCAGCTTTCCAACACCTAGGAGGTTTGGGAAGATGAGTTGAAACACAAGGATGAAAATTTCTCAGGAAAGGAAGAGGAAGCAGACTTGGTCACTGTCCTCTTTGGCATACTCTGACTCAGGACATTGAGCTGGCGCAGTTGCTTGGTGTGGTGGGAGAAGGGACCCAGGAATCTTGCCAAAGATTCCCAGGGAGTCCTTGTAAGAAACTTGACAACCAGGCTAGAGCCCAGGCAGAAGGGGCTGAATTGGTCTGATGTCAGGGACTATGGCCTAAGCCATTCTCAAATGCACTCATCCCCACCCTGCACCCAGGAAAGGTCCTGGAAGAGATCACCATTGACCCCTAGTGTCTGTGTAGGAGAAGTACCTACATTTCATGCAGGCTTAAAGACTCTATAGCCTGGTACAAAGATGGATGTCTCTTGGTACTGCCCTCTAAAGGCTTATAATTTTTCAGGGATGTAGCTGGGAATGAATGCATTAAACTACCATAAAGCAAACACAGCATGCTGCAGGCCTTTTACCTTGTGATAGAGCCCTCTATTTCCATGTCTTACCTCCCTCATTGGCCTAGTAGCTCCTGTACTGCAGGAGTTGTGTCTTTTTCTTTTTTATATGCTGAGTGCCTGGCGCATAGTAAGCACTCAGTAACTACACGTTAAATTTAAATAATGCCTCGAGGCTATCTCCCTTATAAAGAGGTAGAAAACAGGAGTTCTGGGAAGGCAATCCAAGAAGGGAAAATGCATAAAGGTATGAGGTATACAGCTTATTTGTCTGTTTGACTTCAGTGACTGGAAATGAAAATAGGTATAATGAAGTTGTGGAGATTGAGAAGATAGGCTAGAGCTACATCACAGAGGACCTTGAATGGAATGCTGTATTTTGTCCTCTATTCCCTGGGCCATGAGGAACCCTGGAAGGTTTTTGAGTGTGAAATAATATAATATGGTTGCAGTTTATACCCAGTCTCATTGAGATTATGATGAATGTTTTCCTTTTAGTACTCCTGGGATTTGTGGCCACTTGAGATATCTCCACATCCACGGTCAGCCTCATGGGTAGTAGCCATGCTACCTGGTCTAGACCAGAGCTTATACTTGAGGCCTGGGAGAAGGAGATATCAAGATCCCCTTCTCTTTGGTTGAAGAAACTCATGGTGGAAACCAAGGTATTTGGGAGTAGGAGCTACTACAGAGGAAGAGACACACTAGTGCTAGGTAAAATGGTGAGTTCAGCAGGCATTGAGGGGTAGCTAGGTTTAACTTAGAAATCAATATCCAAAATTTTTTTCCTCCTGTGTTGGCTCACAGTTGTTAAATGGCCCTGACAACCACACCTTCATCATGTTACTCCTCTGATTAAAAACTTTTGGTGATTTTTAGTGCCTTTGTAAGGCCTAGAGGAAAAAGTCCACATTCCTTAGCTTGTTATTCAAGACCTTCTATAATCAGGAATGAACTTTCCTTTTCCCTTGTATTTCTCCATTGCCCAGCGACATGAATTTTCTTTATAGATGACCCTACTCACCGTCATCTTTTAAGCTTTTATATGGTTACTCATGTAGATTCTCCTTCCTGGAATACTGCCCCCTTCCAAATTATTTTCATACTCCAAGGCCTGGTCTAAGTCCCTTCTCCTTCTGAAAGCCCTTGCTAATTACTCCAGCCCTAACTGACTCTCTTCTTCTCTGGATCCCCTAAGCCTTGATTGTCTTCTCCAGGCTTCGAGTCCATGGCCTTTTGTGCTCTGCATTGTTATTGATAAACTCCATGCTTCTACCTTGAATACCCTAAATAAATTATAAGTAACTTGAGGCCAAGGATTGTGTCTTCTCCTTCTCTTGCATCCTCATTAGGCAACCCATTACAGAGATGGCTGTACTAGGCTGGATACCAAAGATTTGTGAATTAACTTCTATAAGTTGTATTGTCATTGTTGGCTTGTACATTTGTCTCCCTGCACTCCTACTCTCACCCTCAAACTAGGCTGGGAGCTCTTTGAAGTGCCTAACACAGTGCCTGATACAGAGTTTATGCTCAACTATACTGCCAGAATGAATGAATGAACAGGAGCCACCAGTCCTACTCATCACTCACCCTGTTGGGATGTCTTCCTGCAGTGCACGATATAAGCCATGGTGAAGACCACCACACAGCACAGGGAGATGATGAGAATGATGGCAAAGATAGGCAGGCTCCTTCCTAGAAGGCGAAACAAGACCAAGTGGTATCTGATTGAAAATGAGTCCAGAAACAGAAACTCCAAAGATCATCCCAGACCAGCTGATACCTCTTTCTTTTCCATTTCCCAACTTCTCCTAACTTTCTTAGCTACCCAGAGAGACAAACAAAACCCCAGGCCCATGAGAAAGACTTGAGAGAGGCTAGAAACTCTATGTGTAAACAAGTTCTTCCAGATCCAATGGCTGATTGGCCTGGGCATTTGAATTAGTCCTACATGCTTTCCACGGGGCCAAGACAACAGATTTTCATCTTCTCTTAGAGAGGAGAAAGTAGTATCCTGACTTCCCAGCTTCATGAAAAATGCTACCTTATTGAAATTTTGGTCAATTACTTCTAGCCACAAGGATTCTTTCCTTCACACTCTCTGGCCCAGTACCCAGGTTTCATTTTCCTCAAAACATATTTCCACTGAGTCCCCTGGGTTACCTACCCAATCCTGCCTATAAGCTGAAGCAAACCACTGGACTGGGCTTCCAGTCCTGGATCTGTTATTTACTTGCTGTATGACTATGGTATGCAGAATAATGGTCCTCCAAAGATGTTCACATCCAAATCCCCAGAAACCGAGAGTATGTTAGTTTATATTGTAAAGAGGAATTAAGGTTGCAGAAAGATTTAAATTTGCTAATTAGCTGACATTGAGATGGGGAGATTATCTTGAATTATCTGGATGGGCTCATTGTAATCACAAGGGTCCTTTAAGTGTGGAAGAGGGATACAGAAGAGGAGGTCAGAGTCAGAGAGAGATTTGAGGATGCTACATCACTAGATTTGAAAATGGTGGAAGAGAACCAAGAGCCAAGGAATGTGGGTAGCCTCTTGAAGCTAGAAAGGACAAAAAACTCATTTTCTCCCAAAAACTCCAGAAAGAACACAACCCAGTTGATACCTTGATTTTAGCCCAGTGTGTCAGACTTCTGATCTCTAGAAGTGTAGGATAACATGTTTGTGTTACTTTAAGTCACTACGTTTGAGGTAATTTTTTTTTTTGAGGAAGATTGGCCCTGCTCTAACATCTGTTGCCAATCTTCCTCTTTTTCTTTTTCTCCCCAAAGCCTCAGTACATAGTTGTGTACCATAGTTGTAGAGTTGTAGCTCTTCTATATGGGATGCCACCTCAACACGGCTTGATGAGTGGTGAGTAGGTCCGTGCTCGGGATCAGAACTGGTAAACTCCAGGCGGCCGAAGTGGAACGTGTGAACTTAATCACTACGCCACCGGGCCAGCCTCTTGAGGTAATTTTTATAGGAGTCATAAAAAAATAAATACAGTGACCTTAGCCAAATTCTTGATTAAGTTTTTGACTTAGTTTTTCCGTAAATTCAATGAAAAGATTGGATAATGCTTAATGTATTGCAGCTACAATATTCTGAATCTAGGGAGAGATATCAGGGAATGGGAAGGAGTAGTGAAAGGAATTTCAGTATACTTAGGATTAGCTGCTGCAACTGGCTTTGTTTTACCTCATCTCAAAATATTTTGTCCTAGAAATCTGGTATTTGTAGTCCTCAGAGCTCTGGTTGGAGCAGAGAGAACACAAGCTATACAATGAAAAAGACCAAAGGAAGATTCCCCCTTGGAGAGAGTCAAGTAGTGAAAATTTTGACAGAGAATGTAGGGCACAAACACAATATCTGAGAATTTCCATTTCTCCCAAGGTTATTTTCTCCTCTTACCAAACCAAACCAACTTTCCAAGAGGTATCTTTTAACCTCCCTTCTCCTATTGAATGTTGCCCTGGAAGAGGCATGGAATTATGGAAGCATTCAAGTCAAAGGTGACAATGCAAAGGTGACACACAGAACAGGTTTGGACTATGCCAGGAGACAGCCAAGAAGTTTTGCAACCAGGAAGGGAGCAGTACAGGGGCATTAAGAAGTCCACTATCAATGATACCCAGCCAGAATTTGAGACCAGGAGTGATAGTCATCAAACTGTTTAGCACCAACCAATCAAAACAGTTGCCTACTGTAGACCTGGAGTCTAAGAGGTCCCCTGCTATACTAGGCACTAACACTTTTGTTGCAGAACCATGGAGCGGTCTTGAGAGTTCTGAGAGATGGACCAGGGCAGCCCAGGTGATAACAGGGAGCTCAGCGGTTAAAGGAAGTAAATAATTATCAACTAGTAGAATAATATTTCATCATTTCAATCAATGCAGTGATACCAGTGCATACCAGCTGACTGTAAGCTCCAGGTGAAACATAAAAGACCTTTTTTTGGGGGGTTTGGATCTCTGAGACTATGACTTAGATACCTTTGAAACTTTGGAGGAATCAGAAATCAGCCGCAAGCTGCTTGGTGAGCCCTGGCGTAAAGCTCAAGTAATGACGCCCTGTCATTACCCTTACCTGGTCCAATGCCCATGTCCCTAGAAGACCTGGTTGAGGTCGTGTCTCTTTCCTCTTCTTGCTTAGAATGTGTGGGAAGTATATTACTATGAGAACCAGCTAAGATCAGGTATATCATTCCCCTTAACCCCACTCTGACTTTGCTCATCCTTGGATCTCTATCTTTTCTTCTCCATCCCACACACTCCACCCATCTCTGAGGCCTTTGACTATTGACTGACACATAGCTGGTAATGATTTGCAGAGTTGAATACCATAGAACAGTGTGTATAGTGGGAAGTTTCAGTTGCAAAGTTCAGAGCCAAGAAGGAAGGATAGAAGTTCTGGCATTACCCTTACCTGACCCAGCACTGGTCTTCTCAAGGTAGCCATCCACTTCAGTGGTCAAGCCCCAGGGTGGGTTCTCTGTGGATGTTGCAATGACAATAGGGTATTAGGATCAGAGACTTCTCTTCTAGCCAGGAGCTGCCAGGTGCTACATAGTTTGGGGTCCTTCTTTGGACATCTGAGCTGAGATTTCCAGAATTCCTGGCCCTGTCATTGACCACTAGTACTATGAGGTGAGGTATAGTTTCTTACTATTGGTGGAGGAAAGAGGGCCCATAGAGGGGAAGTAATATGCATAAAGTCCCACAGCTGGTCAGACTAGGAACAGAAGAGAGGTCACAGTTTTCTTTTTTCCAACTTTTGCCATGGGAATATTCTAACTCTTTCCTTCCTTTTGCCTCAGAATTTTTCACAAAGAAGATTATATATATTCATTATTCCACTTCCTCATGACCCTTAAATGCTTGATATCTTTCTTTTATTTCCATTTCTTTATTGCTGTGTTCTTTCTGAGGAAACTAGTGACCTCTTATTACTCATCTAATGGCATTGGGCCTCCTCTCTTGGCTTCCATGACACCATTTCAGACCTCTCCTACTCGAGCAGAACCCTAGTAAAACTCACCTTCCAAGGAGGATTGCATAGTTGTAGGTGCCTCAGTATTGTCATTGAGTGGCTTTGAGGAGTCTACAAGGAAAAGGAAGTCTAGTCAAGGGCCCTGGCACACCTGAGTGAAAGGTTGAATGTGCTAGGGAAATTTAGAATTAAGTGGAGGCCGGTCAGGTCCAAACCTGGACCTGTTTCAACAATTCTCTCACGATACTGGAAAGTTGTGTGTTATCTGTTCTTCTGTTACATCATTCTAACCCAGGATACTTAGCCCAGGGTTCATAGACCCCCAATGAATGTATAACTAGAGTTCAGAGGGTCTTTAAAGTCAGATGGGAAAAGCATATTTTGTCTTTATTAACTTATAACTGAAATTTAGCTATTCATTCTCTTGAGAGGGATTTTGGAAGTATCATAAAAAAAGGTGGCTGCAGGTGATGTCAGTGGAAATGGTAGAGCAATGACCTCCAAATATTCAACTCTTCACAAAAGCAATGAAATAAC
Source organism: Ceratotherium simum simum (assembly GCF_057802395.1). Classification (NCBI taxonomy): domain Eukaryota; kingdom Metazoa; phylum Chordata; class Mammalia; order Perissodactyla; family Rhinocerotidae; genus Ceratotherium; species Ceratotherium simum. The sequence goes on along the minus strand of NC_141940.1, from coordinate 78,338,870 downwards.
TGGCAAAATTTTTCATAATCAACATTTTTATACAGAATTTTGGAAATTAGTCAAAGATTTGCATCAACCCAGGGAGCATTTACGGAAGAAAAACACCCCAGCCTTGTTAAGATCAGCAATTTTGTGGCATTTTAACTTTTCCTAGCCCCATCACCCTTCCCCAGGCCAGTAGTAGCCTTGAAAATAAACCCCATTCCAGGTGCTGGAGTAAGCAGAACAGATTTAATTCTCAAACAGTTGTCATTATTTGACCTGTGTGGAGAGTCTCTGAAAGACCTGACTCAAAAGGCTTGTCTTTATTAGTGAAGCAGTGCTAAAACTCTCCCTGGGGAGGGGAGAGTATTTGTCACACAACTGCCTGAGGCAATGGATAACAGGGGAGGGCAACAAGAGACTAACCAAAAAACTTAAAAGGAAAAATTGAAGAATGAGATGTCCATAGAGACTTTGAAAAGCTCTGACACATTTCTAGGAATCTAGAAGGCCACAGACATGCATAAGGTTGTGTGCATGCTCAGGAAATACATGAGAAAAGTCATAAGCTCTTACCTCTGGCTGGCCTTGAGGCTTTGCATAAGCATGAAGTGAAGGCTATGGCACAGTTATAAACTGCCTGGTGAGTGTTGAAGACATATTTCAACATGCAACAGAACCCTTTAGTAAAGACTGGGAGATTTATTGTTTCTCAGTATTTAAGAAAATCTCTATTCAATCATGAGCTGACTGCTAAGTTAACAAAGTAGAGACTTAAGTGGCCATCCATGACAAAGAATATAGAAGACTATACAGAATCAGAAAAGTCATTAAACAAACAAACAGCAACTAGTACAAAAAGCAGTGCCAACAAAAAGCCCTGGAGAGAGAGAAGGAGAATCAGATTTCCAGAGTTGCCACATTATATTATTTTAAAGGCCAGTTTTCAACAAAAATACATGATATGCAAAGTAATTAGAAAGTATAGCCTATAAACATGTAAAAAAGTTGTGCTGAATAGAAATTGTACCTGAGGAAGCACAGATATTGGACTTACTAGAGAAAGATTTTAAATCCATTATTTTAAATATGTTCAAAAAACTAAAGGAGAACATGTGTAAAGAACTAAAAGAATGAGAGCAATTGAAATCAAATAGAGAATATCAATAAAGAAACAGAAATTATAAAACAGGAACCAACTAGAAATACTGGAGTTGAAAAGTACAATAACTGTAAAGAAAAAAATCACTAGTGGGAAGAAAAATTCACTAGAGAAGATTTAAGCAAGCAGAAGAAAGAATCAGTAAACTTGAATATATGACAATTGAAATTAACGAATTAGAGGAACAGAAAGGGAAATGAAGGAAGAAAAATGAGCAGCACCTCAGAGACCTGTGAGACACCATCAACTGTACCAACATACACATAATGGGAGTCCTAGAAGCAGAGGATAGAAAAGGACAGACAGAATATTTGAAGAAATAATGTCAAAAAACACTCCAACTTGATGAAAATAGTTAATGTGCAAGTATGAGAAGCTCAGTGAACTCCAAGTAAGAAAAATTAAAAAATATTCACATCTAGCCATATAATCAAAGCCAAAGTCAAAGAGAGAATATTGAAAGCAGCAAGAGAGAAGCAAGTCATCATGTACAAGGAATTCTTAATAAGATTAATAGCCGATTTCTCACTGGAAACAATGGAGGTCATAAGACAGTGAGATGACATATTCAAAGTACTGAAACAAAATCCTACCAGTAAGGAATTCTATATTTATCAAACTGCCCTTCAAAAATGAAGGAGAAATTAAGGCATTCTGAGATAAACAATAACTAGGAGAGTTTGTCACCAGCAGATCAGCTCTATCAGAAATCTTACAGGGAATTCTTCAGGCTGAAATGAAAAGACACTAGATAGCAACTTGAATCGATGTGAAGAAATAAAGCATCAGAAATTATAACTACATAGGTAAATATAGAGAATGTAAAAGTAGTTTTTGTTTGTAACTCCCTTTCTTCTATCTGATTTAAAAGACAACCACATAAAACAATAATTATAAATCTATGTTGATGTGATTATAATGTGTAAAGAATGCAATTTGTTACAATAAGAGCATAAACGAGTGGGAATGGAGCTATATAGAAACAAAGTTTTTATATGCTATTGAAATTAAGTTGATATGAACAATTACTAGATTGTAGTAAGTTAAGAATCAATGGTAATCCCCAGGGCAACCACCAAGAAAATAACTAAAAATATATAGTAAAATAAACAACAAAAGAATTACATGGTACACCAGAAAATATCTGTTTAACACCAAAGACAGCAGTAGTGAAGCAACAGAATAATAATAAAGGCAAAATATATAGAAAAACAATAGCAAATTGGCAGATATAAATCCTACCGTATCAGCAATTACATTAAATGTAAATAGATTAAGTTATCAAATTTAAAGGCAGAGATTGGCAGAATGGATATGAAAACATAATCCAACTACATGCTATGTATACTTAGGATTCAAAGACACAAATGGTTTGAAAGTAAAAGGATAGAAAAAGATATACCACGCATACAGTAACAAAAATAGAACTGGAGTAGCTATACTAATATCCAACAAAATAGACTTAAAGATAAAATTGTTACTAGAGCCAAAGCAGGATCTTTTGTAATTATAAAGGGTCAATAAATCAAGAAGACACTACAATTATAAACATATATGCTCCTAACAACAGAGCTCCAAAATACATGAAATAAAAAATGACAGAATTTTAAGAAGAAAAAGATAATTCAATAAGAATAGTTTGAGAATTCAATACTGCACTTTCAATTATTGGTAGAACAACCAGACAAAACATCAGCAAGGAAACTGAAGACTTGAACAACACTGTTAGCAAAATGGACATAGCAGACATATACAGAACATTCCACACAACAATAGAATACACATCCTTCTCAAGTGCATAATGAAGATTATCAAGAATGGACCATATGTTAGGTCCTAAAATAAGTCTCCACAAATTTGAAACAATTTAAATAATGCAAATTATGTTCTCCAACCACAATGAAATGAAATTAGAACTAAATAACAGAAGGAATTTAGGGAAATTCACAAATACATGGAAATTAAACAACAACACCTACATAACCAATGGGTTAAATAAGAAATCATTAGGAAACTAAGAATACTTTGAGATGAATAACAATGAAAACACAGCATACCAAAGCTTACTGGATACAGTGAAAGCAGAGCTCAAGGGAAAATGACAGCTGTAAATACCTACTTCAAAAAATAAGGAAGATCTCAATCAATAACCCAATCTTTTACCTTAAAAAGAAAACTAGAAAGAGAAGAGCAAACTAAACTGAAAACAAGCAGAAGGAAGGAAATAAAGGTTTAGCAGAGATAAATGAAATAGAAAATAGAAATCAAAAGAGAAAATCAACAAAACCATAATTTAGTTATTAGAAAAGATCAACATAATTGACGATCCTTTAGCTAGACCAATTCAGAAAAAAAAAGAAGACTCAAATTACTAAAATCTTCAATCAAAGAGGGGAAATTCCTGCTAACCTTGTAGAAATAACAAAGAATTATAAGGGAATACTATGAACAACTGTAAGACAATGAATTAGCTAAGATGTAAAATACAAGTTCCTAGAAATTCACAAACTACTGAAACCAACTGAAGAAGAAATAGAAAACCTGTATAGGCAGACCTTTAACAAGTAAAAATATTGGATTGTTAATCAAACAACTTACCACAAAGTAAAGGCTAGGCTCAATTGGCTTCACTGGTAAATTCTACCAAAGGGTTAAAAAAATTAACGCCAATTCTTTACTAATTCTTTCAAAAAATAGGTGAGGTAACACTTCCCAACTCAGTATAAGAGACCAGTATTACCCTTATACAAAAGCAGATAAAGATATCAAAAGGAAAGAAAATTAAGAACTGATATCCCTTATGAATATGGATACAAAAATCCTTAACACAATACTAGCATACCAAATCCAGCAGCACATTAAAAAGGTTATGCACCATGACCAAGTAGGGTTTATCCCAGGAATGCAAGATTGGTTCAACATATGGAAATGAGTCAATGTAATACACTCCATTAATAGAATAAAGGAGAAAAAAAGCACATGATCATCTCAGTAGACACAGAAAATGCACTCAACACAATCCAACACCCTTTCATTATAAAAACACTCAACAAACCAGGAATAGAGGGAACTTTGTCAACCTGATAAATTGCACCTACAAAAAACCTACAGCTAATGTCATACTTAATGGTGAAAGACTGAATCTGTTTCCTGTAAGATCAGAAACAAGACAATGATGTCTACTCTTGCCATGCCTATTCACCATTGTACTGTAGATATTAGCCAAGTTAATTATGCCAGAAAAAGAAATAAAAGGCATCCACATTGGAAAGGAAGAAATAAAATTATTTCTATTTTCAGATGATATAATCATATATATAAAATCCTAAAGAATCCACAAAACAATGATTAGAGCTAATAAATGAATTTAGCAAGGTTATAGGATATAAGATCAATACATAAATATCAGTTGTATTTCTGTACACTAGCAATGAACAATCCAAAAATGAAATTACACAAACAATTATATTATACTATCACCAAAAATAGTAAAATACTTAGAAACAAATTTAGCTAAAGAAGTGTAAGACTTGTACAGTGAAAACTACAAGAAATTGTTGAAAGAAGACCTAAATAGCTGGAAAGACCTCTCATGGTCACGGGTTGAAAGACTTAATATTGTTAAGATGGTAATACTGTCCAAAGCAATCCACAGAATCAATTCAATCACTATTAAAATCTCAATGACCCATTTGCTGAAATGGAAAAGCTAATCCTAAATAGATAAATATAGATCCCTATGGAATTGCAAATGATCCTGGATAGCCAAGACAATCTTGAAAAAGAAAAAAAAAATAGTGGACTCACACCAATTTCAAAACTTACTACAAAGCTATTGAAATCAAAGCAGTGTGGTACTGGTATAAATGTAGAGACATAGATCAATATAATACCATTGAGAGCTCAGAAATCAATCTGTATATCTTTGGTCATTGATTATTTGACAAGACTGCCAAGATCATTCAATAGGAAAGCATAGTTTCTTCAACTAATGATGCTGTGACAACCGGATAGCAAATGAATAAAATTGGAATAATGCAAAAATGCAATATTCATGCCATACACAAAAATTAACTCAAAATGGATCAAAGACCTAAACATAAGAGCTAAAACTATAAGACTCTTAAAAGAAAACATAGGAGTAAATCTTCATGACCTTGAGTTTGGTAATGGATTCTTAGACATGACACCAAAAGCAAAAGCATCAAAAGAAAAAATAGATAAGTTGGATTTCATCAAAAGTAAAAACTTTTGTGCATCAAAAGACACTATCAAGAAAGTGAAAGGCAACTTATATAATGGGAGAAAATATTTGCAAATAATGTATCTGAAAAGAGTCTAGTATTTAGAATACATAAAGAACACTTAGAACTCAACAATAAAAAGGCAAACAACCAAATTTAAAAATGTGCAAAGTATTTGAATAAGCAGTTCTCCAAAGAAGGCATACAAATGGACAACAAGCACATGAAAGGATACTCAACATCATTAGTCCTTAGGGACATGCAAATTGTAACCACAATTAGATACCACTTCAAACCAACTGTGTGTGCTATAATTTAAAAAATAAAATAGAAAATAACAAGTTGGTGAGGATGTGGAGAAACTGCAACACTCTTACATTGCTTGTGGGAATGAAAAATAGTGCAGCCACATTGGGAAAGAGTTTGCCAGTTACTCAAAAAGTTAAACCCCGAGTGACTATATGACCCAGCAATTCCACTCATAGTCGTATATCTAAGAGAATTGAAAATATATGTCCACACGAAAACCTTTACATGATTTCTCATAGCAGCATTATTCATAATAGCCAAAAAGTGGAAATAACCCAAATGTGCATCAACTGATGAATGGTTAATAACATGTGTTATATCCATGCAATGGAATATTATTTGGCAATAAAATGATGAAGTACTGATACATGCTGCAGCATGGATGAACTTTGTAAACATGCTAAGTGAAGGAAACCAGACACAAAAAGTCACATATTGTATGGTTCAATTTATATGAAATACCCAGAATAGGTAAACTTATAGAGACAGAAAGCAGATTAGTGATTTCTAGGGGCTGGGGGAATGGGAAATTGAGAGTGACTGCTTAATGGGTACAGGGTTTCCTTTTGAGGTGATGAAAATATTCTGGAATTAGATAATAGTTATGGTTGCACAGCCATCTGAACCACTAAATTGTATACTTTAAAATGTTGAATTTTATAGTATGTGAAGTATATTTTAATTTAAAAAGGTGTCAGTGAAAGTCTGATAGAATTTCATTAGGTTAAGAAGGAGAAAGAATATTTCGGGCAGAGGGAACAGCATTTAATGTTTCAGATGTGGAGAGGCATGTTCGATGATAAGGCTGGATAGCTAGGCTGGGGACAGACTAAGGGAGTTTAGGCTTTGTTCTTTGGTAGAAGGGTACATGGGGAGTAACAGAACGTTTTTGAGGAAGGAAGTAAACATTTCCCAGTCTAAGTCTGGAAAAAATATTTCTGACAACAGTGCGATGGGGTTTTTGAAGGTGAGGGAATGGCATATTTTGTCAAATATTCATTATTCATGAACAAATATTCACTAAGGTCCTCCTATGTGCTAGGCACTTTCCTAGACTATGGAAAACCAGTCATGGATTTTATATCTAGTGATATAAAATAGATATTCAATAAATGTTGAATAAGTTTATGGTTTGGTGAGGATGGATGGACATGGGGACATCATTTAAAAGGCTATGGAAATTGTTCAGGAAAACAGATGATGAAACTATGACAGTATGAGGAAAAAAGGAGGAGCATAAAAAGAGAGTTGATTCAGTAGTTGAATTCACAGCACTTGGTGATCTTGATGATTAAGAGGTGAGGCAGAGGGAGGAGTCAAAAATATTGCTGAATCTTCTAACAGGTTTGAGGAACAAGATTGGTGAGTAAAGGTAAGTTCAGTTTTAGACAAGCAAGATTAGAAGTGAAGCTGTCCAGAGGTAACTAGACATTGAGATATAACACTCAAGAGAGAAATTAGGGATAAAATTATTGACTTGAGAGTAGTCAGCCTAGAGGTGATATTTGAAGCCACAGAAGTGAATAAAGTCCCCTGATAAAATGCTATAGAGATACAGGAAGAGAGCAATAAGAACTAAGTCTTTGAGAACATTTACAATCAAAGGATGAATGAAGGAAGACCTAGCAAAGGGGTCTGAGAAGGATGAGTCAGATAGGTCTTAGGAGAACAAAGAAATAATAGTGGTGTTGATACTAGTGGTTGAAAGAGCTTTGAGGAGGAAGGAATGTTCAACAGGGTCAACTGCTACAGAGATGTTGAGGACGATGGGTGTGAATGGAGAGGTCTTGGGCTTTGGTGATGTGGAGGTCAGTGATGACTCTAGTTTATAAGTTATGTTGTGGTGAATTGGGAGGGACAGCCAGTGGAAACTACCTTCTTTAGAAGGATGGTAGTGGCCATGGACGAGATATGAGGTGGAAGATGCGGAGAAATATTTTAAAAAATGACATATATGTGTTATTTACATATATGTGTATAATGAGCTTACATACATACATACATACATACATACATATTAGGCTTAGGTATAGGATAATGGGTGGACCAGGGAGTTGGAGTAGCTGAGGTTAAGAGATTAGGTGGAAGGTTTGCTGTGGAAAGAATAAAGGTACATCTTACTCTGAGCCAAGAGGGAATGGGTAGGGAAATGTCAAGGCAGAGAAAGTAGTTGATAGAATTCATATCTGAGGGGGGTCTGGATCATCTCAGAGAAAGAGGAGGTGACCTCATCTTCTGGAAGCAGGGCTGGGAGCCTGAAATAAGGTGGAAAGTGTTCTAAACAGCTGCTATAAGGAATGGGACAAAGATAAGCAAATTGATTGGAAAACAACATGGTGACAACCAGTGGATGTCACACAACATGAAACTGAAGTGGGATCAATGCATCTCTGTGCTGTTTTTGTGAGCAGAGCTCAGCAGTCCAAGACCATGGGCAAAATCATGGCATACAGGGCCATCCCAGAACTGAGGAACAGAACAGAGGGTAAGGCAGAGGGAGGAGGGGCTAAGAGCTATATAGGGCAGAGATGAAACAGGGGACCCGACTTATGGAACAAAGTTGAGGTGGAGAAGGAGGCAGGCAGAGGAAGCCAAGAGGTAATAGCTTGGCTCAGAGAGCAGGAAAGGGTGGAAGGCTGAAAGTAACTTCTCTGAGCCTGTTTCCTTACCTGTCCTTAGGGGGCAATGGTGAGCACTGCCTAAAAGCTTTGTTGCCTGTGAGGTTGGACTGTGATAACGGATAGATTGATTGGTTATGAGCAAGGTCCTGCCCAGAAGGGCTGGGAAATAACTCATAGAAATGTGAAAATGTTCAACTTGTCTCTTTATGAAGTACACATTCTCAGATTTTCTAGCTATTCCTTGCTCTCTCTGCTTGACCAGATTGACAACTCTCAGCGAGTTAGGCCAGTGTCCACATAATCCCCTCAGAGTGAGTCTGCATGTGTTCCCCAAAAACTAACACACCAAAACCTACAGCACACACATCCTCACTACAATTCAACTTTGGGAAACAAATCTCTCCAGGCAAACACAGGAGTCTCAAACCAACATCAGTTTCCTAACCCAAGTGGTGAGATCCAGTTTGCTAACTTTCCTTATATAGAACTATCCTCAGAGGATAGTAATTTTCAGGTGGCTCTGAGGATAATTCCCTAAAAGCAGTTCCCAACATGTTTGGACAATGGCAGCCCTGTCAGAATAAGTGTCTTCCCCTCCAAGGAGATGTCTTAGAAGGCAACAAGACTTATTTGGACATATTGCTGGGCTGTTCATTTAAACCCCAGCCTGCAGTCTTTATGTACGTGGTTTTTAGTGTTCCCAGGAGAATGCTGTAAGAAATAGTCAAACCTTGATTAACCAGAGTCAATCTTCATCAAGATCTCAACCAGAATTTGCATTTGGCTTAAGGAAGAAGGGAGGGAAGTTTAAAGAAATTATGCAGAGATCTGGGCTTTATTTCATAAAGCAAAACAAAACACAATCAAATAACAAAATAACGACAAAAAACCCCCACCAAACAAAACAAAACAAAAACAAAAATGATTTCAAAGAGTGCCCAGAGCTAGTATATATTTAGCCATGACAAACGATCAGTCATAGTGGAAAAAGCATGAAATCTGAGTGCAAATCCCTACTTAAACTTCCTAGCTGTGAGACCCTGGGCAAGTAGATTCTTCTTTCTCACTCTCTACTTCCTCTTTTGTCAAATTAGGGTAATAATAGCTATCTCATGAGATAATTGTGGGATTCAATCAGAAAATATGTGTCAAGCTCTTGTGCATTGTATCTGGCAAATACAAGGTACCCAGTAAATGTCACTTTTCCCTTTATCTACTTAATCTACAACATGACCGGCATTGTCCCCAGTCCAGAATTTTTGTTCTTTGTGATCGTACAACCCAGGACCCACCCCCCCTTCTCTTGAATAAGGGCTCTACACTGAGGTATCTCTGGAACAAAGTGGTCCGTTGAGAAGCTCACCAGGAGAGAGAGTTGCTCACCTTTGACCACAAGCTTCACAATGTCGCTGCGCTGCTCAGAGCCTACCCGCCCCTTGGCAGTACAGAAATAGGAGCCCGAGTTGGCCACCTCTGCAGGCTTGAAGAGTAAGGTACTCAAGGCTGCTACTTTGATGGGTTCTTGGTCGTGAATTTGTTCCTTGTACCAAGCATAACTGATAGGAGGAGAACCCCGAGCCTGGCATTGAAGGCTAATCCTCATTCCCTGGGGCACTGTGAAGCCGTAGCCACTGCCAGTCGTCACTGTGGGCTTGGAAACAGAGACTGCAAAGACAAGAGAGGAGGCTCTGGAAAGTTACAAGAATATGAGAACACAAAACTAAGTCATCCCTTTTTGGTGTAGGGTTATGTATATATCTGCAAAAGGAACTAAAAGGGACTCCTGACTCAGGATGGAGGAAGGGAATAAGACAATGTAAATAAAAATAGCGTCCTTTGGAAGATTAGGTACTGTTTTGTACTATCTGGGGTTTTGAATTATCTGGAGTTAAAAATCAACTGACTTTAAAAAAATAATATAGTTTTATTAGAGTTTTATTGAATACAAAACTCATTAGAGCTTTTGGATTATCTGCAGTTTTCGATTACCAGGGCCAGATCTTTGTAAAATTGTCAAGCCAGCAAAGCTTATCTTGGGTAACCCTGCATCACTTTCCCCAGAGCTTCTCTGTCAGCTATTCACTCTCCAATATCCTGATCATATATACTTATTTTTATGAGTTTTAAGACCCAGAGCCCGAGGAGGGTAACCAGACTATGTATGCTAGAATTTCCGTGGCACTTGAAGGAATAGAGATTTGAAGGCCAGGAACCCTTCTCAACACTTCTTAAATTCTGCCATGAGAGTGATGACTCTGAGGATCCTCTGTCTGGCCACTTCCTCTGATTACCCTATATAACTGAAAAGAGACTATGTACAGGTGAAGAAAGATCTCTGGGTTTCTCAGGGTTTTCTAGGATTACAGTCTTCTATTGGGTCTTTGCCCATCAGTGCTTTCCTACCCCTACAGTGACTCACGTTTCTGGATGCGGAGCTCAATGATCTTATCTCTCACTACTTCGTTGCCAGTAGGGGTATGCCAAGTGACTTCACACATGTAGTGGCTCTGGTCATCCATCTCCAGGATATTCAGTTGAAGGGACACATCTCCCGGAACCTCGTGGTTCACATGCAGGCGGCCCCGGTACTTTGCTTGCTGGATATGGTCTCCAGAGGAGTCACGTAGGAAGATGGTGACTGGGTCTGAACCACGTTGTACCAACCACTTTACCAAGACTTGAGTGTAACCTTGCAGAGGACCATAGGTGCAGGGAATATTCACATCCCCTTTCCAAGGCCCTGTGACACTCTCAGGTGCTTCCAGGATGGGATGGCCTAAAGAGGAGGACCAGAGGAAGAAAGCAGACATAGATGGCACATCCACTTGGGAGCTAGGGTTGCAGTGGAAGGCCTCAAGAGGCTTCTGAGAAACACTGCTCAACTTTCCTTCCATCATACTTTCAGGTTCCCTATAGCTTTTTGTTCTCTGCCAGCCTTCCCATCAATCAGAACCAGACCTCAGAAGGAAAGCCATCAACATTGTTTAGTTCTTTTGAATTTCAAGTCCTTTTCCTGTCACTTTGCTGCAAGGTGACCCTGGGTAAGTCACCTTCCACTACAGAGGACCCGTTTTCTTAATCTATAACGTAGAGTTTAGATGGAATGGTCTCTAAGTGTTCTGCAAACTCTGATGTTCTGTAAGTTCATGAAAATAACTTCTTTCAACATTTTCCAAAAGGGGTGTGGGAGCAAATGCTGAGCAGTTGGTCTGGGCTATTTTATTTATGTTATTATGTACCTAGAGAAATGTGGGGGCTGCAGGGCTAAGAAAGAAAGGGCCATCTGCCTTGCTTATTCCCTGTTGCTCCCTCAGAAGGGCTCAGTGAATGAGTCCCCAACCCTAAAGTCTTCTCTGGAAGGGAGGAAGGAGGCAAATAAAGAGCAATTCTGAGGGTGGAAACTTGTGTGAGATGCATTCCTGTTTAACAAAATTATTAGTTATTCTTAAGTTTGAAACCTGCGCTTTCTAAACCTGACTGTTCTTTTTTTTTTTTTTTCTGATTTCTCTCCTTTCATTGTTTATTTATTTTTTTTATTTTGGTTTCTCTTAGTTCTCAGCAAAGGTACATTGGAAAATTCTATCCTGAGGAAGAATGGAGAAGAAAATGTCTGGAGAGGAAAAGGGTCTGAGTAAAATCCTAGAGCTGGCTGCTAGGGATGGTGGCAGGACCAAAAGGAGATTGCTCCTTGGCATGCTGGGATGGGAAACCCAGGGGGAAAAAGTTGGGGGTGCTGAGAGAGTCATCAACTTCCATCAGAAATTTCCATCAATCAGTTTATATTTTGAGGGTTTTGTGTATTATCTAACTGGGGTCAGGAGTGAGGGATTGTTTATTTAGACAATGTCTTTATGTCTCTCCTAGGAAAGGTAGTTTCACAGTGTGAGCTATTACTGAATAAAAGCCTTTTATGTATACCAGGATTCCAAGGCTTCAGTCAAACAGATGGAAGATGGGGTGGGGGAATGCTTTCTAGCTCCCAGAATGTAGTGCCAAGTACCAGGGCTTTTTCTATCAATGGGGAGACTAACGTCAAGCCTCTAGCCTATGCCGTCACCAGGGACTCTTAGAACATTACCACCATATTTTGGCCAAGATAAAGCCTTGAGTAGAAAAGAATAAATCAACATGAGTTCACGTTGCTAAATCCACCACATACTCTGGAGAATTTCAGATAGGGCAGGGAGCAGAACTCAGACCCACAAACGGGAGCATAATAGGGGCAGATTTTGGTTTGCCCTAAAAATGAACTTTATAATTAATCAGAGCTGACTATTGATGGACTAAGCTGTCTAGGAGAAGTTCTGACCTTTGTGTAGGTCTTGGACAGCATTACCCTTTAAAGTACCTCCCAATCCTAGATGGTTCAATACTAATAGACTGTAATGGAAACAGAAGTTAAATAATTGCATGATCTAACTGGAGGTAAACTTTCACCAGGTGATAGGTTTCACTGTGCTGTTGATAGTTCATGCCTCCATATGCATGCAGATAAAGCTTATCATCATCATGGACACACATGCCCATACATATTTTTGGTCACTTGCAAGAACAAACATACCAGCCTTAGCCCCATGAAAACCATCTGAGACTTTCAGTTTAATGTGCTCTTTCCCACTAATCTTCCTTCAGCCCTCCCAAATCTCCCTCGTCTCCTTTGAAAAGCATTCTCATACTCCCCTCTTGGGTAACAAAGCAGCATTCTGCTGTGAGGACATCTGGAGCAGCTGAAAATGCCTTTGTCTATGCATATGTATATCTTACCTCTTACCTTCGAGGAGCTACCAGGTCTGGCTCACATTACCCTCCTTGAAAACTTGCTGGGGACTCTCACATAGCCCACTCTGGTCTGTCCAGAACATGAATAGCCAATCCCAATTTTCCAAACTCAAAAGTCACTTCTGGAAGTAGGTCAGGCTTGACTCCTCCATCCCAGAATAGGGGGATGTGACAGAGTTAGTAACTAGACTTCCAAGAATGGCATTTTCTTCCCTTTTTACTTTTTTTCCTTCCCTCTCATTCCTTCCTCCTTTATTCCTTCTACCCATCATTTCATCTTGCTCCTCTTCCTCCTCCTTCTCCTTGTTCTCTCCTCTTCCTCCTCCTTCTTCATTAGTAGCATAAAGAGAAAGTGTATGATAGACACAGGGCATCACAAAAAGAGGACATTGTACTATTCCTCATGTACTCTGAGTCCAAAGTGAAGGTAACTTCAATAGCATTGACTTATACCTTCCAACTATCACTGTGGTGCTCAGAGAGCCTGGAGGAACACTGAGTAAGAGAATTGAGTAAGATCAAGAGAGTAGTAAATGACTCCATGATGTAGTAAGAAGAATAATACAAATCTAAATCCAAAATCTGCCTTATTATATATCTCTCTGTATGACCTTGAGTAAATTGCTAAACCTGTCTGAGCTTTAGGTCATTATCAATAAAATGTATGTAATAATAAACCTTCCATAGAGTGTTATAGTGAAGATCAAATGAGCTCATAAGTGTGAAAGCACCTAGAATAGAGGTTGGCATTCAGTAGGTGCTGGATAAATGCCAGTCCTGTCCCATGCCTCAAGAGAAACTTCCCATATTTATATTGATTCTTCTTATCCTATAGAAATCCTCAATATGTCTTCCCCAGGGTGGGCAGATTCATTAAATTGGACTATTATCAGCTTTAATAATGACATGAAGGAAATGTTAGCATATGAGAAAGTAAGGAACTATCCTGCCCAGCCTGATGGAACTTACCAAGTTATGGGCAGGTAATAGGTCATCCCTGGGTTGTAGGGCAGCCAAAGAGGACACAGTAGCCTGTACCTCCAGCAACAGGACTGACTTGTCAGCCAACGTGAAGTGTTGGCTAAATTAAACAATACTCTTGAATTTTCTGGAAGACTGGGTAAGGAAAACCCATTTCAGGGAAGCCCCACCTACTGGGGGGATGCTCTGCCCATTATGGATCCATGAAAACCACCGAATTGTAAGGTACTTGGTACAACAGGGCTTGAGGTACCAGGAAGGATAGAATTTGCAGACTTCTAGAGTGGCATAGCTTCAAGAGCTTTTAAAAACCACTTAGTCGCATTCCCTCATGGTACATATGAGCAAGCTGAGACCGAGAGAGAGAAAGATGCTTATCCAAAGTCACACAGATAGCAGGGGCAAAGCTGGGCCTGGAGGCTTAGAATATAAGCTTTCAGATGAGATACTGCTTTCTTACCTTCTTAACTTATTAAATCACCAGCCACTGAAACTGAAACCAGCAAACCCTTACCTGGGCCTACTTGACATGGTTTAAGGGATGTTATCCTAAGGCCGAATAATATCCCTCTGACTGCCTGAAAAAGAATTCCCCCATCTTCTGGCTACTTTCTGAAAAGCCTTTCCAAGAATTTCAGAGCCTTGCTCTCTTCCTTCAGGGAAGGATTGAATTTCCTTTAAATATTGTCCTTCCTCAGGAGAAAGACCAGGGCTGGGCCTTGACTCAAGAGACTTTGTTGATAAAGGATTTGAACTGAGAAAGGGGGGACAGTCCTGGGGTCCAATCTGGTTGTGGGACCTGTACTTAGAAAAGCAAAGGTCTGAGGTCTATGTGATGGTCCTAAAGAAAGGAAAGGCTGAGTTTTCTGGGTGTGGGCCCTTTTATAGAACCCATTCTGGGTCCCTTTTTGAATCTTTCTCCTCCCACCACTACACAGAGTGTGAGGGCTTCCCATGAGCCCACACTCCAATGTCTGACCTCTCTACCTTCCTTGGGCTGCCTCCTGAATAGAGGATTAGCTTAGATAATAGATGTTTATAAAATGTTTATAAAATGCAAATGTTAGGACTTATCTTTATTATGTTTATTTCAACATGTGTCTTCGACCTAACAGCTGATTCTGGCCCCTAGAGGCTTTTTAGAAGTGAAACCACGGTCCTGCAGAGCTGTCCAGCTGGCAGAGCGCTTTGAGGTCAGACAAGCAGATCTCCTCACTGTACAGATGGGCTTGGGACACTGAGATCCAGGGAGAGGGAAGGCGTTATTGGCCATTCAGTATGTCTTGAGCCTTAAGTCTATAGTGTAAGAACCTCTACACAAATGGAAGACCTGCTTCCAGGTCTAGAGGACCTTATAGGCTGGAGAGGGAACAATACACATGTGAGCACTCACACGCACACATATGATTCAAATTTAACATTTACAAAATGTTCCCCTGAGTCCCAGTCCTGCTTTTACAAATACCACCTCAAACTAACAGATATGGAGAAGGTAGAGAAGCACACTCTTAAACGTGTTAGAGAATGAAAATCTTTTGGTTGTAGAAAAAAAACACTATTTCTCAGGAGTATTAACTCTGCCACTAATTCTCTGTGTCCTGTGGCAAATTCTTTTCCCTCCCAGGTGACTTAATTCAGTATCTCTTTTAGCTTTGAGGTTTTAGAATTTGATGGATCACAGAGTCCCAGGATAGGGTAGCTTAATCTGAGTCAGCTGTGGAAAGGTGGGTTCTTTTTGACCACACAAGAGATACCAAGCTAACACTCATCCAGCCTCTTCCTCTAAGGATATGGAACAAACAGGGATACAGCAAGAACCTCTTTGCCTTATCTTGGGTCTCACTTAGCTGTTACTCAGAATTAGTTTTCTAAAAGTCTGTCTCAATTCTCAAGGGTATAAATGAGGAGGAAGAAAAACCCAAGGAAATAATGCTACTATGGGATAATCAGACCTCTTTTGGGATATGTGTTCAGCATTAGGCTCCCACAAAAATCCCAGACAAACTGGGTCATTTCCAAAGGGAAGTGAGTTACCCCAGGAGGTGATAAGAAACCAAGTCTTGTGAAGACCAGATGAAGGAGCCGGGGTTGTTTAACTCAGAGAAAAGATGAGTCAAGGCTACATGGTCTCTGTCGTTAGAACTCTAAAGGGCTGTTGCAGTATAGAAGGAGCAGATATGTTCTGTGTGTCTCCAAGAAACAAAGCTGGGGCCTTTGGATGGAAGCTATAGGCAAGTGAATTTGGTTTAACTCAAGGAAGAACTTTCTAACAGTTGGAACGACCCCTGGATAAACTAGATGGTCTGAGGAAGTAGTAAACTCTCAGTCACAGGAAATATGAGAACAGATATTCTAAGCACTTGTTCAGAACAGTGAAGGATGTGTCTAGGTTACTTCTAAGGTCCCATCTAGCTCTTAGACAACATTCCTTCTTTGGGGGCTATATATCTGAACAGAGATCAAAACCTGGAAGCAGAGGGGTTAAGGCATAATGGTAGAATTTCAAGTGAAAGACAGCAGATGGAGGAGGGACTTGGGTAATATTGGGTACCTTCTTAATGTCCTTTAGAAATAAAAGTACTAGAAAATCACGTGTATGTTTTCCAAGAGGGGATCCTCTTCAATTTCTGCCTAAACTTACTCCTGGCTTCTTCAGCAGCCTTCAAATACCTCCCTCCATTCTGCCCAAAGCTAAGAGAGTCTACAGTATTGGCTGAGAACACTCACCTACTCCGAAGAAGTAGGCTTTCCTCAATAGGCATTCAATCCCAATCCCCCAGTCTTTTACCTGTTCCACCAGTGTCAGCCAGACCCCCATTTGCTACCTTACCATAGGTTACCACCGTTAGGTGGCCCAGGAGTAGAAAGTCCAGTAAGAGCCCCATCAATGCCAGAGCCACTTCTGTCCTTTCTTCCAGTCTCCTTCTGTTAAAGAGGCTTGAACTCCTGATGGCTACCAGCGTCTGTGCCCGCTTACTTCCCTTCCTTCCCTATATCTCTCATTTGGACTCCCTGTCCCACCTCACATTCCCCTTCCTTCCCTATTTCAGCACAAGTCATGTGAGCACCACCCTCCCTCCCTGCCTGGGGTTGGAGGTTCCAGGGTGAGTGAAACAATTCTTCCCCCTGCTAGGGCATTGACTTGATTTTGCCTGGAGCCAATAGGGCTCTTTGGTCTTTGATCTCCCAGGTTGTGTTTATTTTGGGTTTCCTCCACAAGACTCAGAGGTTGGGGGGTGAACTTTGAGATGAGTCTACTCCCTCCAGTATGAGGACATTTTCCTTCCTGGTGGGCGCAGGGAAGAGAGATCAACTTTGTTGGCCTACGTAATACTCAGCAGTCATACTTTTAACACCCTCGCCTGCTCAGCCTATGCAAATGAACAGTGTGTTGGGGGTAGGTACCTGTGGGATTCAGAGTACAAGAGATGAAGTGTATGAAAGAACTTTCTACACACCAATGCTTTAATAATTGGCAAGCTCATGGATCAGGCTGTTATGTGGGAATATACCCCCATAGTTTATATTGGGAAAGCTCTTTGACTCACTTTCTCCAATAGCTTCACCTCTTTGGTAAGGGTTCCTATTAGTGCTCATTAGGAATTTATTATTTATTTCTTTTAAGGGAAAGTTAAGTTTAGCATTCAATGTACTTGCCCATTGACCTGACAGTGGTATGCTCTATTAGGCTGAACTTTTCAATGACTTGGTACATACCCCTAACATACAAGAGAGTGACATTAAACCTCCAAGAAAGCATAATTCCTTCTCTTCACTGGCCCGAGAGTGACTATAAATCCACCAGCAGTCTACCTCTAAGTTTGACACTGCCCATAGTCTACAAAACTTTGAAAATATAAACACTTCCAAAAGAGAAAATACATCCAACAAATTCATAACGAAGTGTAAGTAACATTTAGGCTTGTCTTTCTTTTTAATTGGAAGGATAAGAGAGTCCTTGGCCAAGGGAGGTGTGAGCTTTGCAGAGAGGGGGGTTGGATGCCAAAGAGAGACATTATCTCCTCCACATGCTTGTCAAGGGTTGGTTACATACAGATGATTTGGGGCTGTGCAAGGGCTAAGAGGAGATTCCAGCATTTCAGGCCCTGGCATTATCACATGGAATTCTGTTAAGCCCTTCTGTTTCTCAGATTCAAGCCCTCTTGTCTGGTTGTCCCTTGCTTTTTGGTTACTTCATTCAGTCCACCCCACTGGAACATCTAGTCATTCTTTCCCATTGGGTCCTCACTCAGGGCACCCTGAACTTGGTGAGCCCTCATTTTATATTTTCTAAACAGTACCCTACAACCACTACCACGATACACATACACACACTCATACACACACACACACATACACACACACCTTCCTTTATACACTTTCATGATAAAGAGCTGGAAGCCCATGCCACATTAAACTGATGTCAATTTCTGTCTGGCCTGGTGACTGCATATTTTTTGAACTGCATCTTGCCTCTCGTTAGGACCTCCTGGATCAGAACATAAAGAAATGTTCTAGGGAACATGCACAACATTTCTCTGGGGAAGACTTCTAGTCATACAGTGGGCTCAGTAACCCTGTTGAGCAAGAAGAGCATTGATGGGGAAGTCAGGAAGCCCAGAGATAGGACTGGCTCTGCGTCTACTTCATTCTGAGACTTTGGGCAAGCTAAATCTCTCTAAACCTCAGCTTCCCCAATTGTGACATGAGCACTGTTAGACTTGATGTTTATGTCTTTTCAGATTTTTTAAAAATCAAACTACACTATATATACAATAACAACTATAACAATGATAGCTACTATTTCTTAATCCTTACTCTTCCAGGCACTGTACTAAGCACTTTACATGGATTATTTCATTTGATACTTAGAACCCCTCACATGGGTATTGTTGTACTTGCTCTGTGTCTCTTCTGTTACTCTTTACTCCCTTACCCTGCTTTTCTTTTTCTTTGTGGAACTCACCATTACTTGGCATATTGACTTACTGGTTTACTTGTTTGTTGTCTGTCTCCCACTCTAGAATGTATGCTTCATGAAGGCAGGAAATTTTGTATTTCATGCTCATTGCTATATCTCCAGTGCCTAGAACAGTACCTGACATATAATAGATAAATATTTTAAATGAATGAATAAATTTGTTCATATAATATAATAAATATTTTTTTAAATGAATGAATTAAATAAGTCACCATTTTACAAATGAGACTGAGGCCCAGAAAGTGAAATTGCTCACCTGTATAGAGGCTGCCTAGACAGGATCCAAACCCATATCTGTGTGTCTTCATAATTGGTACTCTTAAGCACCACACTATTCTGCTTCCTTCATACCTTTAATGACCACTTATAAAGTATTAACAGACCTTTTCTGGATGTTGTAAGGGAGAGAGAAGAAGTGTTAGATACGATCCTTGCTTAGTGAGATTTTAGTATAGATAGTTAAGATACACACATATGGACACACCAATGGGCACACACACATGTACTCACTGATACAAGGTTAATTATCAATTGAGCTTTAAACCTTGTGGTTCAGACAACATCTGGGTGAATAATGCAGAAAGACTTTACAGAGGAAGTGATACAAAAACTACCATTTGTAGAACTCCTGTTCTGGACTGGGCACATTAGCCCTAGGCCTTAGCTTACAAGGAAGAGATTATGAATCCCTTTCTCTGCTTGAGGAAGCTCAAGTCTAGAGACACCAAAGGACCTATCCACAGTCACACAGATGGTAAATGTCAGAAGAGAGATTTCCAATTCAAGTTGATCTATTTCCAAAGCCTGAGCTTTTCTCCTCCATTCCCTAGGGCTATACTTGAGCTAAACCAAGAAGATGAGATCATTGAAGAGGAGAGGAGAGAGAGATGCATAATTGACTTAATCCAGGGAGTTCACCTTTTCCTTATCTTCAAACCCAATGCTTCCTGAGACGATGGTATATGTCATAAGAGCTCATAGATTTTAGTTGAACAGTAGAGTAAATGACCCGTATCTTTGGGGCCAAATATCCAGAGGTTGCTGTGACACTTTACCTATTTCCACCTCCATAGCCCACCTTCCTAGAAAAAGGTTTAAAGGGAAGATTAGAGCAATTCATCAGTATGTAAACATTATTTGAGACCCTCCTGTATGCATGCATACCTTGGGCTTGGCTGGGCTGGAGGGAAGTGGTGGTGCAAAGAGGAAATCTATAGAGGTCCTGCTCAAGAACACACTCACAAATACACAAATACCACATATAAACATAGATGCATAGATACATCTAGACACATATAAACACACTTATAGATATACATATGTGTATAACATAGTGATAGGCATAAAATATTAGCACATTGACACACAAAATATACATGTATAGATACACAGTACACAGCACATAGACACACAATACAGTCACATAGACACACAAATATACACACACATGTGCATGGACACACAAAAATAAGCATTGAAACACAGATTGATACACCCAAGAAGAACATAAGCACACAATACATGCATATAAGCATATAAACACGTATAAACACACAAACACACATATAAACATTAACCCAAAGATACATAGAAAGATAGTCCGATTTTTTTAAAAGTAAACTAACAATAACAGGTCTCACATACTAATTGGCAGGGAAATGACAGAAATTCATTTGTACAATGGGAGTACAGAGGTGGTAACAAACCACATGGACTTCAGTGGTCTAAGAAGGTTTCCCAGGGGAGCTGGAGAGTGGGCTGGGACCTAAGATTTTGTTAGCATTGGCTAGGCAAAGAGAATGGGGAAAGAATTCCAGGTAAGAGGTAGAGAGAGAGAGAGAACCAAAGCCTAGAGGTAGCAAGGGCAAGAAGAATTCTAGTGAAGAGGAAGAAAATCAGTTAGACTTTAGCTTGGGGTATACATAGAAAGGTAGGGAGAGGAAAAGCTTGGCCAGATTGTGGAGGGTCTTGAAAACCAAGCTTAGATGCCTAAACTTGACCTTATAGCCTTCTATGGGAACCATAGAAAGTTTTAGAATGGAGTTGGGACTTGCTGCTGCTGAAAGAAGTATTTTAAGGCCAAATCCATTGATAGAATACCAATGGAGTATGGTGGGAAAATTGGAGGCAGTGGAAGGGGAGACTAATTAAGCTATCGGCAGCATAGTGCAATTGAAAAAGCATTGGGGAGGGCATTAGGAGGCCTGGGTTCATCCCCTTGTGTGGGCCTCAGTTTTAGCATCTGTACCCTAAAGATGTCATGTTCACCCATGGACCTTTAAGCTATATTCTTGGGATCCCTATGTGTCCTGTAAGGGTGTCATCGTAGGGGGAAATCAGGAGGTGATGGGGAGAGTGAGGTTTAGGTGACTGTTCCAACCAATGGAACGCTGGAGCCAACTTGAATCCTGAGAGCTGATTGTGTACATTTCTTCCAAAATCCGTGTTTTGTGACATCATATTAGTAGTTTGGAATTAGCCATGGTGGGAATATTTACACCATGAAAATCAGCAAATGCCATAAGCCAGGACTTCTTTTTTCTTTCAGAGAAAATATTTAAATATTTTAAATATTTAAATATTTACCCACATACTACTGGTTTCAACTCTCCAAACGCAAATTAACCAGAACAACTCTGACTTTGTCTGCTAGATCTATTGGGATTCTAACATGTCATTTGCCTGAAAGAGGTCTATGACTTGAATGATTTGAAAATCACAGTCCTAATTCATCATTAAAGGCCCTGCTAGGTTTGGCTTTACAAGGTTCTGATAAAAGAGCTCAAGCATGAGACTAGGCACATAGTAGGTACTAAACAAATGCATATTATGTACCTTCAATGTTTCTGACACTGTTCCAGGTACTGGGGATATAGTAATGAACTAAACAGACAAGGAGCTTACTTTCTAGTGGAAAGAGATAGATATTAAATGAAGAATCAAACAAATAAATATGGAAAAGGAAAGTAAAATTATATATTATATAGCTCAGTCATGAAGCCTCAGCAACATAAACAATGAATCTTTCTCTTACCATCAAAATTATCTATGAATTTATTGGGAGAATGTGAATATGAGAAATATGCATGAGTGTGTATCTGCAGGATTGGGATGAATGGAGGTGGGGGGCAAATGAGAGCTAGATTCTCATCTTCTGTAGAAGATAGAAGAAGGATTAGTGATATAAGCATGTTATAATATAAGCATGTTATATGATAAAATAAAAGTTATTGAGTCAAAACCTTCAAAAAGTCAGTTGAAAATGATTGTCTCTGAGGAAAGAGAAATGTTTTAACAAGCATCATAGAACTATTTGATTTTTTTGATTACATGCATGTTTAACTAGAAAATATGTATATTGTATATAATATGTCATGTGGTGATGAGTACCATGAAGTTAAAATAAGGTAGCACTATGGGATGGAGAGCGTGGTAGAAATAATACTGTACCCCAAAAAATGTCTGCATGCTAATTCCAAGAATCTATGAATATGTTAGTTTACATCACAAAGGAGAATTAAATGTATAGATGGAGTTAAGATTGCTAATGAACTGACCTTAACATAGAGGTTATTTTGGATTATCCAGGTGGCATCAATGTAATCACAAGGGTCCTTAAAAGTGGAAGAGGGAGGCAGAAGACTCAGAGTTAGAAGAAAATGGAACTATGGAAAAAAAGCACAGAGAGGTACAACATTGCTGGCTGTGAAGATGGAGGAAGGGAGCCATGAACCAAGGAATGTGGGTGGCCTCTAGAAGCTGAGACAGGCAAGGATATGGATTATCCTCTAGAGACTCCAGAAAGGAATGTAGCCCTTTCTGACATCTTGATTTTAGCTCAGTAAGATCTATGGCAGACTTTTGACCACTAGAACTGTGAGATTGTAGATTTGTGTTGTTTTAAGCCACTAAATTTGTGGTAATTTGTTATGGCAGTGATGTAAATCTAATACAGAGAGTAATAAGGTGACATGTACTCTCTGAGGAAGTGACATTTGAACAGAAACTTGAATAAAGTGAGGGAGCAGGCTTGGCAGATATCTGTGGAAAGATAATTCCAGGAATGGAGGGCTGCAAGTGGAAAGGTCCTGAGGAGGGATCATGCCTGGCATATTTAAGTAGGTATAGTTGGAGCAGAGTGAGTGAAGGGGAGAATTGGTAGAGGATGTGATGGGAAAGGGGATGGTTGGGGGAGAGTATATTATGTAGAGTCTTATAGATCATTTAAAATATTTTAGTTTTTACTCTGAGATAAGGAATGATTGAAGGTATCTGAACATGGGATTAACATGATCTGATTTGTGAACCAACTACAACTGTTAGAACAATATGGTTGAATATCACAAACATAACATTGAGTAAAAGAAGCTGGAGACCAAAGAGTAGATAGAGTATGATTCCATTTATATAAATTACAAAAACAGGCAAAATTAATTTATGGTGTTAGAAGTGAGGGATAATAGTTTCCATTGGAAGGGGGTGGAGTTACTTTAAGGGAGCATGGGGGCTCCTTTCAGGGTGCTGGTAATGGTCTGTCTCTTGATCTGAGTGCTGTTGCATGGATGTGTTCATTCTGTGAAATTCAATGATTGGTACATGTATGATTTGTGTACTTTTCTGTATGTATGTTATATTTCAATAAACAACAACAACTACAACAAAATAAATAAAAGGATGTCCCTGGCTTCTCCATGGTAGACTATAGAGGAGCAAGGGTAGAAGCTGGGAAACCAGTTTGGATGCTTTTGCAACAAATGAATAAATGTAGGATGGTGGCAGTGAAATCAGAGTAGAAAGAGTAAAAGAGTGACTAAGACTTGGCTTCATGTCATAGTGAATCATGGCTAAGTGGAAAGCAGAGACACTGTTCATGTGGTAGATGAGGATGGCCAGGACAGTGATAAGGCCACAAATAGAACTCAAGAAATGCTGAATGGGAGAGGCTATTTTTAGCAGAAGATAGTTTGGGACCAGCCACATGGGAATAGAAGCAATGGGACTCCTATTCTGTACATCACACTGCCACTGATGCTGCTATATCTCCGAATTCTGTAGGTTCTGCTCAATTACCCTCAGAAATGTATTTGGAAGAGGTACCTTCTAGAGTGGGCAGAGTGGAACTGCTTTGTCCTTACTGGTCCCCAGTTTCTCTCTCTAAAATGTTAAGCCAATAGAAATGATCAGTCTACTGGCACACCCAAGAATGTACTTGAAAATCCAGACTGGAGCCATTGGTTACGTGCATGTACACAGAATAGGAAACAAACAAAAAATGAAATAAGTGTATGCTACCAGCTCTTGTTTTGACTGAACAATAAAAACCAAAGTTTCTTGAGCTCTGGTTCTTAAGGTGACAAGAAAAAACAAAAAGTAAGTGAAACAGTTGTGGTTACTGTGAGTGGGTGGAAGTGATATATATATACATACACACACACACACGCACACTGTCCAAATTTCATGAGTTTCCTACGCCCACCCTCTCTACCCACAGCTTGGAGAGTTGAGCAAGAGACACTGATATGCCAAAGCCTAGGAAGATCCCTGGCAGAGTGGGCCTGAAAATTTTCCCCCTACCCTTCTCCTGAATGGACTTTCAATTTAATTCCAATTCATTTCACCAAAAGGTTTAATTACTGACTTATGCCAGGCTTGTGTATGGTTCCTTACAGGGATTGTCCCCCTTATTTAACCCTTATAAGAAGGCTATGAGGAAGGTAATTTTATTCACATTTTACAGATGCCAAGGGTAAGGCTCAGGGAATGTAGATAACTTTCATGAGGCTTCATAGCTAATTTGAAGCAGAGCTGGGTATCAAACCTATGCAGTCTGTAGCCAGAGTCGACATTCTGGATGCCACTATCCAAATACTGTGTCTTGTACTATGGGTTTCATCTCTGTGATTCTGGGCCCAGCCAAGGGCCTGGTATGTGGAAGGTGCCATAACTAGGAGTTAAAATATATAAAACCATAGGGAAATGAAGGAGTAAACCCCCAAAGAGTCAGGAAAGGCTTTAAGGAGGAAGTGATAGCATTTGAAATGGACTTTGAAGACTTGGTAGGTCTTTTATAGAAAGAATTGGGGGCAAACGAGGGAGTTACTTCAAGGTGAACTTCAGGGTAAATCAGGACCACTTTTGTGTGGGTGGATGACTTCCTTTTCATCACCTCCAGCTTTGACTAATATGCCAGACTTGAGCCCTCAGATGTGAGCAGCTGTTTTGGCTCAGGACAGGATTTGACTTATGGCATACTCAAAGCTATGTAATTGCATACCATGTAATAAAATTTCTACTGTATTAAGCATAAGTTTATACTCCCTGAGCACATACCATCTGGAGGATTTCCAGAAGGTATCTGTGCTCATAGTGGTAGGTAGGAACAAATAAGCCAGCATTAAAAGTTCATTAAAAACAGGCAAATTTATAGTCAGAATATAGATCAGTTGTTGCCTAGGGCTGGGAGATGGGAGGTTGAGGGGAGAGAATGAGGAGTGACTGCTAGTGGGTACAAGTTTTTTGGGGGGTTTATGAAAATATTCTAAAATTGATTATGATGATGGTCACACTACTCTGTAAATATACTAAAAATCTTGAATTGTACACTTTAAATAGGTGAACTTTGTACTCTGCTAATTATTTAACAATAAAGCTGTTAAAAAGTTCATTACACTTTTGGAAGAATTTTTAATGGCCTGGGGACAAGTTTACAATACAATGTTAAGCAATAAAGCAGAATATGAAACTGTACATGTCATAATTTCAATTAGGTTAAAAATATGATAGACTTGCATAGTGTTTAATATTTTTCAAGTTTTCTGTATTTTCCCAATGATCATATATTTTCTTTAATGATTTGTTTCTTTAATTATATATGTGGAAAATACACATCACATGTTAATACTTGTTTTTAATTGGCGGGATTAAATAAATTTTCTTTTGTCCTTGTTACTTTTCATCATTTTCCAATTTTTTTACAAGTAAAATGTATTATTTTAATAATCAGACAAAACTAAAACATTTGAAAATTTCATAAAATATCCATTGTATAGTATAGCATCTACAAATAAATAAAAATAATTTAAATGAACCAATGAAAAAATGAGCAATAATTAGGAGACAACTTTCACAAGAAGTAATATATTTGGCTAGTAAACACATGGGAAACACTAAACCTCACTTACAACAGATAAAAGATGAAAACAGTTCATACTGTCCATTGTTGGAGGAGGTATGGTGAAAGAAGCACTCTCCCATGGGGATGACCAGAGGGTAGACTGGTGCCACCACTTTGGAAGGTAATTTGCCAAAATTACCTTCAGAGTAAAAAAATTTACTGAGCTATTGATGTTTTAGGATATTATTCTACAGAAATATTTAGACGAGTGTACAATGAAATACAAAAGAAGGTGTCTATTGCATCATTGATTATAACAGGGAAAAGATAGAAACAACTTAAATGTCTGTCAATATGGAAGCAAATATGTTGATCGATATGAACTATAATTTAGAATTATTTAAATAAATTATAGTTTATCAATATAATAAGGAATACTATGAAGTTATTAAAAAGAATGTGGTAAATCTATATGTACAGAGAGAGAAAGATGCCTACAAAATATTCTTAATTGAAGAAAGCAAATTTTAAAAGAGAATGTATAATATGAGTCTATTTTTTTAAAAAATGTAGGTTAATATATGCATAGGACAATACTGTGCAGGGCAAACGACAAAATAAATCATGAGATGGATTTATGGGGGACTTTCACTTTCTACAAAGGAAGAGGATTGAGTTTTAATGCTATATCTGCTACTTACTAAGGCATGGGACCTTATATAAGTTACTTCATCTCTCTAAGCTCAGTTTTCTCATATGTAACAGAGAGCTAAAAATTGTACGTATTTCATAAGGCTGTCTTAAAGACGAAAATGCATGTAAGTGTTCAATAAATATCTGTTATTCTGCTTCGTATTGTTCTATTTTTTATTGGTCTTAATAGTTTATAACATTGTGAAATTTTGGTTGTACATTTTTGTTTGTCAATCACCATATACATATCTCCCTTCACCCCTTGTGCCCACTCCAAACCCCCTTTGCCCCTGGTAACCACAATACAGTTTTCTCTGTCCATGTGTTGGTTTATATTCTACATATGAGTGAGATCATACGGTGGATTGTCTTTCTCTTTCCGGCTTATTTGCTTTAATACCCTCCAGGTCCATCCATCTTGTTGCAAATGGGACGATTTTATCTTTTTTTCGCTGAGTAGTATTCCATTATAAATATATGCCACATCTTCTTGATCCAATCATCAGTAGAGGGACTCAGGTTGCTTCCACTTCTTGGCTATAGTGAATAATGCTGCAATGAACAGAGGGGTGCATAAGCCTCCTTGGATTGTTGATTTCAGATTCATTGGAGAGATTCCCAGTGGTGGGATAGCTGGATCATAGGGTATTTCTATTTATAATATTTTGAGGAATCTCCATACCATTTGCTATAGAGGCTGCACCAGTTTGCATTCCTACCAGCTGTGCACGAGGGTTCTCATTTCTTCACATCCTCTCCAACATTTGTTGTTTTTTTGTCTTGGTGATTATAGCCATTCTAACGGGTGTGAGGTGATATCTTAGTCTTGTTTTGATTTGCATTTCCCTGATGATTAGTGATGTTGAACATCTTTTCATGTGCCTATTGGCCATCTGTATATCTTCTTTGGAGAAGTATCTGTTCACTTCCTTTGCTCATTTTTTGATCGGGTTGTTTGTTTTCTTGTTGTTCAGCTGTGTGATGTCTTTATATATTATGGAGATTAACCTCTTATCAGATATACATTTTGCAAATATTTTCTCCTGGTGGGTTGTCTATTCATTTTGATCCTGGTTTCATTTGTCTTGGAGAAGCTCTTTAATCTGATGAAGACCCACTTGCATAATTTTTCTTTAGTTTCCCTAGTCTGAGTAGGCATGGCATTAGAAAAATGCCTTTATGACGAATGTCAAATAGTGTATTGCTTATATTTTCTTCTATGAATTTTATAGTTTCAGGTGTCACCTTCAAGTCTTCGATCCATTTTGAGTTAATTTTTGTGAATGCCGATAGCAGATGGTCCACTTTCATTCTTTTGCATGTGGCTGTCCAGTTTTCCCAACACCATTTATTGAAGAGACTTTCCTTTCTCCATTGTATGTTCTTAGCTCCTTTGTCAAAAATTAGCTGTCTGTATATGTGTTTTATTTCTGGGCTTTCAATTCTGTTCCATTGATCTGTGTATCTGATTTTGTACCAGTACCATGCTGTTTTGATTACTATTGCTTTATAGTATGTTTTGAGGTCAGGGATTGCGATGCCTCCAGCTTTGTTCTTTTTGCTTATGATAGCTTTAGATATTCAGGGTCTTTTCTTGCCCCATATGAATTTTAGGATTCTTTGTTCTGTTTCCGTGAAGAATGTCATTGGGATTCTGATTGGGATTGAATTGAATCTGTATATAGCTTTAGATAATATAGACATTTTAACTATGTTTATTCTTCCAATCCATGTGCATGGGATGTCTTTCCATGTCTTTATCTCATCATAGGTTTCTTTCAATAATGTCTTGTAGTTTTCATTGCATAGGTCTTTCACCTCCCTGGTAAGATTTATACCTAGATATTTTATTCTTTTAGATGCAATTGTAAATGGTGTCATCTTTTTGAGCTTTCTTTCTGTTAGTTCATTATTAGCATACAGAAATGCAACTGATTTTTGCAGGTTGACTTTGTACCCTGTGACTTTGCTGTAGTTGTTGATTATTTCTAATAGTTTTCCAATGGATTCTTTAGAGTTTTCTATATATAAAATCATGTTGTCTGCAAATAGTGAGAGTTTGACTTCTTTGTTGTCTATTTGGATTCCTTTTATTCCTTTTTCTTGCCTAATTGCTCTGGCCAGAACCTCCAGTACTATGTTGAATTAGAGTGGCAATAGTGGGCAGACTTGTCTCATTCCTGTTCTCAGAGGAATGGCTTTCACACTTCCTCTGTTGAGTATGATGTTGGCTGTGGGCTTGTCATCAATAGCCTTTATTATGTTGAGGTACTTTCCTTCTATATCCATTTTGTTGAGAGTTTTTATCATAAATGGATGTTGGATCTTGTCAAATGCCTTCTCTGCATCCTTTGAGATGACCATGTGGTTTTTATTCTTCAGTTTCTTGATGTGGTTTATCATGTTGATTGATTTGTGGATGTTGAACCATCTCTGTGTTCTTAGTATAAATCCCACTTGCTCATGGTGTATGATATTTTTAGTGTATTTCTGTATTCAGTTTGCCAATATTTTGCTGAGGATTTTTGCATCTATGTTCATCAGCGATATTGGTCTGTAATTTTCCTTCTTTGTCTGTTCTAGTCTTTGTCTGGCTTTGGTATCAGGGTGATGTTGGCCTTGTAGAATGAGTTAGGAAGTGTTCCATCTTCCTCTAATTTGGGGAATAGTTTGAGGAGGATAGGTATTAAATCTTCTTTGAATGTTTGGTAAAATTCACCCGAGAAGCCATCTGGTCCTGGACTTCTATTTTTGGGGAGGTTTTTGTTTACTGTTTTAATCTCTTTACTTGTTATTGGTCTATTCAGGTTCTCTATTTCTTCTTGGTTCAGTTTTGGGAGGTTGTATGAGTCTAAGAATTTATACATTTCTTCCAGATTGTCCAATTTGTTTTCATATATTTTCTCACAGTATTCTCTTATAATCCTTTGTATTTCCAGGGTATCTGTTCTAATTTCTCCTCTTTCATTTCTAATTTTATTTATTTGAGCCTTTCCTCTATTTTTGTTAGTAAGTCTGGCTAAGGGTTTGTCAATTTTGTTTATCTTCTCAAAGAACTAACTCTTTGTTTCATTAATCCTTTCTACTGTTTTTTTGGTCTCAAATTCATTTATTTCTGCTCTAATTATTATTATTTCTCTCCTTCTGCTGTCTTTGGGCTTTGTTTGTTCTTCTTTTTCTAGTTCTGTTAGTTGTAATTTAAGGTTGCTTATTTTGGCTTTTTCTTGTTTGTTAAGGTGGGCCTATATTGCTATGAATTTCCCTCTCAGGACTGCTTTTGCTGCATCCCATATGAGTTGGTATGGCATAATATCATTTTTGTTTATTTCCAGATTTTTTTTTATTTATCCTTTAATTTCATCGATGATCCATTGGTTGTCCAGTAGCATCTTGCTTAATCTCCATATCTTTGTCACTTTCCCAGTTTTTTCTTGTAGTGATTTTCAGTTTCATAGCATTATGGTCTGAAAAGATGCTTGTTATGATTTCAATCTTCTTAAATTTATTGAGGCTCGCTTTGTTTCCCAACATATGGTCTATACTTGAGAATGTTCCATGTGCACTTGAGAAGAATGTGTAGTCAGCTGTTTTTGGATGGAGTGCTCTGTATATGTCTGTATAGGTCCATCTCATCCAGTTTTTCATTTAAGTCCACTGTGACTTTATTGACGTTTTGTCTGGATGATCTATCCATTGATTGAAGTGGGGTATTAAGATTCCCTACTATTATTTTGCTGCTGTTAATATCTCCTTTTGGTTTGTTAATAGTATCTTTATTTACTTTGGTGCTCCTATGTTGGGTGCATATATATTTATAATTGGTATGTCTTCTTGGTGGAGTGTCCCTTTTATCATGATATATTGCCAATATTTGTCTCTCTTAACCTGTTTTATCTTGAAGTTTACTTTTCTGATATGAGTATGGCGATACCTGCTTTCTTTTATTTGCCAGTAGCTTGGAGTATTGTCTTCCATCCTTTCACTCTGAGCCTGTGCTTGTCTTTAGGGCTGAGATGTGTTTCCTGGAGACAACATATTGCTTGGTCTTGTTTTCTAATCCATGTGACACTCGGTGTCTTTTGATTGGAGAGTTTAATCCATTTATATTTAGAGTAATTATTTATATATGAGGGCTTAATGTTGCTGTTGTATCACTTATTTTCCAGTTTTTTTGTATTTCCTTTGTTTCTTGTACCATATGTTTCAGACTGCCAATTCAGTTTGGTTGTTCTGTCTTATGACTCTTTTAGTTTTCGCTTTATTTATCATGTGTGATTTTGTTCTGATTATTTGTTTAGTGGTTACCTTGAGGTTTGTATAAAAAATCTTGTGTAAACACCTGAAATTTATACAATGCTATAAACCAATGTTACAGCAATAAACAAAAAATTTAAAATAAATAAATAAACAAATAAAAATCTTGTGTATGAGATAGTCCATTAACTAATGGCCTCTTATTTCCTTATACTAAGTAATTTGATCTCTTTCCTCTTCCTCATCTATGTTATTCTTGTCACAACTTATTCCATCTTGTGTTGTGAGTGTGTGTTTAAAGTGATGAGGTTATATTTATTTTTGGTGTTTTCCTCCCTTTTATTTTTGATTTTGGTATTTAAGTGGTTGTTAACCTGTTCTGGTAAAGATCTACTATTTTTCTGATTTTGTCTACCTAACTTTCTCCTTGCTCTAAGCTTTGTATTCCCTTTCTCTTCTTTTTTCAGACCTGAGGGTCTTCTTGAGCATTTCCTATAGTGGGAGTCTTGTGGCCATGAACTCCCTTAGCTTTTGTTTATCTGGGAAAGTTACTATTTCTCCATCATATTTGAAGGTTATTTTCGATGGATAGAGTATTCTTGGCTGAAAGTTTTTGTCTTTCAGTATTTTGAATATATCATCCCAGTCTCTCCTAGCCTGTAAAGTTTCTGTTGAGAAATCTGCTGACAGCCTGATGGGAGATCCTTTCTACGTTGTTTTTTGTTTTTGTCTAGCTGCCCTTAATATTGTTTCTTTGTCATTGACTTTTGCCAGCTTTACTACTATATGCTGTGGAGTGGGCCTTTGACTGTTGACATATTTAGGTAACCTATTGGCTTCATTTACTGGTGTTTCCTGCTCCTTCCCCAGGTTTGGGAAGTTCTGAGCTATTATTTCCTTGAATAGGCTCTCTGTTCCTCTTTCCCTCTCTTCTCCCTCACGAATACCTATAATTCTTATGTTACATTTCCTAATTGAGTTGGATATTTCTTGTATACATTCTTCATTTCTTTTTGGTCTTAGTTCTCTCTCCTCCTCCATCTGGAGCATATCTGTATTCCTATACTCTATAATGCTAATTCTTTCCTCCATATTGTCAGCTCTGTTCTTTAAATATTCCAGATTCCCTTTTATCTTCTCCATTGTGTTCTTCATCTCCATCAGTACTGATTGGTTTTTCTTTATGATTTCAGTCTCTTTTGTGAAGAAACTCCTTATCTCATTGAATTGTTTATCTGTGTTTTCTTGTATTTCATTGATCACTTTTATGATAGCTATTTTGAATTCTCTGTTGTTTAGGTTATGGATTTCTGTGCCTTCAGTGGTGATTTCAGGGTGCTTTTCATTTTCCTTCTGGTCTGGTGATTTAATGTACTTTTGCATTGTGGTTGCTGTATTTGCTTTGTTTTTCCTCATCCTGGAAATATCTGGTTGCAGTTTCCACATGCTGCCACCATGGAGGGGTCAAGGACTATGTAATATGAGCCCCCTATGCTCTGACCTGGCTGCCTGCATTCTGCTGCAGCTGCTCTGACTGGTCTGCTGAGTTTCAGTGGTGAGCATGCAGGGGGAAGGGTCTCTCTCTTTTGCCCACTGGGTCCCTGGGGGTGGGACTTCTCACTCGCCCCTCATTATCCACTCTCCTGGGGTGCTCAAATGTTGATGGCACCCCACAGCAGTCCTGAGTCCTCTGTGTGGGAGATTCCCACTGGCTGAGAGAGCCCAAAGAGCTACGATTTCCCCACAGAGGGCCATCCCTCCCCACTCTCTGGGAGCTGCATGGACCCGAATCACTGATCTGATGGGGAGGGAGACGATTTCTCCTTACCTCTCCCAACTTCCTCTGGGGGCCCCAGCACATCCACTTTCAGATGTGCGGCAATGTGGCTCTTTCTGATGTCCCTTTTTGCTCTGTGAGAGTAAGTTGTTGGTCTGTGAATGTCCCTTTTGTTGTATTTTATCAGGGGAAGAGTTTATGGGAAAGCTTACTCTGCCATGATGCTGACGTCACTCCTTGTTCTATTTTTTAATAATTTTCATGCATGGTTTCTGAAATCAGAAAAAATGATTAAAAAAAATAGACAATCCACATTCTGATAATGGTTTGATGATTTTGCCAGAGCAGCAAGCAAGGTCAGCAGAAATTGTCTGAAACTTCCCTGTAGGGGGCAGGATATCTGGTAACCTTCAAAGGAGCTCCCTGGATGGGGAAAGCCATAGATCTCTGTTCTCAGTTTAATGGAAACTGAAGTATTTTTTACATGCATTATCCCAACTCTGTCCATTGTTATTATCACTCTGTAGATGAAACAGAGGCTTTGAAGTTAACTTGCTCCAGGTCACATATAGTGGAACCAGATATCTTACCTTGTTCTGTGTGACTTCAAGTTTGTGCTCTTTTATATTGCACAAGACTGTCCAGATTAATTCAAGTGGAGAGTGAGAAAACGTTCCCTGGTACATCCCTTTAGTCTCTTGCACAGTTATCACCTTCACACACCCAGACTGTTTCTTTGCTTTAGGGACTGGAAAGTGGAAGTGGAACCCTATATGTTCTGTTTTGAGACATTTCCGGACTGAGCCAAGAGTAGCTATGTGTCCTGCTGGGTCATGGGCTTTCACTAACCACAAATGTTGAGAACCCATGAGCAAATCAAATTCTTCTATCTCACTGGTTTGGAAGCAAAGCAGAAGTGCAAAAGCTGACAAAGCCCATCTGGAGAGGGATGTTGAAATGGACACAAATAACATGCCCTAATAAACATGACCAACATAAATGTTCTAAACTTAATTATGTTCCTATGCTTATACTTTCTCTTATCTTATCCCTAATCTTAGAGCTACTGGGTACTCTTCCTTTCTCTTTTCTCCCCTCTTTCAGTTGCCTCATGGCACTGCTCTCTCCTCTTTATCCTTATAGTCAAATTTCTTGTTGAAGTTTGTGTAATTCATTGCTGCACTATTAAAAGCTTCTCCTCATGGACCTAGCCATCTCAAATTTATCTTTAAATTTATACCAAGCACTCTATGTTGACCATCTTTTCTCAGTCCTCAAAATTCTTCATCAACTCCTTCTCTTCATCGGGCCTTATTATCCAAGTCCTTAAATGTGGACTTAAATATCCCAGATATTCTAGCAGAGAGTTGGCAGGAGTGGGGGAAACAAATATAACTTTTTCCTAATTTTTATTGTGTGCAAGAATGTGACCTCCATGAGGGAGGGATTTTGTACATTATATTTACCGATATGTCAATTGGCAGACATTTGATTTTACCCAAAATGTCCATAAGACATTTGGTCCTGTCCAAAACATCCATAAGTATATTTGGTCCATGTCAAATGGTTTTGGATAGGACCAAATATCAAGGACCTTTTGGTATGGACCAAATGTCTTATGGATGTTTTGGACAAGACCAAATGTCCTGCAAGGGATATGTCATAAGTGTCTAGAACAGTGCTTGGAAGCTATTGGGACCTCAATAAATATTTGTTGAATTAATGAACATTCTAGGATCATGTAGTTCATTCTCTTCCTTTCTAGTGCTCAAATAGGAATCAAACCCACCCCTAAAGCTTATAGGTCATATATTCTAAGGAATAAGACTCTATAATATTTCTCAAAAAAACTTTCTGGTTTCTAAAACTACCCAATGCTAAACTTTGTTCTTATGTTCATGTACTCATTCATTCAGTTGCTGAGTGCCTGTTGTGTGCCTGACTCTGAGCTGATGTCAGAAGTACAAAAATGAGTACAAAATATTCCTGCTTTCAGGAAATCCAGAATCCAGAGTGGAACATAGACACAAAACAACTAACTGGACTTCTAGGCCGCATATAATAAGTGCCATGTTATATATACTAAATATTACGGGAGTGGAAAGAAGAAAGATCACCTTTAATGTCAGCTTTAAATCCCAATACAGAATATCTTTCCTCTGGCAGCTTCAGCCCTTTAAAGTATTAGCAGAAAATAGTTAGGTGCCATTTATCATAGCTTCTATGACTGTTAGAAAAGATGTCCCTCCTTCTCTTAATACTTCTTCTTCTAGCCCTTTCGTCTCTAAAATATATAATCCCAGTTCCATTAGCCTTGTTTTACAAGTCACAGTCTCATGACCTTAAGCACTTTTTGAGAGTCCTTATTAGGTTTTCTTCCTAATCACTATTCTAGTAAGCTATGATAGTCAACCCCATGACTGGGAAGTTGGGAAATTAAAGCACTCTCAGAAGGTTGCTGACTGAGCTGGAGAAATGCTCTTAATGACCTAATAGTGAAATCAGCCCTCCACTTCCATAGAACATGGAGCAAGTAGGATGACATAACAATAGGGTGAAGTTGGGGGACAGAGAGAATAGGTAAAAGAAATAACCAAGACAGAGTTAAAAGAAGTCACCAGAATGCCCAGAGTTGCAGAGGTCACCACCATTTGCACTTCTTTGGCTTTGTCACTGTCAGTCAGATGAAGAGTGGTGATATTTAATTTATTACTATGCTACTCTATAAGACTGGCTCTAGTGATGATGAGTCATGAACAGATAAATCCAAAGGCTTATGTACCTGTGGCAAAACTGGCTCAATGAAATTGTACCAGTGCTGTGTCATATGAGGGGGTACAAAGTGTCCAATAGTAGATGCTGCTTTCTGAAATATACATGAACCACATAACAACTCAAACACAGCTGTTGCCCATCTCCACTTTGGAATCCCATTGCAAGGAAATATCTCAGAGCCTTGCAGTTAATGATACTTCCATCTGTCTGTTTCCCTTTAATTGTTATAATCTCTAAAAGTGAGAGTTATACACCACTGAAATATTTTTAAAATGTATTTTCAAGAGTACTTTGTTTTTCCAAAGGCTTGATAAACATTTTATATCTTTTAGGTACTAGGAAGAAATGTGTACTTCTCAGGCTGTCTTGGGGCACATATCCCTGTTGTTGCTGGTTGGAGGAGCTTCAAGGGTTGATTTGGTTGAAATTACTTTAGGGTAAGTTCTCAATTTTATGGATCCAGAAAGCCACTGTTATCAACTCTGACGAATGGTGTCCAATTAATCAGATATATAAAGCAGTGTTTCTCGAACTTGATTACACTTTATAATCATCTGGACAACTTTTAAATGTCACAATATCCAGATATTACCTCAGACACATTAAATTGGAACCTTTAGGAGTGGGTATCAGACATCAGTATTTTGTAAAGTTCCCCAGTTGATTCCAATGTGCAGCCAAGGGTAAGAACCACTGCATTACAATAATCATTGTGTAAATCCGAATGTCATCTGAGTTACTGTGATAGACATAACTAGTAAGACTTCCAGGGATTACCATTTTTTCTTTCTTCCTCTTTTTTGGTATGGGCACACATAAGAAATACTATCCTGGGATATCAAACTAAATATTACCCTTGTTGAGCTTGTGATCAAAGTGTAGATTCAGGGTTTCACCAGGTGTGGAAGGAATTCTTATGATTTGGGAAAGTTCATAAATAGAATAAAGGTTAAAGGGATATCCTTGAATTAGATAACACATGCAAAATGCCGTCTCACTCCAGCAGGCCCTAGTATTACTGTTATGTAATACTACCCTTTATGTAAAGGGATACAACCATATTAATCAATTCTTTGGTAAGTTTCCCACTCTATTATTTCCTTCTGTAGTTTATTTCTTTAATGGAAATCAATGTTACTTAAATTTTTTTCTAAGAATTTCATTTCCTAGTCAACTTTGTTGGAATATATATGTCATAAAACAAGCAACAAGTATGCTTCTCAGGATAAGACCAAAACCATTAAACCTGGAGGCAAATGAAAATGAAAACACAACATACCATGTTGGGATGCATGGATATGAGATGCAGCAAAAGTGGTACTAAGAGGGAAATATATAGCAATAAAAGTCTACCTCAAAAAAGAAACAAAAAAAGTCAAATAAACAATCTAACACTACATCTAAAAGAATTAGAAAAAGAAGAACAAATAAAGCCCAAAGTCTGTAGAAGGAAGGACTTAATAAAAATCAGGGTGGAAATAAGTGATTTAGAAACTGAAATGACAATAGAAAGGATCAATGAAACTAAGAGATGGTTATTGAAAAGATAAACAAAATTGATATACCCTTAGATAAACTCTCTAAGGAAAAAAGAGAGAAGGCTTAAATAAATAAAATCAGAAAGGAAAGAGGAGAAATTATAATGGACACCACAGAAATACAAAGGATTGTAAGAGAATACTATCAAAAACTATACACCAACAAGTTGGATAACCTAGAAGAAATAGATAAATTCTTAGACTCATACAACATCCCAAAACTGAATCAAGAGGAAATATAGAATCTGAATAGACCAATCACAAGTAAAGAAGTTGAAATAGTAATCAAAAACCTCCCCAAAAACAAAAGTCCAAGAATAAACAGCTTCTTTGATGAATTCTACCAAACATTAAAAGAAAATTTAGTATCTATACTTCTTGAACTCTTCTAAAAAATTGAAGAGGATGGACACGTCTCAACTCATTTTATGAGGCCAACATTACCCTGATACCAAAGTCAGACAAGGACAACTCAAAAAAGGAAAATTACAGGCCAATGTCACTGATGAACACAGATGCAAAAATCCTCAACAAAATATTAGAAAATCAAATATAACAACACATTAAAAGGGTCATACACCATGATCAAGTGGGATTTATTCTAGGGACATAAAGATGGTTCAACATCTGCAAATCAATCAATGTGATACACCACATTAACAATTAAGAATAAAAATCACAAGATCATCTCAATAGATACAGAGAAAACATTTTACAATATTCAACATCCATTAATGATTAAAAACCTCAATAAAATGAGTATAGATGGAAAGTATCTCAACATAATAAAGGCTATGTATGACAAACCACCATCATACTCAATGGTAAAAAACTGAAAGCTATTCCTCTAATATCAGGAACAAGACAAGGATGCCCACTCTCGCCACTCTTATTCAATGTAGTATTGGAAGTCCTAGTCAGAGCAAATAGGCAAGAAAAAGAAATAAAAGGGATCCAAAATGGAAAGGAAGAAGTAAAATTGTCACTATTTGCAAAGGACATGATTCTATACATAGAAAACCCTAAAGAATCTGCCCCAAAACCTATTAGAAATAATTAACGAATACAGTAAAGTTGCATGGTAAAAAATCAACATACAAAAATCAGTTGCATTACTATCCACTAGCAATGAACTAGCAGCGAGAAAAATCCATAATAGAACCCCATTGACAATGGCAACAACAACAACAAAAATACCTAGGAATAAAGTTAACCAAGGAGATGAAGGACATGTGCACTGAAAACTGTAAGACATTGTCGAAAGAAATTGAAGAAGACATAAAAAATGAAAATACATTATGTGCACATGGATTGGAAGAATTGACATAGTTAAAATGTCCATGTTACCTCAAGCGATCTATAGATTCAATGCAATCCCAATCAGAATCCTAACATTTTTCATGGAAATAGAGCAAAGAATCCTAGAATTTACATGGAACAGCAAAAGACCCTGAATAGCCAAAGCAATCTTGAGAAAAAAGACCAAAGCCAGAAGTATCACACTCCATCATTTCAAAATATACTACAAAGCTATAATAATCAAAATAGCATGGTACTGGCACAAAAACAGACACACAGCTCAATGGAACAGAATTGAGAGTCCAGAAATAAAACCACACATCTATGGACAGCTAATTTTTGACAAAAGAGCCAAGAGCACACAATGGAGAAAAGAAAGTTTCTTCAATAAATGGTGTTGGGAAAACTGGACAGCCACATGCAAAAGAATGAAAGTAGACCATTATCTTACATCATACACAAAAATTAGCTCAAAATGGATTAAAGACTTGAATGTAAGACCTGAAACCGTAAAACACCTGGAAGAAAATATAGGCAGTACACTCTTTGATATTGGTCTTAGCAGTATCTTTTTGGATACTATGTCTCCTCAGGCAAGCGAAACAAAAGAAAAAATAAACAAATGAGACCACATCAAACTAAAAATCTTCTGTATGGCAAAGAAAACCACCAACAAAACAAAAAGACAACCTACCAATTGGGAGAAGATATTTGCACATCATTTATCTGACAAGGGGTTAATTTCCAAAATATATAAAGAACTCGTACAGCTCAACAACAGAAAACAAACAATGTGATTTAAAAAATGGGTAGAGGATATGAATAGGCATTTTTCCAAAGAAGATATGCAGATGGCCAACAGGCACATTAGAAGATGGTCAATATCACTACTTATTAGGGAAATGCAAATCAAAACTACAATGAGATATTACCTCACACCTGCCAGAAAAGAAAAATTATTAATTTTTATTAAAAAGAAAATAATAAATTAAAGAGAAAATTTATTATTAAAAAGAAAAGAAATAATACGTGTTGGAGAGGATGTGGAGAAAAACGTACATTTGGACACTGCTGGTGGGAATGTAAATTGGTGCGGCCCTATGGAAAACAGTATGGAGATTTCTCAAAAAATTAAAAATGGAGCTACAGTATGATCCAGCTATTCCACCTCTGGATATTTATCCAAAGAACTGAAAAACATTAATTTAAAAAGATATATGCACCCCTATGCTCATTGCAGCATTATTCACAATAACCAAGATTTGGAAGCAACCTAAGTGCCCATTAGTGGATGAATGGATAAAGAAAATGTGTTGTATCTATACAATGGAATACTACTTAGCCATAAAAAAAGATGAAATCTTGCCATCTGTGACATGGATGAACCTTTCGATATTATGGTATTATGGTAAGTGAAATAAGTCAGACAGAGAAGGAAAATTACTGTAGTACTTCACTCATATGTGGAAGATAAGCAAACAAACACATAGATATGGAGAACGGATTGGTGGTTACCACAGGGGAAGGGGGCATGGGGAGAATGAAAGAGGTAAAGGGGCAGATATGTATGGTGACAGATGGCAACTCGACTTTTGATGGGGAACACAATGCAGCCTGTACAGAAGTTGAAATATAATGATGTACATTTATATAATATTATAAACTAATATGACCCCAATAAAAAAATTTAGAATAGGAACTTTCTGGAAGAATTCAGATTGAACCTTCATTTTTACAGGTCATTACTGCAGTGTTGAAGAAATATAAACAAATATTTAAAGGAATAAATGAGTTTTGGAGGGCACAAAATAGGAAAGAACATGAAGGTTAACAGCACTTCAATCACAAAAGCAAAGGTAGACTTTCTTTCCCAATATGTGGATGGCTTCCAAAATGAAACAGAATAAGTTCAGGCTCTCCAAAAGAGGTGGAATGGCCTCTTGCTTTATTTCAAGTGCTTTCCCCAGGCATATTTCTTGGGTCTGAGTGGAATGATCCAGACTGAGCATCCCCCTTAGAAATTTCATCGCATGTGGGGGCTTTCTCTGTCTCAAGATCTTGTAGTTCTGTTCAAGTACTATGAAACTGCCCCCTCTACTCAACAGACAGCTCATCCGATGGTTTATCTGTTCAGTCACTAAACAAACACATATTGATGGGCTACTATGTTCTAGGTTCTGGATACACAGGGGGAAACAAGATAAAATCCGTGTTCTTGAGGCTTATAGTGTAGTTAGGAGGAATGAACAATAAACACAAAAACAAAATAAATCTCCTTTTCCACATTTCTTCTTTCATTTAACACAATTACATATTTATGTGATTAACATGACTCCCCTAATAGACTAAGCTCAATGAGTCCTGGAGCCCTGTCTTGCTCACCACTGTAGCTCCAGTTCTTGGGACAGAGTAGGCACTCAATTATTATTTGTTAAATGAAAGGACTCTTAGCAATAGGAAAGCAAGTTGTGGTTTATCACCTTTTTAATTGATGAGTTTTACTGCTTTGTTCATTCTACTCTGTCTTTGTCAATAGCACAATAAGTCAAACAGTCATCAAAGACTTATCTATGCCTAACAATCTCATGTCTTGAGAAGGCGCTTGAGGAGAGGGAACTGAGATCTTCCTCCATCGTTCTAGAATCAGAAGTACCAGTTCTCATTTCTGAAGGACAATGCCCTGAGCACAGACAAAGTAAAATAAGCTAAGGCTTTTGTTTGAAAGATTTCCATTGAATGAGATGAACTTTTTCATATTTTCAAATCCTAGGGCAGCTGTTAGTAGCTTCTAAGTCTTCATTAAGCAATTAAATTAATACCAAAATATATTTCGTTATACATTTCAGTATGCACATGGTGTTTCTAATTTTGGGTCGTCACAGCCCTCTACGTAACTGAGATTTAATCCAATGAGAAATCTGAAGATTTTTCAGACATGTGCCCTTATAGGAATGTCCATGAAAGCAATTGAGCACTTGCCTGGCCATGACTCTTCAGAGGAGAAGACAAGCAAGGCCCACATTCTTGGAATTTACTTAGTGATCTGGTATCAGGATAATTTTCCCAGATAACTTTGTGATGGTCATACCACTCAGCACAGCGATTCTCTTTCTTCTATAGGATGTCCAAAGCAATTCAGTGATAGGTTTAGAAAAAATCTTACAAAAACAAAGAAAAGCACAAATTCAATACCACTTGGTAAACATTAAGACCTCTCAGTCATTTGGTCTTTTGTTTGAGGCTGGTAGCAAAGTATTTCTTTACCTATTTAGCATAAGCCATGGACCCTCAGAAAAAAAAGAAAACATTTGGTAGACCTATAAATGTTTGATTCTTAAAGCTATCCAAAGTGCAGCCAGATTATTCATACAGCATGCCAATTTGATTTCATTTTACTCTTCAGCTTTTCTCAGTTGCTTCATATTGCTTATCATTTTAAGATATAATCTCCTGAACTATGGACTTGGAGATACTGCCTTACTTTGCCTAACTTACCTCTTTGTTCCTATTTGTAATCCCTGCTCCAGCTATGCCATTTTCACATCCAATTCTTCTGTTATTTCTTTAAAACTCTCAACAGTCTTTAAGAAGTAAGCCTGAATTCTACTTATCTGATTAACATAGAAGCATTCATCAATCCAGCTCACTTTTGCTCATGCTGCTTTGTGATACATATGACTCTGTAATGTTTTTACCTTGCATAGAATCACACAATTGGAGGGCACTCAGTTGAGATTTTTTTGAAGTAGAAAAGGTGGTTCAAACACAAATGCATATATATGTGAATTTTACACAATGTTTCATACCTTACATGCACACATGTCTAGAAGCTGTATTCCTTTTTGTCATAAGGCTCAGTCTACCTCAATTAAGAGGAAACTATGAAATGCATGCTAAGTTATTTATTAACTTTATGTAACATGTGGAACAACATTATAGTGACCACACAATTTTTTCAATTTATGAAGTCTGCTAGATTCACTCCTACATATCAAAAACACAGTCCTGACTAAAATGAAGTCTGGCCTTTCTTAAGAATTTTAAAGATTGTGTAAACCATTATATTTAAATTAAATGAACATGCTCTTTCTAAGACACATTGACTGAAAATAACGGCAAAATCCTT
The DNA here is from genome assembly GCF_057802395.1 of Ceratotherium simum simum. Taxonomy (NCBI): domain Eukaryota; kingdom Metazoa; phylum Chordata; class Mammalia; order Perissodactyla; family Rhinocerotidae; genus Ceratotherium; species Ceratotherium simum. Next base: position 78,296,244 of record NC_141940.1, on the reverse strand, counting down.
CCTTTCCTTTGAAATTGACTTCATTGTACAGGCTATGGAAGCATATGCAGAATTTTTTAAAATAAAAGGGACATAAAATAAGTAAATATATAGGGGGTGCTTAGCAGATGAGAGTGAAAGAGTGAGAGAGTGTTACAAACTGATCTCTTAAAAATTTAGCTTGAAGTTTTTGTATTCATTTTGAAAACCTAAAATGTTTTAAATACTCCTTTTACCAAATGTATAATCTAGATTCTAAATGTAGTGGTGCCCACTGGTTGGACAAATATGAATGCTGCTGTAGGAAAAGTTTACACAAAAACTGTTCCAGGTTGATGAAAAATGCCACAAAGTCTCTGAAGCATAATTAATTTTAAAGGAATTACATATATATCACATTGTACTTGAAGCAACTAGAGAGGCTGAAGATGGGAGATATAGCTGAGAAATGGTTGACTGTGAATATGTCATTTCCCTTTATAATAAGTCACTTGTTCTCAGATTTCCTTATGTTTTAGGGGAAAACTTGGCTAGATTATGACTTGATGATATTGCACAAGGCTTTAGGTGGGACTCAAGGTACTGAGTATAGAGAAACCTTTGATTGGAGCAACAGACGGCTGCTGGTATATAAAAATAACATGTTGAAAATTAAATTTTCCATAGGAAATAAAAATTGCATAGATAATAAAGCTAGATGTAATTAGAAAAACTATAAAATAAATGTACCTGAAAAATTTAGGAAAAACTTTTGTCCCATATTTTAAATATTAACAAAAAAATCCTGCTTTTCAAAAACACACCTAACTGTCCCAGGAAACTCTGGAATAATGTAATTCAATTACTGTAAGTAGAATCAAACTACATGGTTTTGCTATTTATTTAGAAATCTGCAACATATTGCAGTATTTAACATAAATTTCTTTTCTAGATATTAATAAGGTATTAGAAGAATGTTTAATACTTTTTTAAAAAAATTTTTATCCCTCCTAACTTTGATGTATTCCCCATCTTTTCTACGTGGTTTGAATTTCATCCTAGTGATGAATTTCATCATTAAACCTTGCTTAGGTATCAGGAAGTAACAATTTTAACTACACTTTTTAATTATAGCATTTAAGCGATATAAGGGAATACATTCAACAGCCAAAGGTAGTGGGATCCCTGTATATTTTCCAGCAGCAAGCTAGATTGGCAGGGGGAGGACTCAAATAAATTCAAGTAGAAGGCTCAATTTTAGTGAACTCTTCGACAAAATTGGCTACAGGATTGAGAAACAGCAAAGGAAATAGCTTGTATTCCCCACTGGTTTCTGCAGATAACTGGAGCTCAGACATTTCAGTAGGATTTGCAATATATTCTGGTGGAGAAGAAACATTCAGGAGTATATAATCAAGGTCATGTAAATCTGATAAGACATTCGATGGGTTCTTCAGATCACCCAAAAGGAGGTTATTAGAATCTTGAAATCTTTCTCTAAAGTCACTTATTGGCACCTCATCAAACAGGGAAAGCAGAGGATTTTTCACGTGTTGTATCATCTGCTTGTCTGTAGAGAAACAGTGCTTTGTTATAATGTGGGAAAAGAGGAGGTAAGACAAAGTATAATTCACAAGTCCTACATTGCTAAATGCATCACAGAAACAATATATATCAGGGTCTAGTTCCACTACTTATTGGTCAATGACAAAAAATCGTTTCATCTAGAGGTCTTTCCTAGCTGGAGAAAACAATTACGGGAAAGTAGAAGGTTTTTTTTTTTTTCCTTAAAATAGCAACAACAATAATAAGACCCCATTAAGCTAAGAGAAAGAAACCTGTAAGAACAGTATTAAAGACAATTATCTGCCAGGAATTAAGTTTCCTTGCAGTTCACAGGAAGTTGAAGAAGAGCTTAATAAAGGCAATTTTAAAAAGCAGATGCACTGCTCTTTTTGATCCTCTTACAATTTCCAGTTATAATTATGATCATTTACTACTTGACTCAGTCTAGTCAAATGCATGATTTCTTTGTATAGCTTAAATATGGTTACCTATCCAATATTTGTACAGTAGTACATTTAACATTTAGACACTTAACCATATCAGTCTAAAATGCACAGATTCTCCCTTTATCAACTGTTCTCATTAAAATGTCACCCATGGCCACAGACACAGTGCAAAAGATGAAGTGGGTATCTTAGAGTCCAAAGTAATATTAAAAAAAATAAAACAGATGGGTAACGTGGTAATGCTAGTGATTAAACTTCTTATATATATATATATTTTTTTTCTGACTGACAAAATGCTCTTTTAAATATTCCCTTAAATATTCTCCACAGTCCCCTTGGCCATAAGAGGCAGGTACTCAAGAAAGTTCTGTTATTCAACATGATAACTAGAGTAAAAACCCACTGAATTAGACATATTTTCCAGATTGTGATCATTTAGACAGAGAATAAAACTCCTCTTTGTATAGTTTATAAAGAAAGCAATTGCCAGGAAAAGTAACAGTTTACTTAAGAGAAGAACTTAATTATTTTTATCAGTAGCCATTTGCAAATGTGTGAGCAAAGAATTTCTATTTCACTAAGCTGGTCTCTGATGTATCTTGTAAAGTATTAAAAAATTACTAATTTAGTCTGAACTTTTCTTTAATAGTCAATATTAAGGTAGAGGAGAAAAAGCATGAGTAAGGCAATGGGAGGATACAGATGGCATGCCTTAAGCCATCCTGCTTCATTCACTTAACTGAAAAGTTTTCCTGCTAATAACCTACTATCATGACAATCTTCCTCATAATGGGTACAATACAGGTCCTTACAGCTGGGTAGTATATAAAAAACAATATAGATGAGTAGAGGAATGGATCTTACATCTATTTCTGCCATGACATCCATTTGAGTAAAGTTTCAGTTTCATTTGTTATTGAAGGAGGAAGTTCAGACATGATTGGCTGAAAAGAAAAAAAAGAATTATAAATGAGGTCCTCTAAATACAATAACTTAAATTCTAAACTTTTAGTTATCATGGGGAGAAAGGACTTTACACAATAGTGAAGGATAATGTGACAAGAAGAGAAAATCTGTATACATGAAAAGCTGTTATTAAAGCATCACCATTCTACACAATGGCTATTTTCATATTGACTATTTTTAAGTTATTAGAACAAGTGAAAAAACCACATAATAACAAATACATTATGGTATTACTATGGAGAAGAGAAGCTATATAGCTTCTTTATTTTCCAGTTCGTAAAACTAAGACAGAAATACCATATACACTAAATCACTGAAAAAGCCAAGGTAAGAATTCAAATATTTTTGAATCCCAGGCCTAATACTATGTTCAGTGTCAGCTGTTATATATCATTTTCTTTTATTGTTGAATAACACACATAAATGCAGTCAAGTTTCAAAAATGAATTTATAGGCTTACCTCACTGACATGATCAGGGTCCTAATTCACTCTTTTCGTAGAAAGCAATGACTTTTGCTCCACCAGATTAGTTTCAATATATTGCATATGCCTCTCATCCCTTAAATGACAAACATAAGAGTGGGGAATCAATAAAATCTGCTGCCAAACAATATGTAAAAATGGTAGTCTAACTGCCAGGAGACACACAACCCTGAGAGTAATATCAGAGTCAGTATTTGAGAAAATACCCCAAACATAATAAATTTCAGATTGTGGCAGGTCCTTAACCAAGAAACCACAAACCATATGGCATTTTCCAGTTACAGATATTTCACTTCCAGACAATAAAGCCTACTGTTATTCATAATATTTCAGTACATAATTCATTGGTTATAATTCTGCCAGAGTGGCCCTCTTCCAAGTAACATACCAGAGTTTGTAACCTGAAGAGGCCCAGAAAAGAAGGATGGAACAAAAAACACATTAGTCTAGATTAGTCTAGGTTAGATCCTAGGAATTGGGACTAGAAAGTACTCTTCAATGCAAGAAAGCACTCAGCCCAAAGGATGCCTTTTTACTCATATGGTGCCAGGTAAAGGCAATAAATCACTTCACTGTTCCCATTCAGAACAGAGTTAGGTATAAGGTACTGCAACAATGTAGCTGGCTAATCCAAATGACCTCTAAAGTTCTGTCTATGAGATTCTACACATGGGAAACTTAGGCTTTGAAATGACTGTATTCCTCCCAGTGGACAGCATTCAATCTGAACCTCATCAATACATGAGAGCCTCAAACTTAGGGAGAGGGGAACATACACCAGCTGTCAGTGAGCAAAAAAGCATATGTTGACTTTAGTGTATGGCATAGCTATTGACTTCATTTTATGGTGCCATTCTTCAGGAAAATCAAGTGCTATGAGGACCATTTGTGGTGTTACTGTCAACTATTACTTTTTAATCTGATTTCAAGAGACCCAGTTGCCACTAGACTCTTATAGCCCACTAACACATGGAGCCTTTGGTCTTCCACATAGCATTCTCAATCTAGCAGAAGTTGAATTCAGCTTTGGTGGCTAACTCAGGCATATAATGTTAAAGCTATCCAGAATAATCCTCAACTGACAGAGTTGCTATGATCACTTAAGGGTCTGAGGAGCTCCAGTGCCCTGAAGAATGAATATTATTTCATTGTCTATATTAGTTCCCTTTGGTACAGGTCCAAGGGTATGGTCTACAGTGAAGTTTGAGATCAGACTGAGAAAGCTCACAGGGCCCCATTTTGGGTGTGTTTCTCAGGAAGCTATTTATGTGAAAAGATCTATCAAGGCCCACACCTGATCTTTTTCTCCTTGGGGTTGGGCAATAAAAGAGGGCATTTATCAGAGAATAGTATAAATATAAAATAATAAATCATGTAAATAGACAAATGTAAACACTGCTGATGAAGGTGAAACTTAGGCAGACACCCCTCCTCCACATGCCACTCCGGGTTTCATGGATAGAGATTTGCTGATGATAGTGCCTTCGTGGCTCCAATTTAGTAGTATTTCTGCTGAAGCACACACAACCTCCTAGTTTCAGGAAATGAAGACATCTTTTTATTTTTTTTTCCCCACAGTTCTGTGCTAAGCAGGAGGTTTCACCCTACTTAGAGAGCTAATTTCATATATAACATGGAGGCTGGATTTTACACTACTGATGTTTGGCTCTCATTTTTAGAAGACCACAGAATGGGGGAAAAACAAAGAGTGCATCTGTGATATATGAGAAACAATGATAATGTTTGGGAGTGGAGATGCAAGAGAAATGTTTTCTTAATCACGTCTAAATCCCCTCACCATAATATTACCCCTTGGGATAACAGGTAATTTTCTAACCCCAGAAAAATATGTGTCTGAAAATCAACATCCAGATTTCCTAAGAAGCACAAGGCATACATCAGAGCTAAGTCCTGATATTATAAAATTTATAACATAATAATTTATGTTTTCCCTAAAGTCTTATTGATAAAAGTTTCAAAGTGAGTGCAGATTCAGTATTAAACTGTACAACCATAAGTATAGTATGGAATTATACTACCTTTCAGCTAGATTTAGGAGTCACTAGCAATAGACTTGGATTTCCAAGTCCCCATCACTATTCTAAATAACATTCCTGGGCTTCTCAGAAAGGAAGGAGAAAGAGTGGGCAGAGGTACTCCTCAAACTCTACACATTATTGACATATCCCTATCTTTCCTTAGTTCTATCCAAAGTATTTTCAAGACTATAAAAAGTTAAAAAAATATACATCTTCCTCAAAAACAAGTGGAGGGCCCCCCTAGGTTGGAGAAGGAAGAGATTGTATACCTGTCCATTATAACGTTTCATTGAGAGTCTGATTTGTCTCCCATCAAGATTGGATCATTGTCCTGAGAAAGAGATGACACTAATTCCAAAGGAATGTATTTCATTTCCTGTCCAAATTATTCCTCAGTCATTAGTTCTTGGAAATCTGGTATGACCAAATCCATATCAATGGCCAGTGAATATTCACTCATAGGTACATCTTGAATTGAGTTTTCAGAATCTTTTCAGAGAAATAATCAACACAGGAAAATATTAATCCAACATGTTTCCAAGAGCTCAAATTATATGGCCATCAGTCACATAATATTAAAGGATTTACAATATTTAGGTCAAATAACCTATAATATGCCAGCGACTTCTTCTTCCATTTTATTTACATATTATATAATGCAATGTCCAAACATACTTACAGACCAAATATTTCATCACCTTAATTTAATGAAAAAATAAAGACATCACACCCAGAATGGCCATAATAGAAAGGACAGACAATAACGGGTTTTGACAAGGATGTGGAAAAATGGGAACCCTCACCTATTGCAGGTGGAAATGAATGTGAAATAGTGTAGCTGCTTTGGAAAACAATTCAGCAGTTCCTTAAACAAGTTAAGCATAATTTACCATACAACTTAGCAACTTCATTCTTAGGTATTTACCCAAGAGAAATGCAAACATATTTCCACACAAATATTTGCATGTGAATGTTCTTAGAAGCATTGTTCATAATAGAAAGAAACTGGAAAACAATTTGTGCCTATCAACAGATGAATGGGTGAATTAATTGATACAATAGAATATTATTTGACAATGAAAATAACAAAAGTACTGATCCATCCATGTTATAACATGGATAAACCTAATAAACATTCCTCTAAGTGAAATAAGTCAAACACAAAAGACCACTTATTGTATGATTCCACTTATATGAAACGTTCAGAATAGTCAAATCTAAAAAGATAGAAAATATATTAGCTAATGGGCATGGGGCATCTTATTTGGGTGATGAAAATATTCTAATATGGGATTATGGTGATGGTTTCACAACTCAGTAAGTTCACTACAAATCATTGACCTGTACACTTAAAATGGACAATTTTTATGATATATAAATTATATCTCAATAAAGTTGCTTATATATATACATTTTAGCTCTGTATACATATTATGTGTATATATGTGTAACTCTCAAATATATATGTGTATATTTATTACATATATTTATGGCTATCATATATATATATATGGATATATATCTATTTATTCATATATGTAGTTTATAGAGATTATACCACATGTAGTAAATCACACAGCAATATAATGGTACCACCAGGGTCAGCACTCACAGCTCAAGTTTCCACTCTGTGGGTAGGCAGTAAACTCTAGTATCTCAATTTTGACTGGGAAAGAAGTAGAATGGGACAGCTATTTGTTTTTCTTATAAAGGAAGAAGCCTAAAAAGAAGACATGATTCCTGAATTGTTCTTTCATATTGCTTTCTTGTTAGTGCTGTCGAGTCAATTCCAACTCCCAGTGAACCTGTGTACAGCAGAGTGGAGCCCTGACACGTCTTTTTGTACCATCCTCTCACCTTATGGTGCTATGTCAGATGATGCTACATTCGTAATTCATAGGGTTTTCATGGGCAATGTTTTTCATAAGTGGGTGACCAGGTCCTTCTTCCTAGACTGTCTTAGTCTGAAAGCTCCACTGAAACCTGTCCACCATGGGTGACCTTTCTGGTATTTGAAATACCAGTGACATAGCTTTCAGCATCACAGCAACAGGCAGCCACCACAATACGACAACTGAGAGACAGGTAGTGTGGTTCCCTGACCAGCAAATGAACCCGGGCTGCAGTGATCAAATCTTAACCATTAGACCACCAGGGCTGGCTTATCCTTACATATTGCTTATCAACTTACTAACGTTTATCTTAGGGCTCTGCAAGGAAGGACATAAAAGCTAAACTACAGTCTAAAATTTCCACTGAGCTAGAGTGGAACAGTTTAATTTTCCCTTAGGATTATATGTTCATTTTCAACAGGGTAATTAAGTAGAATAAGTAACTATGATTTTCCATATTTTTTCTGACTTGATATTTTAGAAGACTGACAAGTATCTAGGAATGTACAGCTTCCTTGATAGGTGAATTGTTAATTTAGCTTCTAACACTCAATGTGCAGATGTTCTTACTTAAAAAATACCATTTATTACAATTGTAACATTGTAGATGCATAGATGCTGAGATCCATTAACTTCTTTCTCTAAAGTATCCTTAGGAAAGCTTTGCTAGTACACTCTTCTTTTCAGATGTGCCTATTGTTAGCATTCTGTCTCTCTGTTCACTTAGTGGACATGATGAATAGTATGAATGTATGCCACTTTTCTGGACCAACACCCAAATAGATGGCTTTCATGCTGTTGGCTTTGGCAGGCAATGTCTGTGCAAAAATTCAATTCAAGTACTGATGGTCTACCTTTATATCTTCTTCTCCAAAAATATGCTATTTCCATTGTCTTGTTTCTTGAACGTCTCAGTTCCCAGATACAACTGACTCAAAGGCTTTCTTCTTCTCTTTATAATACTCAGGATTCTTCTGCTTACATCTTTAATGACCTTTCCTTCAAATGCCTTATCTCTCCCAAAATATTCAAACACCTCAGGTTTCCTTTGAATGTCCCCAAAAGATATTTTGCAATATTCTGCGTCCTACATGATCTTCCACTGGAAGCTTTCTTCTCCAACAATCTCCTTCCCAGGTGTCCTCTTCCAAAACTCCCACCTTCCCTCACCAGACATAATGATTTTCCACTTTATCCTTCCTTCTGCCCAAACAGACATCATTGAGATCCAGATATCTAAACAAATAACTCTCCTCAACAGACATCCAGACATCTGCCATCAATAAAACACACTTAAAATGATATTCATGTTTATTTTCCTATTTTCTTTAGAATGTATAGAAAACCTCAAATTTCCAGACCAATTTTTTTCCAAATGGCATTCCATATTTCTTATTAAGTTTATAATATTTGCTAATTTAACTTTTTGTTGCTTTTGTGAATGGAATGTTTTTTCCACTAAAATTTTTAATTATCTATTGCTGACGTAGCAAAAGTATTGATTTTATACACATATGTTATACTAAGTAAGCTGTGTTTTAATATCTTATTTTTTCAATAATAATGCTATTGTATATATATATTTAATGGGTCAGTTGGCATCTCTCTGTTCTGTGGCCACAAAATACAGGTCAAACTATTTTGCAAGTGTGTTTTGGTAGTCATAAGAGGGACAGGCCAATAACATGGACAGCAGTACATATCCATTATCACTATTAAGAAACAAACTCAAATGCATAATATATTGACAGGATGTCAATAGAGTTATTTTTATAATTGAAGGAAAGTAGTATTTGTTCACTTAAAAATAAGACTTGTCCCATGTTTAAACATAGCTTCAGTTCATATTATATTTCATTACCGATGCATTGCTCACAAAAATTCTTACCCATCATCTCCACTTGGTTCATCCATAGGTGAAACTAAGTTTTTGGATTCAGTTTTGAAAGTGGATAGGATACTGTTGAGGAGACTCTTAATTTTGTCTTCAACAAATGCCTAACCATTTTTTAAATTATTTTATTGAGGTCATATTGACTTATAACATCGTGTAAATTTCAGGTGTACATTATTATATATCAGTTTTTGTATAGACTGCATTGTGTTCACCAGCAAGGATCTAGTTTTAATCTGTCATCATACATATGTGCCCCTTTACCCATTTTGCCCTCCCCCACCCCCTTCCCCTCTGGTGACCACTAATCTGTTCTCCTCATCTATGTGTTCGTTAGCATAACCATTTTTTTGTGTGTGAGGAAGATTAGCCCTAAGCTAACATCTGATGCCAATCCTCTTTTTGCTGAGGAAGATTGGCCCTGGGCTAACATCCACACCCATCTTCCTCTATTTTATATGAGATGCCACCACAGCATGGCTTGACAAGCAGTGCATCAGTACGTTCCCGGGAATCTGAACCTGCGAACTCTGGGCCGCCAAAGCGGAGCCCATGCACTTAACCGCTATGCCACTGGGCCACCTCCTGCATAACCATTTTTTAATATCTCCATCTAAATAGGAGAGTTAGAGAAAATGAGAGTTGATTATGATTATGTTTATATATCTGGTCTTTCTCAGATCATATTTGATGTTATTCTCATCTAGAATATTTAACGACAGTATGAGAAATAATAACAAGCACTGGAAATTATGCTGATAGTAAATGTTCTTATTTTACACCCCCATCTTATCTCAGAATCTCACAGCTTCTTTCTTCACTGCTGAAATATGAAAATATTGACAAGCACATTTGGAAGCTGAAGCCCTAGATGTGACTGGTAATGACCTGTAATGAGACCCATATTTCACTGTTGTTAGCTACCTGAATGTTGCAATGGTCGGCCAACTCTGTCGTATGGAACCTAAATTTTAATCATCCTTGTCAGAATGGTTCCCATTATATATATATTTTGGGGATCTCAACAGCAAAGTAGGAAAAGAAAAGGACCCAGAATATTTAAATGATAGATAGCTTAGAAGAATTAGTAAAAATTTGGACTATTATCCTTGTTAGGTTAACTTCCTCCTGAGTGTCTACATTAAAACATACTGAAAGCTTGGATTTTTTTTTAACATACGTTTAGTTGGATTAAATGAAAGCAAAGAGCAAAAGGAAAAAAACAGGCACCTTGGAGCCATGGCTGTATTCAGGGCTGGGGCAGGGAAAGTACAAGTTGAGCTTGGAACATCTATTCTGCCAAAGGTAAACACTCAAAAATAATGAGGATATATCTATCAATGGACATATTATAAAAAATGGATGATAACCCTTTGAGTAAAATAGGAATCCATATTTCCATACCGATATAAATAAGTACATAAACAGGGAAGAAGGAAAAACTCTTCCATATACTATAATGCAAGCTAAAAACATAGAGGAATATGTAACTAGAAAACCACCATTGTACGACCATCATAGTAATATACAATTCGTTTAAGAATCATCAATAGATGCTAAAATTAATGAATAAAATTTTGAGCAAGAAGATATTTATGTAGACTCAAAACATCTCCCACAATTTACTTGTTAATTACAAAGGGAAAAAGTAAATTAAAAGTGGAGAAACCTGGGAGATACCTTAACCAAGTGATTAAAGTTAACATCATCAATAAAGAAACAAACTGACATTAGTTGCCTCTGATATGATTCACCAAGAAGAACACAGCCTCACTTCTTGGTATTACTGCCAAAAATATGTAATCTGATTCTACTTAGGACACCGCACTAGACTGTTAAAAAAAGTTGAGGTCATGGACAACAAAGAAAGCATGAGAAACTCTTCCAAATGAAAAGAGAATTAAGAGACATAACAACTAAATGCAGTGTATGATCCTGGGTTGAATCCTAGACTGAGAGCAGGGGAGAGGGGATGGTGATGGCTATAAAGAACATCAGTGAGACAACCGGGAAAATTTGACTATGGCCTGGGGATTAGAAAGTAGTATTAAATCAATGATAAGTTTCCTGATTTAGATATTGTACAGTGGTTGTGTGAGAAAATGACAGTCCATGTAAAGCCCTTGTATAAAGAACCTCAAAAGTAGTTCCGTGGCTCCTTAACGGGATGGAGTTGAGGGATGTTTTCCAATTTATTCTGGGAGAATCTTAGGAGAGACATCAGAAGAGACTCAGTTCCATCTGGTTCCTCAGAGTTAACTAGAAGTCTTAGAATGACTGGTACATCCTAGGTCTATGTTAGTTCTCAATGGCTCTCCTATTACCAACTTAAGGATATAGACAAAAACAATCTACAACCAGGAGCCATCAACTAGGGTCCACCTATCATGATCATGCAGTGGCAAATTAGTCTGTATTGTCTTAAAAGTATGAAAACAAAAGGAAAAACAATATATGCTAAACTGATGATATGTTTGGCTTTCTTTGGAAGTTATCTTTTTTACCTGGATGTCTCACACACAATTCATACATGCTGACTAACTGCTGACTTAAAAGATAAGAATGAGCTTGTAAAGAGAAAAATTATAAGACATGAGAGTAAAGGAGCCTTCTGTAACCAAGAAAATACTTGGAGTCAATAAATTCACCTTTTTCTTGTCATGTCTACCATGTAGTTCCTTCTCATCAAACTCAAGATAAACTGAAGAATCTGAAAAATCATAGAGAATATTTTAATTAGGACATGATGTTCAATAAGCATAACTAAGAATTAACATATTTTTCTTTTGGCCGTCACAGGACTTTATATTTTAAGCATTTTATGTATAAGCCAAGAATGCCATAAAGTAACTCTAATCAGCAATTTACAGAAAAGTAAGGATAAGCACCTTACAAAAGGCTGAATTAGTACCTGTGCTAACAGCTGCCATTACTCACAGTATTTCTGTCTTAGGTTTGTCATTTCAAGCCAAAGAGTTGTATAATACTTGCAACATTGAAACAGGATATAAAGATGTCTGTAGAATTTTGAAGATCTAATATCTAATCATATATTGAACTGTCTGAATTAACAGCAGTCACACTGTTCTATGTGAGGATTCTTCCTCTATTACCCTGCCTGAATATTTTGGGCTTAAAATTTAACTCCTTTCAATCTTTCAGTCAGTCAATTAGCCTGTAGAGGTACCACACTAACATTTCTGAAAGCACCCACTACCTTAATAATCTTCTAGACATGAGCATATAAGACTCATTGCAAACCAAGATAATACTAATGCAAAATCCTTAGTGACAATCACAGCAGTAGAAAAACACTTCAAAGAAGGTTGAAAGAAGAACAAAATCTCTCAGCTAGTGGGTTAATGCCAAAATAACATATCTATACTTTCACTGAATGATATGACAAGGGACACCTTGTATAAGATTTAGAGACCACAAATTTCTTGAATTAGGTTTAGATGTGATCTAATGTCATTCAAATTCTGCAATGCAAAAGTTTCACAAATATTTGGCTAGAAGGACGCTCAAAAAGCCATATAGTTTACTATTGCTCAACTGTTTTTGTCTTATTTACCTATAAAACCAGCCAGAACCCACTGGAGCACCATCAACCATATGAGATATATATATATATATATGGTTGAATGTTATGGTTAAAATTCAGCATCAATGCTGATGTCCAGAATTAACATAAAGAGTTGGCTCATGGTCAATGTCAATGAAAATCTTGGCTTATATTCAATGTTGATAAAAAACCAAGAAAAATACCTCCACCCCTTCATTCTCTCTCTCTTGTCTCCCTTGCTGGATGTAAAAAGCTTGATCTACTAAGTCAATTACAAAAATTAGAATCATGAAGTTAAAGGTACAATTGCACTTCCCTGAAAGATTGGTGGTGGAGTACAAGTTTATATCGAATATTGAAGAACATTTACTGGAACATATGCACACATTTTCTCTAAGGTAAACAATGGGTTATAACTTTGTCTCACAGGTATTATGGTGCAACTATTTAACCATTTTAACTTTGTCTTTGAACTATACTGCCTGAGCAAAGACCATCGCATGCTGTATTATGCACTCTGTGGTTCCTTATAGAGCACTGAAACATCGTAAGTATCCATTTTATAGATGAAGTAAAAAAAAATAGATTGGAGAAAGGAATCATAGATTGTCCTTGAACTTTCCAAGAATTAGCAAATAAGCCAAGAATGTAGCTCAGGGTAATTAAATACAGAACTTATAGATCTAACATATTTTTCTGTTTTTCTAGTGTCAAATGGAAATTGCTATCTGCAATATTATTGATACCTGCATGGTTGTCTTGGATGCTGGTAACTCTATTTCTGATTTAAAAAATGGTCTGCTAGTCAGCCAGTATTACGTGATTCAAGCCATTGGAACATTAACAGCAGTCCAAACACTAAAGCATTTGATTCAGTGCCGTGGTTTTACTTAAAAGAAACCTCACTAATGTGCCATGGAAAGCAAGAGTTCAATTTCTTAACTCAGAGGCAATCAACCTTAAAAATCTTGGAAACAAGCATTGGAAATCTTGATAAACACTCATTTCTTCAGTTCTACAAATTTGGCATCTATGTTGCTATGCTTGTCTCTCATCTCTCGCACTTCAGCCCTCATTCGGTGGAACTCATCAGGGTAGATTCTGAGATTCTCAGTTTCCATTGTTGACACCTAAAATGGAAACAATGGGTTGGGTTGGTTAGAAATTTCACATACCATCAACTCTTCATTATGGGCACTACTGGAAGGGAAAAGAGGCATGATTAATCTAAAACAGTAGATTAAATACTACAAATGTACTTCCATTATAGCACTAAGCACAGTATGCTTCGTATTACAGTTATTATATACATTCTCTCTCTCACTAATTTGAGAGCTCCTGGAAGACTAGAACTATAGTCTCCCCCATCCTTCCTCCAAATTTCAGAACAGTATCTTACAAATAGTAGATACTCAATAACTGTTCACCGAATTCAGCACATATTTTTTACTATATTTTATGTGTTAAGAACTGTGAAGGGACTGCAAGGATGAATAAGACACAGTTTCTCTCCCTAAGGAATTAAAAATATCATACAGGGAGAATAAAATCTTTATATAAAGAACTATAATTCAATACATAAAATCTAAAATCATATAGATATGGCTTTGACATGTAAGAAGTATATTTATTTAGAAATACACTCCCCCCCACACACATCTCATTCTGTTCAGGCTTTAGCTCTGATCCTTTCCCAGCTCTTTCTTGTTGGAAGTAATTATGAGCAGTGTTGGAGAGGAGGCTTTATCTCATGGATAATATACTGCATGGGTAATTTTCAGAAATAATCCAAAGTAGACTATCATTTTTTAGGCCCACTGGGATAGAAATATGTTGAAATATGTGTTTCATAAAATTAAGCACCATGCTAGGGATCTAAAATTTATTTTTATGTAGAATAATGTCCATAACAGCAATGTTGTCGTTATTTCCATAGGTGGTGACTAAACAGGCTTTAATGCTTTGGATCTGCACTGATTGAGCATGACTGTAAGATGTATTATTATCACATTTAATAAATCTTAAGAATAAGTGTTATTCAGTCAGAATCTTATGGTATAAGCACAGTAAAACTTTTCATTAAAAATTTTAACACAAGAGAAATAATGAAAAAATAAAACTTTAACAGAATAAAGCAACACATCATATTATTAACTACTCTAAATTGAAGATTTATATCATTCCACTAATGTGAATAAATGTGGGTTCTAATAAGTAAGGAAGTACAGACTCAAGTTTCCCTCAAGTTGAAACTTGGGAAATATGAATAGAGGCTTCCAACTTGTTTTTATCTGTTGTAAAGATGCTTGAGGGATGAGCTGATCTGTCAAAAATCCCTCATGAGTCAGCAGATCAAGAGAGAAGCTTAGCTATTTAAAAAAAGATGACTAGCTGGGAAGAACAATATGTGAAAAATGGTGAATTAACAGCACAGATGATAAATTTTATCAAGGTTCATAAGAGGGAGCAATCACATTTGGAATGAACCAGGTGTCTGTTTTGATTCTGCGATAATGCAAAAATTATCTTTAGACCAGAACATGTTCCTCTCTTTTATTGGCATGTACCATTTCCCTAAACGTTCACTAAGCCAATGGATGCAAAAGCTAACATGCCAACACAATACTAGAAAAATTAGTTGAAATTTTTGTTTCCTTCTGTAAAAAATTAGAAAAAATCTGATATCCCTTTTAATCTGCTAAGATTATCACTTGTACCAATGGGATACGGGGCCATTGTTGCCAATGTAGAAGCTCTAAACTCAAGTTAAATATTGATCAGTTTGTATGTCTAAATATTACTCTGAATGAGGCTAAGAAGATTTGAAGTGCTAAGTAAACACAGTCATATCTGTATGTGGCTTTTTATCCCAAAGGAATTGGATACTGGTTCATCTTAGTTTAGTTTTCTCCTTTATTCTTCTACCTTACATAATGGAGAAGGCCATTCCAAGGCCACCACAACTAAATCAAAGACTATGTTGCTTTTGTATTATGAAAAAGTGCCCTGTAAGCCAAGTTTGGTCTATGTCTGTCATTCTCAAACTCTTTAGTCTTAGGACACCTTTATACTCTTAAAAATTTTTAGGAACCCAAAGAACCTTTGTCTATGTGGGTTATACCTACCAATATTTACCATATTATAATTTAAAATTGATATAATTTTAAATATTTTTGAATTTATTTAAAAATTACAATCATATATCCATGTTAACCTTAAAATGATGATATCATCAGACATCATATTATCTTTGGGAAATTTCCACTGTGCTCATGAAAGAATGAGAGTGAAAAAGGCAAATGATGTCTTGATATTATTATGAAAATAGCTTTGATCACACAGTTCCCTTGAAAGTGTCTTAGAGACTCCTAAGGGTTCACAAATCATGATCTGAGAACTGCTAGTCTATGTGATATGCCAAATCATCCTGATTTTGCTTTTTGTCTTGAACTTCAAAAACACAGACTTCATCTGTATATGAGGTTAAAGCAAAATACCAAAAAGATGTCTTATAAGGGAAAAATTGTTACTGTTTTATATTCTACCTTGACTTGTAAACAGCTCTGGATGTGAGCAGGTCAGTTCAACAGATATCTTGCTCATTAAGAAAAATATCAAGAGGTGATATCAGCATCATCATGGAGTGAGTTGTTCCCTTAGTCTCTCCCCTTTGAGTTATAACTAAATGAACATTCATTAATCAACAGAGGATTCCCTGCACAGCACAACAGAATGTCTGAGAGATCCATGTAGATATACATCAGAAGGTGGGTGGACTGGATCCCCTGGAGGCAGTGGAACTAGGTTAGTAAACTCTCCCCTTCCAAGTCAGCAGTGAGCAAGGGCATGGATCCTCACACAGCTACTGGTGTGAATTTAAGAGGAGGTGAGACAGTCCAGCCTGCATAAACACTTTTGGAGTTGCAGCCTGGCTTGCAGGAGCACCCACTGTGCTGCAGTGGCCCCATCAGTGGGAACACTCTACACTGAGTCGTGATGACTCAGCCCCTGCCAAGGTCCTTGCCCACTGAGCACAGTATAGGTGAGAAGGCACTCCACCCTTTCAGAAGATGCTCCTGCCCATGGGGCACAGCAACCTGCAGGACCCACCAAGTGGCAGCTCAACCCCTGCATGGGTGCCCCTCACTGCAAGCACAGCACAGGTGAGAAGGCATCCCACCCACTCAGAAGGCACCCTCGCCCATGGAGCACAGAAGCCTGTAGGATCCACCGAGTGATGGTTTAGTACCCATGTGGGTGCCCCTCCTCCCCAAGGCAGTGCAGGTGAGAAGGCATCCCACCTACTGAGAATGTGCCCCATCCATGGAGCACGGTAGCCCATGGGACCCACTGAGCAGCAGCTCAGCACCTGTGTAGGGACTCCTCCTGCCTAGTGCACAGCAGCTCAGCCAGTTCCATGCCAAACACAGAGGCCCCGCCTATGATACCTGACCCATTCACCCAGCACAGAGGACCTGCCCACATCAGCACAACCTGCAGAGAGGCTGCAGCCAGCCTGGGCAAGGACAGAGTAGCCTGACCTGCACAACTTCCAGCAGATGGGATGGGATCAGAAAACACAGCTCCTGCTCCCTCCTAGTGGTGGTGACTGGAATTTTCAAACTGATACTACTACAAATGCACTGACAAAGGATCAATTCATGAAACAACATGAAGAACTACAGTAACACTTCCGAGCAGAAGGAAAATGACATCTCCAGAAACATATCCTGAAGTCACAGAAATTTACAATTTAAATGACAGAGAGGGCCGGCCCCATGGCTTAGCAGTTAAGTGCGTGTGTTCCGCTACTGGTGGCCTGGGTTTGGATCCCGGGCACACACCAATGCACTGCTTCTCCGACCATGCTGAGGCCATGTCCCACATACAGCAACTAGAAGGATGTGCAACTATGACATACAACTATCTACTGGGGCTTTGGGGAAAAAAGGAGGAGGATTGGCAATAGATGTTAGCTCAGAGCTGGTCTTCCTCATCATAAAGAGGATGCTTAGCATGGATATTAGCTCAGGACTGATCTTCCTCACAAAAAAAAAGAGAGAGCAATTAAAAAAATAAATAGATGACAGAGAATTCAAAATAGTTGTCATAAAGAAACTCAATGAGTTACAAGAAAACTCAGATAGACAGTTCAATGAGATTAGGAATAAAATTAATGAGCAAAAGGAATACTTCACCAAAGATATTGAAATTCTAAAAGAATACCAAACAGAAATGCTGGATATAAAGAACACCATTAATGACAGAAAAAAAAATCTAGAAACCATAAAAAATGGAGCTGATGTTATGGAGGACAGAAGTAGTGACTTAGAGGACAGAAATATAGAAATGCTTCAGGTAGAGGAGGAGAGAGAACTAAGATTTTAAAGAAATGAAGAAACTATTTGAGAAATATCTGATTCAATTAGGAAAAGCAATATAAGGATTACAGGTATTCCAGAGGGAGAAGAGAGGCAGAAAGGATCAGAGAGCTTGTTCAAAGAAATAATAGCTGAGAACATCCCAAACCTGGGGAAGAAACTGGACTTACAAGCACATGAAGCCAATAGAACTCCTAATTACATCAATGCAAAAAGACTTTCTCTAAGGCATATAATAGTAAAACTGGCATAAGTCAATGACAAAGAAAAAATATTAAGGGCAGCAAGGAAGAAGAAAATAACCTACAAAGGAACCACCGTCAGGCTTTCAGCGGATTTCTAAGCAGAAAACTTATGGGCTAGAAGAGAATGGAATGATATATTCAAAATACTGAAAGACAAAACCTTTCAGCCAAGAACACCCTATCCAGTGAAACTATCCTTCAGATACAATGGAGAAATAAAAGCTTTCCCAGATAAACAAAAGCTGAGGGAGTGCATTGCCACTAGACCTGCATTACAAGAAATGATGAAGGAAGCCCTGCTAACTGAAACAAATAGGCAAAGGTTTACAAAATTTTGAGCAAGGTGGTAAAAATACAGGCAAAATCAGAAAATTGCAGCACTCTATCAGAACAGGTTAGCAAACACTTAATTATAACATAAAGACAAAAGGACAGAAAGCATCAAAAATAAATATAAACACTTGAATTTAGTCACAAGATCATAACACAAAAAAAGAAGAATTTGTGACAACAATAACTCAGAAGGGGAAGAGGAAAGGGTTGGAACTTGTTTGGGCAAATGGAGTTAAGAGGCTATCAGAAAAAGGAGTATCTCATCTATGAGATATTTTATACAAACCTCATGGTAACCACTAAACAAAGAATCAGAATAGAGCCACAAATCCTAAATAATGGGAAAACCACCACAGAAAACCACCAAACTGAAATGGCAGTCATAAATACAAGGGAAGAGGGGCTGGCTGGGTTGCATAGTGGTTAAGGCTGCTTCGGCAGCCTGAGGTTTGCAGTTAGGATCCCGGGTGCAGACCAACACACCACTCATCAGGCCATGCTGTGGTAGTGTCCCACTTACAAAATAGAGGAAGATGGGCACAGACGTTATCTCGGGGCCAGTCTTCCTCACACACACACACAAATGAAATACAAGGGAAGAGAAACAATGGTAATATAGAACAACAGGAAAACAAGAGATAAAATGGCAACATTAAGCCCTAATATATCAATAATCACTCTAAATGTAAATAGATTGAATTATCCAATCAAAAGACCCAGAGTGGCTGGATGGATTAAAAAACAAGACACAAGAATATGCGGCCTCCAGGAAACATATCTCAGTTCTAAAGACAAACATAGGCTCAGAGTAAAGGGATGGAAGATGATACTTCAGGCAAATGTCAGGCAAAAGAGAGCAGATGTTGCTATACTTATATCAGACAAAGCAGACTTCAAGGTAAAAAACAATGAGAGACAAACAGGGCAGTGTATAATGATAAAAGTGATGACCAAGAGGAAATAACACTTACAAATATATGCACCTAACACAGAAGTACCAAAGTATATAAGGCAACTACTAACAAACCTAAAGGGAAAAAGTGACAACACAATAATAGTAGGGGACTTCAACACCCCACTTACATCAATGGGCAGATCATTCAGACAGAAATTCAACAAGGAAACAGTAGCCTTAAATGAAACACTGGACCAGATGTGCTTAATAGATATATATAGATATATATATATATGCCATCCCAAAACAGCAGAATATACATTCTTCTCAAGTGCACATGAAACATTCTCAAAGATAGACCATATATTGGGAAACAAAGCAAGCCTCAATAAATTTAAGATGATTGAAATCCTATCAAGCATCTTTTCCAAACACAAAACTATGAAATTAGAAATCAACTACAAGAAAAAAGATGGGAAAGCCAAAAATATGTGGAAACTAAACAACATGCTACTGAAAAACTACTGTGTCAATGAGGAAATCAAAAGAAAAATCAAAAAATACCTGAAGACAAAAGAAAATGAAAATACAACATAACGATATTCAAGGGAGGCAGCAAAAGCAGTGCTAAGAGGGAAATTTATAGCAATACAGGTCCACCACAGCAGACAGGAAAAATCTCAAATAAGTAATATTAAACTACACCTAACAGAGCTAGAAAAAGCAGAACAAACAAAGGCCAAAGTCAGCAGAATGAGGGAAATAATAAAAGTTAGAGTAGAAATAGATGAAATAGAGACTTAAAAAAGCAATAGAAAGGATCAATAAAACTAAGAGCTGGTTCTTTGAGCAGATTAAAAAAATTGACAAACCCTTGGTCAGACTCACTAATAAAAGAGAGATAGCTCAAATAAAAAAAATTAGAAGTGAAAAAGGAGAAATAGCAACAGATACTACAGAAATACAAAATATGATAAAAGATTACTAAGAACTAAGAGAGTTCTATACACTAATAATGAAAAAGCACAAAGAGAAGTAAAAAATACTATCCCATTTACAATCACAACAAGAAGAATAAAATATTTAGGAATAAATTTAACCAATGAGGTGAAAGAACTATACACTGAAAACTATAAGACATTACTGAAAGAAATTGAAGAAGACATAAAGAAATGGAAAGATATTCCATGCTCATGGATTGGAAGAATAAACATAGTTAAAATGTTCATATTACCTAAAGCAATCTATAGATTCAATGCAATCCCAATTAGAATCCCAATGACATTCTTCAAAGAAACAGAACAAAGAATCCTAAAAATTATATTGAACAATATAAGACCCAAATAACTAAAGCAATCCTGGGAAAAAAGAACAAAGCTAGAGGCATCACTATCCCTGACTTCAAAATATACTACAAAACTATAATAATCAAAACAGCATGGTACTGGCACAAAAATAGACACACAGATCAATGGAGTAGCATTGAGATCCCATAAATATAACCACACATCCATGGACAGCTAATCTTCAGCAAAGGAGCCAAGAACATACAATGGAAAAAGGAAAGTCTCTTCAATAAATGGTGTTGGGAAAACTGGACAGCCACATGCAATAGAATGAAAGTAGACCATTATCTTACACCATACATAAAAATTAACTCAAAATGGATTAAAGACTTGAATGTGATACCTGAAACAATAAAACTTCTAAAAGAAAATGTAGGCGGTACATTCCTTGACATTACTCGTAGCAGCATCTTTTTGAATACCATACCTACTCAGGCATGGGAAACAAAAGAAAAAATAAACAAATGGGACTACCTCAGACTAAAAAGCTTCTGCAAGGCAAAGGAAACCAAGAACAAAATCAAAAGACAGCCCACTAACTGTGAGAAAATATTTGCAAAATATTTTTCCATCAAAGGGTTAATTTCCAAAATATATAAAGAAGCCAAACAAGTCAACAACAACAAAAGCCAACAACCTGATCAAAAAATGAGCAGAGGATATGAACAGACATTTTTCCAAAGAAGATATACCAACAGGCACATGAAAAGATATTCACCACCACTTATTATTAGGTAAATGCAAATCAAAACTACAATGAGTCTGTTAAAATGGCTATAATTACCAAGACAAAAAACAGCAAATGTTAGAGAGGATGTGGAGAAAAGGGAACCCTCATACACTGCTGGTAGGAATGCAAACTTGTGCAGCCACTATGGAAAACAGTGTAGAGATTTCTCAAAAAATTAAAAATAGAAATATCATATGACTCTGCTATCCCACTCCTGGGTATTTACCCAAAGAACTTGAAATCAACAACTCAAAGAGACTTATGCACCCCTATGTTCATTGCAGCATTATTCACAATAGCCAAGAAGTGGAAGCAGCTCAACTGCCCTCCAAGTGATGAATGCATAAAGAAGATATGGTATATATATATACAATGGAATACTACTCAGCCATAAAAAGGACAAAATTGTCCTATTTGCAACAACGTGGATGGACCTTCAGGGTATGATGTTAAGCAAAATAAGCCAGACAGAGAAATGCAAGCACTGCATAATTTCACTCATATGTGAAAGATAAACAAACACATGGATAAAGAAAACTGATTAGTGATTACAAGTGGGGAAGGGAGTTGGGGGCTGGGTGAAAGGGGCACATATATATGGTGCTGGAAAAAATTGGGCTATTGGTGGTAAGCACAAAGTAGTTTATACAGAAAATGATAAATAATGACGTGCACCTGCAGTTGCACAATGTTACAAACCATTATGACCTCAATAAAATAATTGAAAAAAATCCTTTTTATTATTAGGGATATTTTCAAACATATACAAACATGAAGGAATAATATAATAAATTTCCATGTACCTTTCACCCAGCTTCAATAATCATCAACTCATGGCCACTCTAGTTTTATTTACACTCCTCCTTCCCCACTGGATTATTGTTAAGTAAATTTCAGACATCCATAATCACTTTAGTATGTGAGAGAAAAATATTTTTGGGGAATGAAAGAATTTAGGTTATGATGAAGCTGGATAGGTAACTAGGGACTGGATTCTGTTGGATCTGGTACAGCTATTTTAAAAAATTAGAGTTTTAAGTATAAAGGAAACTTCATTATATTTGCATTTATAAAACTTATTTTGGCTCCATGGCAGAAAATGTATTGGTGGGGGAGACTCAAAATTGAGGTAAGAAGCCCAGTTAGGAGATTGTGATAATAGTCCAGGCAAGAGACGATGGCATCTTAAACTAGTGGTAGAAAACAGGATGAAGAGAAGTAAACCAAGTCCAAAAATATTTAGGAGGAAGAATTGGCAGGGCTTGGCGATTGAACAGAGGTGAGAAATAAGGGAAAGGGAAGTGTTGAGCCAAGAATGTTTCCTTGGTCTCTGGCTTTGTCATCTAGGTGTGTGTTGGGGGTGCATTTCACTGAGATAGGAAATGTGAAATGAGAAACAGGTTTGTGGGAGAGAGCTGAGAAAATGATGGATGAAAAATGGAAAGAAAGTCTTGAGTGTGAATGGGAGGAAGACTATCTTCTACCCACTCTGGGTCCTTTCTGGCTGAGCTACAAATTAAATTGACATGAGACCAAATAACAGGAGAAAATCAAACAAAGCTTTATAACATGTATACATGGGAGAAATCAGGGAAACTGAGTTTCTCGACAAATGGCGGAGGTTTTCAACATAAATAGCATATTCAGGTAGACAAAGGAGGATGTTGGGGGTGGGGGACTCAGCTATAGGAGATCACCAGAAAGTACAGTAAACAAGAGTATGCAGATTTAAGTCCTTGCCTTCAGCACTGATAAGAGTTTCTAGAGATAAGGTCATCCCCCCCTCTTCCTGGTACAGAGAGGGAGATACCTTAAAAATGGAAATTTCCCTTGTAAATGTAAATGTAAATTACCCTTTGTAAAGGGTAATTTCTACTTTTCAGAGCTTCTTTCACTTCTGCAGTTTCTTAAAAGTAACCAGCCCAAAATAATCCTCATTCCAGAGACACATTTTGGGGTAGCCAATTCTGATCTCCCACAAGTGCTTGTGGGACATTCAAGAAGGGATGCTTGATATTTGGCATTCTGGAGAGACATCAAGGTAGGGATATAGATTAGGGAGTCCTCAGCATGGTACAGGAAACCAATGAAGTGGATAAGATTGCCCAGAGAGGATGAATAGTAAGTGAAAGGGGTTAAGGACAGAGTCAACATTTGAAAAAAACATGGGAGGAGGAGGGTAGAAGGAAAACCATGATAGCACAATGTCACAGCAGCCACTGGACAAGTGTGTTTCAAGAAGTAAGGAGTGATTGACAATGTTAAATTCAGTTCCTCAATTGCACTAGTCATATTTCAAGTGCTTAGTAGCCACATGTAACTAACCGAACAGCACCAGATTAGAGGCTTTTTGACAATAGGCAGGATGTATTTTTAATTTATCTCCGCCCAGGATAGTGCTTTAGTAAGTAGATCCTCAGTTGATATTTGTTAAACAATTTTAGCATTGAGCATTAGGTGTTAATGTAAGTAAAGTACTTAGAATTGTGCCTGGAACATAGTAAGTACTAAATAAGTGTTAGATACTGTTATTATTGTTGTTGTTGCTATTATTATTATTATTTTTGTTATTTGCAAGGTCTTGGTAGGTAATGAAATTTGTTCAAAAACATGAATAACTTCTCTCAAGGTGCTAATATTGAAATGAACAACTGAAGGTCAGTTGTCCAAATGACTTCCTAGGGGAAGGTGAGACCCATTGGGACTATTGGGACTGTAGGGAACCATTGCGGGACATGAGGGTTACCCTTATTGGAAAGAATGTTCTGCAGTGTGATGGGAATAAGACATAGGTCAAAAAAAGCAGACTTAAGAAGAGGCTAGGCCCAGGGAGAGGTTTCAGTCCTTTCCTCCTTTGTTCAAACTGCCTGGCTTCTTCACCCTCCCCAATGGCCCTATTATATATGAAAGAAGCTACTCTGGGCTTCTGTTGGACAGATTAAGCACACACTCTGGACCACTGGTCTATTGCCAAGGGGAGCTTATGAGTAGGGTCTAATGTGGTCACTAGCCAGAGATAGCTTCTGATTAAGATCAGCATCATGGGTAGCAGGGACTGTAGGGCAAGAAGTAGTCCATTTTCAGGCTTGTGAGCTGCAGCCAGTTCTATAATAGGAGTCTAATGCAGGGCTGCCAAGCCTGTTGTTAGTAGGTACTGAGATATTCATTCATAAACAACAGATGATAATTTGTATATTATTTGGATCAAGGTTGAAGGAAACTTTGAAAATAATCAATCTAGAGCTACCTGTTTTTGATACTCAAAATAGGAAAGGAAAACTATCAGTTGATTTTTTACAGCATTTGTACTTATTCTTGTGTGGTCAAAACCAAGAAAATTGTTGAGATGATAATAATTATGACGATGATTGATGATGATGATGATAGCTGAGAATAGCTAACTTCTAAATTGGAAAAAAAGTTTTGAGAGCTCTCATCATAATTGTTTTATTGGTACCCATAAAAAGGCCAAATTAAAAAAAAAAGAAATACAAAAACAAAATAATGACTAGCCTTAAGACCCTTACTCAGGTTACAATTAAAATGAGAAAATGTAAAAGTGTAAGTGTTGATAAGATTATAAAGGTTGGAATGTTTGAGTTAATTTTATATAATGAGGTTATATCAAATTTCTTGAGTACATTTTAAAATGTCTCACTGGAATCCTGTCCAAAATTATAAGACCAAGATCTATTGATAAAGTCCTAATGAAAACTATAATTAGAGGTATAAGACTTGATGGAATTTTGATGAAATTTTACAGAAAAATTGATATATTTTAGGGGTTTATGTGAAGTGATTGTACATTTTTTTGCCTGATTGTATTATAGATTGTATTGTGGGGATAGACATTGTTTCTCACTGGAGAAAGGGAACGTTTCCCCTCCCTGGTTGTAAGAAAGCATATAAATCTGCCCTTCCAACAGTGTTAGTTAAACTTACAAGACGGAAGTCAGTAGGGTTGCCTGAGCCCACACAGTATGAGATAAAAACTATAGATTGATATCAGGGGCTAATAAAAATGGATAATAAAAGCTCTCCCCCAAGGTAAATTGGTCTGGGGTTAAATTGTACACTTAGAGAAAAAACAAAAAAGGGCCTTTGTTAAGTGCTTTGTACAGAATTTTAAAGGTGTGGTACATTGTTCTGAAGTTTTAGAACATACACATATTTTGATTCACCTCTTCAGTTACAAATTTCCCTGATATAAAGAAGGAATTGGAAGGCTGTAGCTGGAGGGGTGGGTCAGCCTCTTTTGTCAGACTGTAATCCAGTTCTTTAGGGAACTGGACGCAACCATCTTTGTCTTGCAAATCTCAGCAAGGCTGGAGGTATGACTCTAGAAAGCAGTTCAAAGTTCATTGGCCAATCCCAAAGCCTCCCCTGTTTCTCAGAATGCTCCTAGATATTGATTTAGACAAAAGACTGAGACATTAGAAACAGATAAGGCAAATATGCCCCAGAAACTCCATCTTGAAGAAAACTTGACTGCCTTCTCTGTTCCTTTACCATGTAGATTTTCTGCTCCTATCTTCTCTAGGACCTGAGGGCCATTCTTTGAAAGGCAAATGTTTCTCAGAAACTAGTGAGTTTTGTATTGCACCTGATTCATAACAAAAATTTAATGTCTCTGTGTCTACCTGTGTGTTTATGTGTGTCTATATGTGTTATATATGTGTGATATTTTACCTCCAGATGGTATGGCCAAAATTAAGAGCTCTGTTTAATTGACTTAAAGTAAGTGCTTACATGTCTTTCAAATTAACGTAATATGAAATAATCTTTGGTGAATGAAAGCTTGTTTAAGTTTGTTGGTTTGATTAAAATAGACATGTCCTCAGAGTTATCAGCATTAGATATGATACAGACATGCAGCCTGGGTTTACTAGTTAAATAAATTCATATTATCCCTGTTACAAATTTGTCAGCATTATAACTTTAAATGATAGCTGATTTTGTCTAATGCCACATGAAGTTTTCATGGGTAATCTAAACATAATTGTGTGGAACAAATTATTTAGATGTAAATGAGGTATGAGTTTAAACTTTTAGTGGCGTCTCTTTAGCATGAGGTTTATTTTGGGCTGGTTACTTTTAAAAACTGCAGACATGAGAGAAGCTCTGAAAAGTAGAATTTACACTTTGTAAGAGACATTTGCATTTGTAAACGAAATCTCCATATGTAAAGCTATCTCCCTCTCTGTATCAGGAAGAAAGGGGATGACCTTATCTCTAGAAACTCTTATCAGTGTGGAAGGCAATGACTTAAATCTGCATAAGAACCTTACATTTGTCTATGCTGTTTTTCTGGTAGTCTCATAACTAACTCCCCCCATTCCCAACATCCTCCTTTGTCTTCAGCTGAAGATGGTATTTAAGATGATAGCCTCTGTCATTTTGGCAAGTTGCTCAGTTTTCATGAGTCTCTCCAATGCATAATGTTATAAGGCTTCGTTTGATTTTATCCTGTTATTCTGTCTCATGTCAATTTAATTCATTAGTCAGAAGGACTCAGAGGGTACAGGATTTGTCTTCCTCCCCTGTACTAAGTACTGGGCTCAGTCCAAGTGATACCGAGGGGCATAAGGCTTCGTCCATGACCCTAAGGAGATTATAAATTAGAAGAAAGATGTAGACATGTAAACAATTAAAAAACAATGAAATGACATAAGTGCTCTAAGAGAGGTTTGACAAAGTGCATTAAGATATTGCAGGGACACAACAGAGGGAGTGGCTAAGGATTACATGAGGTAGATCAGAGTAAGTCTCTCAGATACATTTAAGCTAGTTTGTTCAGGATGTTCAGGCTTGGAAAAATATACAAAGTGCATTCCAGGCAAAATGCACAAAAGAAGCAAATGTGTAGAAGAAAGACTTGGGGCAAGTGGCAAGAAATGAGGCTGAAAACGTGGATCCTTTCAACCAATGCATGTTGTTTAATTTGCATACAATAGCTTTTTTTTAGAAACTGGTTGTACTCCCCCTTTTTAACAATAAAAATAATACCCAATTATGGTAAATAATTCAAACTGTACTGAAGGGTATAGAGTGAAAAGAAAAAGTTCTCCCCCTCCTCCACACAGTCCTTGTCAACACAAGCTAATTTTAAACTATATGTTACGTATGTCTCTAGAATTTTCTCTGAAGGTGCAAGCATATATGCCTGAACGTGTACATATATGTGTTTATTAGGACCTTTTTTTGACACAGATGGGATCATACTAAATTATATGTTCTGAAAGTTGCTTTCTTCACTTAGTAAGTTTATAGAACTTTCCAGATAGCCATATCTCATGTTTTAATGACTGCATTGTATTTTATCATATAAATATATACTTTTATTGATTACTAATACTAATAAATCTTCGGTTGTTACAAGTTTTATTCTTGTGATTATAAATGATGCAGTGATTATGCTTGTGTATGCATGTGTCTGTATGTGTGTTTATTTGTGGGCATATCTGCAGGATAAATTTTTTGAACTGGAATTGATGGGTTAGTGGGTGCATGTATTTTACATTTTTATTGATAATGTCAAATTTTTCATCAAAAAATTTGTACCAGTGTTCAGTCCTGTCAGTTGATTGTTTTCGAGAATAAATGTTTTCCGACATTCTTGTTAACACTATGTATTAGCAATCCTTTTAACCCTTGCCAATTTGATAGGTGAAAAATGTTCTTTGTTTTATGTTGCACTTTATTTTATTTTCATTGACCATTTATATTTCTTTATCTGTGTGTGTATGAACTGCCTGGTGGTATACTTTGCACATTTTTCTATTGCGTTTGTTTTGACAAGAGATTTTCACATATTGAAGTATAGGGTAACTATTCGGGTTCAAAACTGATTCAGCTTGAACTGAAACCTTGACTTATGGCCTATCAAACATACATTGTACATCTACTCGACGGTTAAAGTAAAGAATGCACTATCTTAAGATAATGCATACTTTCCTCCTATGCCCTATTGGTAACACCTTGATTAGTACATTTCTGGACAGCAGGATCATGTTGACCTGCTAATTTGCAACTGAATGCCTCTTTGAAACCTTGATTAATATGTACCCCGGGCATGTTTAATGTATGTTCCTTGTTCTAAAAATATATAAGACTGTACTGAGAACTATGCTTCTCTGGAACACTTTCTAAGGCCTTTCTAGGTTATAATCCTCACTCTGGCTCAACTAAAATTCACCTTATTACTCTTGTCTATGGAATGGTTATTGGTTATTTTGAATCAACAGTTTCTCTTTTTCTTACTGAATTATCAGAAGTCATTTTGTATAAAGAAATGTCTTAATCTTCCCTTATGGCTTCTGGGTTTTGTTTCCACCTCTCTAAGAATCCTAAAATATATTTTCTTTTAGTATCTTCACCTGTGTTCATTTTTTAAATTGAATATTTAATCCATGTAAAATTTATTTTGGCATAAGAATGGAGCTAGTGATTTAACTTTGTTTTTTTGTTTCTTTTTGTCAAAATGACTTGTCAATTGTCCCAACAACATTTGTTGAGTAATCTGTCTCTGTCCTACTGATTTGAAGTGCCCACTTTACCATATAACTAAGTTCTTCTATGAACTGGGTCTATTTCTGGCCTCTGTTCTATTGATTTTTTTCCTTCTATTCCTTTCCAGCACCAAATTTCTTTAATTGCTGTAACTTTATAATATGTTGTAATGTCTGATAGAACCAGTTACTCTTCATTACTTTTCTTTTTCAGAACTTTTCTTGATTTTCTCACGTGTTTATTTTTTCAGGAGAACTTTAATATCATTTTGTCAGGTTCTTAAAAAAATTCTTTCTTTTTAAGAAGATCATTGAAAATATAGTTGAATTTAGAGAGAAAAATAATTTTGAAGCTTCTATCTTAGAACAAGGTGTGTGTTTCCAATTTTTCAAGTCTTCAATTATGCTCCCTCAGTTGATTTTTAAAGTTTACTTCATACAGGTAAAAATGTTAATCTTTATATCCTCAAAAAAAGATACGTACAGAGGCTAAAATCTGGAAATCTTTAATCATTCTTATCTGGTCTAGACACTCTGTCATAAGCTATTGATAATAGTGATATCATTCTCATATGACCAAAATAAATGGCTGGTGTGTGATGAGAAATTCCTTATAGATTATGCACATATATAGCCTGGCTTTTGGTTTGCAGGTACAATTATTTGCAGAGGTTGGCATTATTTATACTTCTGCTAGTTAACTTCATATTTTGTCCTGTACCCAAACATGGGTGGTATTCCTGTCATGGTATATGGACAAAGCACTTATTAACAGTGGGCTTTGGGGAAAGTCCCTTATCCCTCTCTCTGGGCCCCAGCTTCCTCATCTGTATAGTGGAGATGCTACTCTGTGCTCTGTTTTGCATAGAGTCATGTTGGAAGGACCACATGAGTTAATATAGGTAAATGAATTGGTAAACTAAAGCATGATACCAATTCTAGGAATTCTTATGAATTACATTAATTAACTACATGCATGCCTGTTTCCTCTGTAGCTGTCATTTTCCAGAATATCATATCTATTCTGCATCATTTAAAGTTGTACTTCAATATGTCTCTAAAGTGTTTTCTTCTTTTCAAACTGTTTTTGTTAACTCCACTTTAGCTCAGTGCTCATCTGCTGATTGTTCCACTTGCTGCCACCACTCTTTCACCACCTACTCACAGTTATCCCCTACAATCTACCTTTTATTTCCCTCTCCATGGTAATGGCTCTCTCAAAGGTCACCAGCCACATTCTAAACACCAAATCCAGGAATCTCTTTGCCGTCCTCATTTTCCTTGATGTCTATTGCATCTGACTTTGCTGATCACCTCCTTTCTCTTCAAAATTTATTATGCCTGGCCTTGGGACACTGGACTTTTGTAGCTCTGCTACTTTCATTAGTGCTCTATTTCTTTGTCTCTGAGACAGGAGCATTTCCCACTTTAGATCTTGCAAAGTCTCTTGGGTATCCCATGGTTACCTAAAATGCAGCATCTCACCATCTCCACCACACTACCCTCCTTATTTCAGTTAATTGCATTGCTCTTCTACCAATTATTCAGATTTGTAATCATTAAGTTGCAACTTCATTCTCCATTGTCACCTATAAACCACTCAATCATTTATTTCTATTGTTCCTTTATAATTTTTTTCTTAAAAATTGTGTTATGTGATATATAAGATATACAAAAAGATATAAAGAATAATCAAGGAAAACCTACCTCTGTGCTTAAGAAATGTAACATTACTTAAGCAGTTGACATGCCTGATTTTATCTCCTACTCTCCTCTCTAAAGTTAGTCATTATCCTGTATTTGATGTATATCATTCTCATGAATTTTATTCTTTTACTATCTAGAGACTCATAAAACATAGCATAGCTTTATATGTCTGTAAATTTTACATAACTAGTATACTAAATGCATTCTTCTGCAACTTACTTTTTATAAATACAACATTAAGTTTTTGAGATACATCTATGTTGATATGTTTATGTATAATAGAACTGTAGTTATTCCCTTTTCATTGCCATATGGCATTCCATTGTATGATCTTTCATAGTCTACTCTCCTGTTCATAGTCGTTTGGGTTGTTACTGATCTTTTGCTATTACAGCACTGCTTCTGTATATGGGCAAGAGATTATTTATGGTCTATACTTAAGAATAGAATTGCATGATAGAAATCTAACTAGATTTTGCCAAATGTTTTACAAAGTGGTTATATTAATTCAATATGCTACCAGCAATGATTAAGAGTTTTCTATTGTTTCACAACATTGCCAATACTTTATATTGTCATTTTTACTTTACTCGACTTTCAAACACATACAAAAGTAGAGATAATAGTAAATGAAGTTCTATGTAGACATCACATAGTTTCAGCAATTATTAATATGTCTATACCCCTTACTTATCCCTTCAATGGAATATTTAAAAGTAAATCGCAGATATTATATCCTTTCATCTACAACTATTTCAATCTGTATCTCTAAAAGACAAGGAATTTTAAATAACAACACCACAATACCATTGTTATGAAAAATTTTAACTATAATTCCTTAATATCATAATATACCTAGTCAGTATTCATTTTTCTCTCATTATTTACATAATTTTAAAATAAGCTTTATGATCAAATCAAGTTCAAAACAAGGTTCATTTGGTTGATTTCCCTCTTGAGTCTTAAATTTATAGTATCCTACACTCTGTTTTTTCTTTTCCATTCATTTTTTGAAGAAATCAAATATTTTGTAGAGTTTCATGCATTCTGTATTTTGTTGATTTCCATTTTACATGTTCATGTTTCTTCTGCATTTCTGTGAACTGGTAATTTAGATCTTGAGGCTTGATAAAATTCAGATTTGATTTTTTTAAAGACAACTCTGGAGGAGGTGTCATTTTTTTATCAGGAGATATGCAATGTCTGACTATTTTTCTTTTGATGATGCTAATATTGATTAGTGGGGTCAGGTGTTTTGATGGGCTTGTATATTTTTGCCAGTGTGATTGACGTGAAATGGAATCTCATTGTGGTCTTAAGTGTAACATCTCTTTAATTCTTTTAGTGTCTTTCCATTCTTACTCCCATTATCTTTATCACTTTAATGTTAGTCTGTGGCCCTGGCACTATAACTGGTTGAAGGACTTCCAATTTACCTGATTAAAAATATACTTTTATGATATTAATAATACTAAAGGCATAATAATTACATAGTTTTTAAAATAAAATTAAACTTTTACTAAATTTCTCATCTGCCAAAAAATTTGTAGTGACTCCCCATTATTTTCTGACTGAGGAAGTTGAAACTCTGTGGCTTTGTATTCAAAGCCCTTCCAATATGTTCCCAACCTCTTATATAGAACTCCTTTTGCTTCTCCCCAAGATTCTGAGTGCCTTTTGGGCTCTGTGGTCTTGTTAATGTCATCTTCTCCATTCAAATGCCTTCCTTATTTCCTCCAAACCCTTATTTAAATCTTAATCCCAAACTTAGCCTCACCACCTTTTTAAACCTTCTCTAACAGTGACAGCCCACAGTGTTCTGAGTTACTTATCTGGTCTCCATTGACTAACTTTATTCAGGAAATGCTCCTTGAGCACCTACTATGAACTGGATGTGATAAGGCACTGCCCTTCCACAGCACCATTTGTTATTTGTTTACCCACATAATTTTTATTAAGCACACATTATTTGGACACACTGTGCTTAGGCCTGGGGTTTAGTCCAATATACAAGACAGACAGTTTAACATGTTATTTAAAAAATGTTGGGAGTGTCTGAACAAAGGAAGTAAAAAATACCCCTCTATGGATAATCACAAGGGCATGGCATTGGGATGGCTACAAAGATGAGAGGATCACAGGGACCCTCATGTTAGGGGCAACACTATCTAGTGTGAGAAGCATGGAGTTTGGAGTCAGAAAGACCAGGGCTTGTACCCTGGCTGGTTCCTTCTGAGCTGTGTAACCTTGGGTAAGTCACTTAACCTTTCTGAGCCTCTTGTTTCTCATCTGTAAAATAGAAACAATAATACTTACATGATTGGAATATTGTGAGGATTAAATAAGCTGGCATTTTTATGAACCCTTAGCACAGTGCTCAACACCTTAGGGGCCTTCATTAAATGTTCCTTTCCTTCCCATCTTCCCCAAAATGAAATTTAGTGGCAGCATCAGGTACCTGGTGAAAATAAAAAGCCATGGGCAGTGCCCTGGCATAGCCAGTCTACCTGGTTTACCTCAGGAATTTCTGATGAGCTTGCCCTTAGTAGTTCTTAAAAGGAAGGCCTCTGAGAAAAGGTGGAGGGGTGTAGGGAGGAAGGGGTTGCCCCCTAGAGATCACACCTCTGAAGCCACTGCCTTCCCTTTCTATTCCCCACCACTTCTGACCAGCAGGCTTCATCATGCTTTTAAAGGATTGATCTACACTGCTGTGATGTATGACTGTCCTGGGATCCCGTGGGGGACATCTGTCTAGTTCTTGAACTCTGGTTCTTGAGTTCTACTTGCTGATTTCTTCAGTCCTCCAAGGCAGTGGGTCTCACACTTGAGCATGCACCAGAATCCCATGGAAAGTTTTTTAAGATACTGAGTTCCTGCTTCAGTAAATCTGGGGTGAAGCCTGATAATTTGCCTGTCTAACAAGTTCCCAGGTGATGTGGAAGCTGCTAGTCTGAGGACCACACTTTGAGAACCACTGTTCAAGTCTAAGGGACTCTTGCTCTGAAGATCACCCCTTGCCAGCTAATTTACATCTGCAGACTGATCCTTGAGCACTCGACACCCTTGGTCTTCAGGTATCCGATACTTGGCCCCAGGTAAAAAGTATTTCCCTTCAGTCTCCTGGTACCTCATTCATGTGGAGTCTCCCTGAGTATCCTCCCAATACCTATCTGCTCACTTCCTTTTCTCCAGACCCTTCCTGCCATCCTGGGTGAACCTCCCCTTCCCCTCCAAGCTCTGTTAACATGTCTTGTTTTCCGGTTGCCTTCCTTGAACAGCTTTATAAATGGTGTCAGATTCTACTTCCAACTCTTCTCTACATTCTCGTCTGGCTTCCTGATTGTGAGCTCTGAGCATGAACAGTCCTGGTTTGAATCTTGACTCTGCCTCTCCCTAAAGTGTGTGATCTTGGGAAAGTCACTTGAGTTCTCCAAGCCTCAGTTTGTTATCTGTAAAATCAGGCTGTGAAAATAAAATAGAAGGGTGTCTATAAAATAGCCTAGTGCAGCATCTGTCACATAGTGAGTGAACATAGAATGTTTGTCTTTTTTTTCTTTATATAAATCCTCTGCTATTTGTGCTCTGAATCTCTAACTCACAAGGATAGAATGAGGATCACTAAGTCAGGTATGTATTTCCAGCCCCATCTTTCTGAAGAAAAATTAACATTGTTATCACTCAATTTACAATTCCTTTAATTCTTCAGGTGATGTTACTTTCAAGCTACATGGGATTTGCGGGCAGAAAAGTTGTTACTGGAAATCATGTCTACTTTCAAGGCAATAAAATGATGAAAAATATAGTGGTCTTGATTTTTAAGTGGATGCTATTATGCAGATATAAAATTAAAAGCCTGCTGGTTGACTTGATGGTGTAGTGGTTAAGTTCACACCATCCAGTTCAGGGGCCTGGGGTTTGTGAGTTCAGATCCTGGGTGCAGACCTATGCACCACTTGTTGAGCCATGCTGTGGCAGCATCCCACATACAAAATAAAGGAAGATTGGCACAGATGTTAACTCGGACAATTTTCCTCAAGCAAAAAGATGAAGATTGACAACAGGTGTTAGCCCAGGGCCAATCTTCCTCACCAAAAAGAAAAAAAAGAAAAAAGCCTGCAGTGTCATAGATATAACTTTCTTTGGCAGTACAGAGAGAGGCAGAATAAAGAGTGAAAAAAGAATGGCCTGGTGACAGGGTGACCAGAGTTACTTCTAATTCTAGAGGAATCCCATTCCTTTCTGGGAGCTCAGTTTTCTTGCAGGTACAAAAGGTTTGTGATCACTAGGTAATCTTGAAGTGGCAGCTCTTTCAGGGCTCCTCCCACTACCTTTTGCTAAACCTTATATAATCTTTTTGGAGATGTGTTGTGTTATCCTTGCTTCTTTGTAAAACACTCTAGTGAATTTAAAGTCCATCTCAGTGCAGTTACCCATGCATAGTAGGCACTCAATAAATATTTGTCAACTTTTTTTTGTTACTGTCAGTATTTAGCTCTAAGAAATGTCCTTTTGATATCTAAACAAACACTTTGCTCTCCAGATAAGCCAATTGTCTCATTTCTTCCTTAGTGGAGACAGCCTATTCTATTCATGTCAAACAATACCACTTCCTTTAACTTTGCATTATAAGTTCTGTTCTCAACTACATTTTCTTCATCTTGGCTTCTTTTTCTAGGGATATTTTCTACTTGTAGTTATTTTAGAAAACACAGATATCCTTATATCAGTATCTTAATTCACTTAGTTACCATTGAGTTTCTTAATTGGGGGTGACTTATATCAGCCCATGTATTGTAGAGCTGCTCCAGGCACCTCTGGGCCTATTCCTTCATCCTTGAGTTGAGTTAGAGCAGGACTTGCAAGTGGAGGAGAAGGAACAAGATAACCTAACAGTTAGCTTTTATCCAGATTGGGCTGGAAAATTCACAAGTTATCTCATATAGCTTGTGTTTGCCTGATTTTGATTTTCAAAAGCATTAAATAATCAGGCAATACAAATTCAGTCCATAAACATGTCTATGACCCATTATAGAGTTGATTATTTGCAATGATTAATAATAACTTTTAGAATAATTTAAATTTTCTCAGGGACTTGATTATCATGCCTTGGAAGTGTTTCTCTATAACAGTGACTGAGGTGACACCATCCCCCACATACTGGTTTGCAAGCTGAGAAGATTTACTCATTGTCTGGAAGTGCAATATATTGTGGATGTTGAGACTACCAAGGACACTCAGTAAAGATTTGTTTGCAATGCTATTGATTGTTGAAAAGGGAGAATGTATTTGTTTTCTAGGGCTGTTGTAACAATTGCCACAAACTGGGTGACTTAAAACTAGCAAAAATTTATTCTTTCACAGTTATAGAGGTCAGAAGTCCAAAATCAAAGCTTCAGCAGGGCCATGCTCTCTCTGAAGCCTCTAGGAAAGAATCCTCTTTGTCCCTTCTAGCTTCTGTTGGTTGCTGGCAATCTTGGATAATATTTGGCTTGTACTTGCATCAGTCCAATCTCTGCCTTTTTCACATGATGTTTTTCCTTGTGTATCTATGTCTCTGTGTCCAAATTTCTCTCTCTGTATAAGGGCACTAGTCATTGGATTAATGCCCACTCTAATTCAGTATGACCTCGTCTTAACTTGATTACATCTCCAAAGACCCTATTTCTAAATAAGGTCACACTCACAGGTTCTAGGTAGATGTGAATGTGTGGGGAACTCTATTAAACCAAGTACAAATAGCCTGGGATATTGTAGGGATGAATTAAGTAGAATGCAAAGCTGTTAATGCTGGGAAAATCTGGGTGGGTGACTATATTTGGTCACTTAGCCCATTTTGAGGAAAAATACCTGCTATCATGACCCTAGAGTGATCTGTAGCAATAGATTGGCTTTCAAATATTTGGAAAAGATTTAAGTCATGACCTAAGTTTTGCACATAGTAGTGTATACCATTTTAATCTGTTTGTAGTATGGCATTATTACAAAGAGGGACACAGTCCCCCTATATGTGACAGCCATGTATTGAGTTAATTACAAGACCTAAACCCCTAGCCTCCCACCACTGTATTTACAGTAATGCATAACAGGCCTCTATCAAGAGATAACACAATTTATCTCAGAACAAAGGTCATCCCCAGAAAACATTATTCCTGGGAGAGGAAACATGTATATAATGTTATAAAAGAATGATAGCAATCCTGCCCTAAGAAAAAGTTTCGATATAAGGTGGAATTTGAGCTGAGAGCTTAAAAAACTCAGATAACTAAAGGACTGACACACCAACTGAAGTAAGGCATTCTGAGGGTGAGCCCAGACTGGAAAATGTCGCATACTGACCTAATTGGAGTTTCCTGTGATCCTCACTCCAGAGGATAAGAGTTTGTTTGATTGGACTGAGGCAGCATTTATTGTTTTGTTTTTGTTGGTTTTTAATAAACTCCTGTATTGAAGTATAACATACATTCAGAAAAGTGGACAGTGCACAAATCGTAAATGTTAAATGCTCAGTAAATTTTCACAAAGTGGACACTTCTATGTAACCAGCAGCCATGTCAAGACATGGAATATTTCTAGCATTTCCAGAACCACAGAAGTGTTTCTTATGCATGCTTCCAACCAATATTACCTCCAGGGGTAACCACTATCCTGAGTTCTAGCACCATGAATTAGTTTTTTTCTTTGTTTTGGTACTTTATATAAATGGATTTATAAAATTGTTTCTCAACATCACTAATCATCAGGTAAATTCAAATCAAAACCACAATGAGATATCACCTCACACCTATTATAATGGCTATTATCAAAAAGACAATAGATATCAAGTATTGGTTAGGATGTGGAGATGGGTTATTCTTATGCACTATTGGTGGGACTATAAATTGGTACAGCCACTATAGAGAATAGTATGGAGATTCCTCGAAATAATTAAAAATGGAACTACCACATGATCCAGCAATCCCAATTCTGGATATATATCTGAAGGAATTGAAATCACTACCTCAAAAAGATATCTGCATCCCCAAGTTCATTGAAGCATTATTTACAAAAGCCAAGACACAGAAACAACCTAAGTGTCCATTGCTGGATGAATGGATAAAGAAAATGTGGTATAGAGACATTATTATCATGGCATGAAAGCATCCTTTTGTGTTTCCCCTTCAATCTCTAGCAAGTAAAACATCCATAACCCAACAAAGGCTACACTTCCCAACACACCAGGATCCTGGAGAGCTCCACACATTGGTATATTCAAAGGTAGGTGGATTAGAGCACATAGAGGAAGCTAAATGGGGGAACAGCAGAGGCAGAGACCAGGACCCTGAATCCCCAACAGCTGAGCCAGATGCACCCAGCCCCATAGAATTCAGTGGGTAGCAACAGAGGTGCATGTGTGACTTTGGCCAGCCAGCCATGACACCACCTATGGCCATGGGAAGCAGAACAGCAGTGGAGGTGGAGCCTCATGATCCTGGGCCCTCACCTCAGCTTGGAGACTAGTAGCAGTGGCAAAAGTGCATACAGGACTTCTACATCCCAACTGCAGTGACACTGAAGCCACAAGGCAGCAGACAGCAGCTGAGACAGTGCCCCACAAACTTGGCTCCCTTCCACCTTTCCCCTCTCCCCTATGGCAGCAGAGCTTCTGACCCAGATGATCCCAGATGTGGCTGAGACGGCATCAGGCATCCCTGTGCCCCCAGCTGTGAAACCAGTGACAACAGCAACACCAACAACAGCAAGGCAATAGTGACTGCCAGAGGTTCAGGTGGTGACAACAAGAGTACCAGTGATACCCTGACTAGAGGTGGTGGAGGTGGAACATGCAGATCCTCAAATATAGCTAGAGTCAGCTCAGGTAATAGAAACCAAAACCTAGCACTATAGTGCCAGCTACTGAAAAACAAAAGAAAGTCTTCTAACCTCCAAGTGATTGAAAAGTTTGAATTGAAACAAAGCTATGCCTAAATAAGAAATGTGTTTGCTCCAAAAAATGCACCAGCAGAGGAATAACTCAGCAAGTACCACAAAAAGACATGGTAACATGGCATCACAAAAAGAAAACGATTCTCTAGAAAGCAAACATAAAGTCATGGAAAACTATCAGCTAACGTAAAGGATTCAAAATAGGTCCCATGAAGTAACTCAATGAACTAAAAGAAAACTCAGAAAGACAGTTCAATGTGCTCAGGACAAAAATCAATGAACAGAAGGAATACTTCACCAAAGAGATTGATAGTCTTTGCCTCTTTCTCTGTGCTTATATCTATGTATTATGTAGATCAGATATGTCTCCTGATCTTGGAGCAGTGGCCTTATGTAAGAGATGCCTTATGAGGCCCAGCAGTGTGTTTCCTTCTCATCACCAGTTCCACATATTCCAGGAGTGACCCCTCTGTGAGCTACATGTATCTTTCTGTTGTGGCAGGGTTGCTTTTGCTATAGGTGCCCAGGGAGGCTAGGCTGTTACCCTGGCTGGCTGGTTGTAATGCTCAGCTTCATGTGGCTGCTATGGACCCTTCAGGCACTTTATTGGGTTGGGGAGCCCCAGCACAGTTGGTTATAAGGTCTAATAGCACATTCCTGTTGCAGTTTTTATGTTAAATGAGTAGGCCCCAGCATGGCTGGTTGCTAGGCTCAGGGGCTTACAATTGCTGTAAGCTTCCAGCTTGCAAGGATGTTGTAAGCTCTCTTAGGGTCGAAGCTGTGTGGGGCTGGCCCCAGGCATGTGAGCACCCAATTGTTTCAGGCTGTGGAAGGGGAGCCAGTCCCCTATGTGGCTGTATGAGAAGGGGAAGTCTTCTGCAGCTGATGAGGCCCACCACACACAGGATCACACACACCATCAACACAGTCCTGCACCATGCACAGGCCCCAACTCCCTAAAGCAGACCCAGTTGCCCCACTGCAGAGGCCTCACACACTCCACCAATGCCCCACAGACTCTACATGCTCCTCATGCACAACCTGCCCCACAGAGGTGGACCTACTTGCCCAGCTACAGAGAATCCAGGCACGCTGCCTATGCAGGCCCGCAAGTCGCCCAAGGGCTTGCTGTTGGGTGGGGCCAGTCCTTAGGCCAGGCTGCCTTCCCTGGCTAAGGTGGATTAAATCAGTGTTCTAGTGGGTGGAGCAGACCTTGGCTAACAGGCCAAGGGAGGAACTCCAATGGCGTCTGCCAGCTTCTGTGTTAGCATGACTGTACTAGTCATGCTGCCACCAAGTTCTCAGTCCCTGGAGAGGTCTCAACTCTCACTGAGATTCACCCAGAGCCTATCAGGTGAGTCTCTTTTCATCAAAGGACGGTGCACCTTTCTTTCTGATGACTTTAGGTTGCTTTCCAAAATGGGTGAATTTGTGGATGGGCCCTTTAAAAGCTGGCTTTTTCCCCCTTACGCTGGATAGCTTTTCTGGGGGTATTCCCCATTGTTGTTAGTAGGCAGCAAACCAGATATTATGACACTCCTCTCAGTTGTGCTGTGTCCAAAAGCTGTTTATAGCAGTAACACTCCCCTACTCAGTTCCCCCAGTCCTCGAGGGAAGGCTGGGTGCCTTAGGATGGTTCCTGGTTGGCCATGAAGCATTGAAGCTTATGAAGCTGTCTTTTTTTCTCTCCAGAAAGAAATTTCTGCCTCTTGCACCTCAGTCAGCGCTGTCCCTTGTTACAGGGGTTCTTTTTATCCACTTTACATTTCTCTCTCAGGTGTAGTTGTTCCAAGAATAGTCGTAAATTTGTTGTGTCCAAGGGAGGAGGTGAGTTTAGAGTCCACCTATGCTGCCATCTTGACACCACTTCCCTCTGATTTGCTGGTCTTTTCTTTTTCTTTCTTTTCTTTCTTTCTTTCTTCCTTCCTTCCTTCCTTCCTTCCTTCCCTCCTTCCTTTCTTTCTTTCTTTCTTTCTTTCCTTCCTTCCTTCCTTCCTTTTCTTTCTTTCTTCTTTCTTTCTTCCTCTCTCTCTCTCTCCACCCTTCATTTTTTCTGTACTGTTTTCATCTGGTTTAGTGTCAAGGTAATACTAGGATCATAAAATGAATTGGGAAATCTTCCCTCCTCTATTTTCTGGAAGAAATTTTGTAAAATTTTGTTAATTATTCTTTAAATATTTGGTAGAATTCTCTAGTGAAATCATCTGGGCCTGGAGATTTGGTCCCCGGAGCATTTAAATTATAAATTAAGCTTCCTTGATGAATACAGGACTATTTAGGTACTCAATTTCATCTTGACTGAGTTTTTGTAGTTTTGTACTTATCAATACATTGGTCCATTTAATCTAAGTTGTCTAATTTACATGTGTAGAGCTGTTTGTTGTATTCTCTTATTATCATCTTTATGTCTGTAGAATCTGTACAATTATCCCATTTCACTCCTCATGCTGCTAATTTGTATCTTCTGTCTTTTAGTTTTTGTCAATCTTGCTAAAAGTATACAATTTTATTACTTTTTTAAACAATGATCTTTTTGTTTAATTGATTTTCTCTATTATTTTGTTTTAAATTGAATAGATTTTTGTCCTTATCTTTATGATTTTCTTCCTTCTGTTTACTTTGGGTTTATTTTGCTCTTCTTCTTCTAGTTTCATGAGGTAGAGATTTAGATTATTAACTTGAGTCCTTTCTTCTTTTCCAGTGTAAGCATTAGTGCCGTACATTTATCTCTGAGCCATGCCTTTAGCTATATTCCACATATTTTGATACAGCGATTTTAATTTTCATTCAGTTCAAGGTATTTAAATTTTTTTAATTAACATCTTTATTGAGATATAATTTAAATATCATATAATTCACCCATTTAAAGTGTATAATTCAATGGTTTATAGTATATTCATAGATTAGTGAATATCACCACAATTAATTTTAGAATATTTTTATTACCACAAAAAAAACCCTATAGCAATTAGCAGTCATTCCGTATTTACCCCCAATCCACAAGGCTTAAGCAACCACTAATATACTTGCTATCTCTATGAATTTCTTATTCTGGACATTTTATATAAATAGACTCATACAATATGTGATCCTTTGATTTTGGCTTCCTTCATTTAGCATAATGCTTTTACTCCTTTTTATAGCTGGGTAATATTTCATTGTGTGGAAATATCACATTTCTTTTTATTCATTTATCAGTTGATGTACATTTAGGTTGTTTCTATTTTTTGGCTAATAATAATAATGCTACTATAAACACTCATTACAAGTTTTTGGGGGGACATATGTTTTCTCATCTCTTGGGTATATACCTAGGAATAGAATTTCTGGGTTATTTGTAACTGAATCTTTAACTATTTTAGTCACTCCCAAACTGTTTTCCACAGTGGCTACACCATTTTACATTCCCAGCAGCAATGTATGAGTGTTCCAACTTCTCTAGGTCCTGGCCAACACTTGTTATGTTATTTCTTCTTATTATTATTATTATTGTTATAGTAATCTTATTGGGTGTGAAGTATTATCTCATTGCATTTGGCTTTGATTTGCATTTCCCTGATGAGTAATGATGTTGAGCCTTTTTTACGTGCTTATTGACCATTTGTACATCTTCTTTGGAGAAATGTCTATCCATATCTTTTGTTCATCTTTTAATCTCATTGTCTTTTTATTCTTGAGTTGTAATAGTTCTTCATGTATTCTAGATACAAGTCCCTTATCAGACATATGATTTGCAAAAAATTTTCTTACATTCTGTGTGTTATCTTTTCACTTTCTTGATGAAGTTTTTTGCAAAACACAAAATGTTTTCATTTTAATGAAGTCAAATTTATCTATTTTTTTCTTTTGTCTCTTCTGCTTTGATGTCATATATAAGAAATGATTGACTAATTCATGAGTTAAGCCTACATTTTCTTCTAAGAGTTAGTTTTAGCTGTTACATTAATGTCTTTGATTCATCTTGGGTTAATATTTGTATATGGTGTAAGGTAGGAGTCCAAATTCATCCTTTTGCATTTGAATATCCAGTTATCCCAGTACCTTTCATTGTAAATATTATTTATTCTCCATTGAATCTTTTTGGCACCAAGTTGAAAATCAGCTGGATATATATATATATATATATGTTTATCTCTGAACTCTTAATTCTATATAAGTGTTTATATAAACCCTATATATATATAGGTTTATCTCTGGACTCTTAATTCTACTACACTGATCTATTTGTCTATCCTTACACCAGTACCTCACAGTCTTGATTATTGTAGCTTTGTAGTAAATTTTGAGTGGGGAAATGTGAGTTCATCAACTTGCTGTTCTCTTTCAAGATATTTTGGTTTTTCTGGGTCCCTTAAATTTCCATATACGTTTTAGAAGCAGCTTTCAGATACTGCAAGAAAGCTAGCTCAGATTTTGATAGGGATTGTGTTGAAACCATAGGTCAATTTGGGGGACTATTCCCATCTTAAAATATCGTATATCGTGATCCATGAGCATGAGATGTCTTTCCATTTATTTTGGTCTTGATTTTTTTCAATAAAGTTTTATTTTAGAATATGTTTTGCACCTTTTTTTGTTAAATTCATTCTTAAGTATTTTTTTAGTTTTGATTACATTATAAATGTAATTGTTTTCTAATTGCATTTTCAGTTTGTTTATTGCTACCCAACTCTCCTCCACTTCATTCTGCTTCCTTGATGCTATGTGGGGGTGGAGATTCAGATGCCCTTCACTGACACAAGGGTTGGGATAAAAAAAGGGTATTTACTAGCCCTAGTTTGTACTACTTTGTTCTGCCTTGTTGATGTTGGGTGACTGGAGGCTCAGCACCCCAACTCTAGGGTGAGGTTGAGGGTGAAGCCTAATGGTGACCTTGTTGAGTATTATTGCTGCTGGGTAGAGATGGAGGTCCACCTCACCACTGCATGCTTCCACTTAGCTGATTAAGTTTCTGGCTGGACCCACTGACACTAGCTGGTGTTGGAATAAGAGCACTGCCTGCTTGCTTCTTTCAGGCAGGGGTGGAATATCAGTTCCTTGCTGGGCCCCACTGTCATCACCAAGTGAGAGAATCCCAGCACCTTTGCCTCTGCCAGGTGGGAGATGGAAGATAAGCTCTCTGCTTAGGGAATGAAATATTAGCTCCCTGCTTGATTATGCTGACATCACCCAGTGGGAAAGAGTGACACTTGTTTCTCTGGGATGGGGGTGGAAGGAGTGAGGTGAGTTTTAAGATCAGATAGGGGATATGACTATGGTTTTCTTTCCATTGGAGTTTGGCTAGAGTAGGGTGGGAATTGCCTCAAAGATTTTCTGTTGTTAGTCTAAACTTTCCCAGGTCCTCTGGCTATGGGAAACATAATTTTCTTGAAGGCTTCTTGTTTGTTTGTTTCCCTGTGGAAGGTTCTAGGTAGAGGGCTTTGTGTAGGATATATTGGGGGCAATCAGCAAACTCAGGGAATTCACCATCATGTCCTGTGGTGTTCCTCAAATCCCATGGTCCTTAGAAAGCTGGCTTTCTTTCTACCTTTCAGACCCTTCCTATGCTTGTTTGTTGCTATGTCCAAGATTTTTTGATTGTAAGCAAAAGCACCTAGGAGGAATGAGATTCCTCCATCTTGGTTGAACAAGAAGTTATCTGCACCATTTTCTAGAAAAATAATTTCATTACAACTTCATGATTGGTAGACATCAGGACCTAAAAGGAAAATGAAATATCAGTTTAACTAAAATGCCTCATATGATAGTTAAACTGTAGAACTCCAGGACTAAAGGGGTCTTAGATAATCTCCTCTCACTCCCTTGTTTTATAAGAGGGAAACCAAGGCTCAGTAAGATGACAGAGCTGGTTCCAAATCACACAGCAAATGAGGAGTTGTATC
This sequence comes from Ceratotherium simum simum, assembly GCF_057802395.1. Taxonomy (NCBI): domain Eukaryota; kingdom Metazoa; phylum Chordata; class Mammalia; order Perissodactyla; family Rhinocerotidae; genus Ceratotherium; species Ceratotherium simum. The sequence continues at coordinate 78,251,484 of NC_141940.1, read as the reverse complement.
AGAACTAGAAACTCAGCATCTGAACTTCTAGCCCTTTTCGCTAAACCACATTGCCTCTTTCATCTATGTTCTTATCTTCAAATGTCAACTTAAAAAATCCTTATTTGTATTGTTTCTCTTAGGTTGTAAGCAATCAGAGGTTATTTACATTTGTACCAGGCTTAAGATGACACTAGAGAGAAGAAGGTGTATAATCATGGCTATTTTGGTGATGATGATAGAGACAGACATATAGCAGAAAGGAAGAAAAAAGAGAAAAGGTTTATTTCCTTTCCAATATCAGTTTAAGGAAGCCATTTCTAACCATCAGCCAATTTATAGAAGTCAAAGTCATCAGGAAGAATTTCAGCATTTCAGCATTGGGTGTGGATTCAGGCTTGGACCTGAGCTAGGTCCAGCTCAAAGTTCACTATCGGCCACATTTCAGAATCCGTTTGTTCAGTCTCTATGATGGTAAGTCTTAAGTTTTTAGGTAGGGATCCCAGAACCTTTCTCAGATGAGTGAGTCATCAGAGATGATAAGAATCTTGAACTTTTAGATAAAAGTCTTCATGCTTTCTCACAACACTTTCATATCCATTATCTCATTTGAACTTTTTTTTAAATTTTTGTTTATTGTGGTAACATTGGTTTATAACATTGTATAAATTTCAGGTGTACATCATTATACTTCTATTTCTGCATGGATTACATCATGTTCTCATGTTCATGACCCAAATACTAATTACAATCCATCACGACACACATCTGTCTAATTATCCCTTTCGCCCTCCTCCCTCCCCAATCCCCTCTGGTAACCACCAATTCAATCTCTGTCTCTATGTGTTTGTTTGTTGTTGTCATTATCTACTACTTAATGAGTGAGATCATATGGTAGTTGACCTTCTCCCTCTGACTTATTTCACTTTGCTTAATACCCTCAATGTCCATCCATGTTTTCACAAATGGCTGAATTTCATCATTTCTTATGGCTAAATAGTATTCCATTGTGTATATACACCACAGCTTCTTTATCCATTCGTCCCTTGATGAGCACTTAGGTTGCTTCCAAGTCTTGGTTATTGTGAATAAGGCTGCAATGAACACAGGGGTGAATGTATCTTTGCACATTGGTGTTTTCATGTTCTTTGGATAAATACCCAGCAGTGGAATAGCTGGATCATATGGTAGTTCTATCCTTAATTTTTGAGGAATCTCCATATTGTTTTCCATAGTGGCTGCACCAGTTTGCACTCGCACCAGCGGTGTATGAGAGTTACCTTCTCTCCACATCCTCTCCAACACTTGTATCCTGTCTTGTTGATTATAGCCACTCTGATGGGCGTGAGGTGATATCTCATTGTAGTTTTGATTTGCATTACCGTGATAGCTAATGATGTTGAATATCTTTTCATGTGCCTGTTGGCCCTCTGTATATCTTCTTTGGAGAAATGTCTGTTCAGATCATTTGCCCATTTTTTAATTGGGTTTTTAGTTTTTTTGTTATCGAGATGCATGGGTTCTTTCTTCATTTTGGAGATTAACCCATTTTCAGATGTATGGTTTACAAATACCTTCTCCCAATTGTTAGGCTGTCTTTTCATTTTCTTAATGGTTTCCTTTGCTGTGCAGAAGCTTTTTAGTTTGATGTAGTCCCATTTGTTTATTCTTTCTATTGTTTCTCTTGCCCGGTCACACATCGTGCTTGAAAATATATTGCTAAGACTGATGTCGAAGAGTGTACTGCCTATGTTTTCTTCTAGAAATTTCATAGTTTCATGTCTTACATTCAAGTCTTTAATCCATTTTGAGTTAATTTTTGTGTATGGTGCACGATAATGGTCTACTTTCATTATTTTGCATATGGCTGTCCAATTTTCTCAACACCGTTTGCAGAAGAGACTTTCCTTTCTCCATTGTATGTTCTTTGCTCCTTTGTCGAAGATTAGCTGCCCATAGATGTGTGGGTTTATTTCTGGGCTTTGATTCTATTCCATTGGTCTGTGTCTGTTTTTGTGCCAGTACCGTGCAGTTTTGGTTACTATAGCTTTGTAGTATATTTTGAAATCAGGGATTGTGATAGCTTCAGCTTTGTTCTTTTTTCTCAGGATTCCTGTAGGAATTTGGGATCTTTTTTGTTGTTCCATAGAAATTTTAGGATTCTTTGTTCTATTTCTATGAAAAATGTTGTTAGAATTTTGATAGGGATTGCAGTGAATGTATAGATTGCTTTAGGAAGTATCAACATCTTAACAATGCTAATTCTACCAATCCAAGAGCAGGGAATATCTTTCCATTTCTCTGTGTCTTCTTCAATTTATTTCAACAGTGTTTTACAATTTTCAGTGTACAGAATTTTCACCTCTTTGGTTAAGTTTATTCTTAGGTATTTTATTATTTTTCTTGCAATTGTTAGTGGGATTATATTCTTAATTTCTCTTTCTGCTACTTTGTTGTTAGTGTATAGAAATGCAACTGATTTTTGTATGTTGATTTTGTATCCTGCTACTTTACCATATTTGTTTATTACTTCTGAAAGTTTTTTGGTGCATTCTTTAGGGTTTTCTACATATAAAATCATGTCATCTGCAAATAGTGACAGTTTCACTTCTTCCTTCCCAATTTGGATCCCTTTTATTTCTTTTTCTTGCCTGATGTCTCTGGCTAGGGCTTCCAATACTATGTTAAATAGGAGTGGTGAGAGTGGGCATCCTTGTCTTGTTCCTGTTCTTAGAGGGATAACTTTCAGTTTTTCACCATTGAAGATGATATTAGCTGTGGGTTTGTCATCTATGGCCTTTATTAGGTTGAGATACTTTCCTTCAATACCCATTTTATTCAGAGTTTTTCTAATAAATGGATGCTGTATCTTGTCAAATCCTTTCTCTGCAACTATTGAGATGATCATGTGATTCTTATTCTTCATTTTGTTAATGTGGTGTATCAAGTTGATTTATTTGCAGATGTTGAACCATCCCTGCATCCCTGGAATAAATCCCACCTGATCATGGTGCATAACCATATAATGTATTGTTGTACGCGATTTGCTAACATTTTGTTGAAGATTTTTGCATCGATGTTCATCAGTGATATTAGCCTGCAGTTTTCTTTTTTTGTGTGGTCCTTGTCTGGTTTTTGTATCAGCGTAATGTCAGCTTTGTAGAATGAGTTAGGGAGCTTCCCTCCTGCTCAATTTTTTGGAAAAATTTGAGAAGGAGAGATATTAATTCTTCTTTGAATATTTGGTAGAATTCATCTGGAAAGCCGTCTTGTCCTGGACTTTTATTTTTGGGGAGGTTTTTTATTACTGTTTCGATCTCCTTATTGATGATTGGTCTATTCAAATTCTCTATTTCTACTTGATCCTGTTAAAGAAGGTTGTATGAATCTAAGAATTTATCCCTTGCTTCCAGATTGTCCAATTTGTTGGCATATAGCTTTTCATAGTATTCTCTTATAATTTTTTTGTATTTCTGAGGTGTCTGTTGTAATTTCTCCTCTTTCATTTCTCATTTTACTTATTTGTGCCTTCTCTCCTTTTTTCTTGGTGAGTCTAGCTAAAGGTTTGTCAATATCATTTATCTTTTCAAAGAACCAGCTCTTGGTTTTATTAATTTTTTCTATTGTTTTTTTAGTCTCTATTTCATTTATTTCTGCTCTGATTTTTATTATTTCCCTTCTTCTACTGATTTTAGGCTTTGTTTGTTCTTTTTCCAGTTCCTTTAGGTGCATTGTCTGAGTGTTTATTTGAGATTCTTCTTGTTTGTTGAGATAGGCCTGTATTGCTATAAACTTCCCTCTTAGAACCGCTTTTGCTGTATCCCATAAATTCTGGCATGTTCTATGTTCGTTTTCATTTGTCTCCAGGTATTTTTTGATTTCTCCTTTGATTTCTTCATTGACTCATTTGTTGTTCAGTAGCATTTTGTTTAATCTCCATATATTCGTGGCTTTTTGATTTTCTTCCTGTAGTTGATTTCTAGTTTCATACTGTTGTGGTCAGAAAAGATGCTTGGTATTATTTCAATCTTCTTAAATTTATGGAGACTTGTTTTGTGGCCTCATATGTGATCAATCCTGGAGAATGTTCCATGTGCATTTGAAAACAACCTGTATTCTTCATTTTATGGATAGAATGTTCTGTATATATGTACTAGGTCCCTCTGTTCTAGTGTGTCATTTAAGGCCAACATTTCCTTATTGATCTTCTGTTTGGATGATCTATCCATTGGTGTAAGTGGAGTGTTAAAGTCCCCTACTATTATTGTGTTACTGTCTATTTCTCTTTTTATGTCTGTTAATAATTGCTTTATATATTTAGGTGCTCCTATGTTGGGTGCATAGATATTTACAAGTGTTACATCCTCTTGTTGGATTGTTCCCTTGATCATTATGTAATGCCCTTCTTTGTCTCTTTTTACAGTTTTATTTTTCAAGTCTATTTTGTCTGATATGAGTATAGCTACCCCAGCTTTCTTTTCATTGCCAGTTGCCTGGAATATTTTTTTCCATACCTTCACTTTCTCTTTGTGAGAGTTCTTAGGTCTGAAGTGTGTCCCTTTTATGCAGCATATATATGTGTCTTGTTTTTTTTATCCAATCATCCACTCCATGTGTTTTAATTGGAGCATTTAGTCCATTGACATTTAAAGTACCTATTGATAAGTATGTACTTACTGTCATTTTTTAACATTTTTCTCATTCTTTTAGTAGTTCTTCTCTTTTCCTTTCTTCTTCTCTTGCTCTCTTCCCTTGTGGTTTGATAGTTTTCTTTAGTATTATGTTTGGGTTCCTTTATCTTGTTTATTTATGTGTTTATTATAGGCACCTGGTTTGTGATTACCCTGGGATTCTTATATACATATAAGAATCTATATACATAGATTACTGAAGGTAATCTATGTATATAGGAATCTATATTAAGTTGACAGGCTCTTTAGTTTGACCTCTATCAGAAATCTCTTCTCTTTATCCCACCTCCTCCTACATTTTATGTTTTTGACATCATATATAATTTAATTTTTGTGCATTTTTATCTATTACACTCTTGTCACAGGAATACATAATTTTTCCTAGTTGTGGGCTTCTCTTTTCCCCTTAAATAACTGTCTTCAGCATTTCTTATAGTATTGGTTTCTTGGTGACAAACTCCTTTAATTTTTGTTTGTCTGGGTAACTTTTTACCTCTCCTTCTATTTTGAATGATTACCTTGCCGGGTAGAATATTCTTGGCCATAGTTTTTTTCCTTTTAGCACTTTAAATATATCATGCCACTCTCTTCTAGCCTGTAAGGTTTCTGCTGAGAAGTCAGCTGATCGCCTTATGGGGTTTCCTTTGTATGTAACTTGACTTTCTCTTGCGGCTTTTAGGATTCTCTCTTTATCTTTAATTCTTGACATTTTGATTATGATGTGTCTTGGGGTGGGCCTCTTTTGGTTTATCTTGTATGGTGCTCTCTGTTCTTCCTGTACCTGGATGTCTGTTTCCTTCCTTAGGTTAGGGAACTTTTCACCTATTATTTCTTCAAATAGTTTCTCTGCCCCTTTGTCTCACTCTTCTCCTTCTGGGACATGTATAACATGGATGTTAGTGTGTTTGATGTTGTCCCAGAGGTCCCTTAGACTGTCCTCACTCTTTTTAATTCTTTTTTCTTTTACCTGTTCAGCTTGGGTGATTTCTTCTAGTCTTTGGTCCAGCTCGCAGATCCATTCTTCTGTATCCTCTACTCTGTTTTTGAGTCCCTCTAGTGAATTTTTCATTTCATGTATTGTATTCTTCATTTCTGATTGGTTCTTTTTTATATCTTCCATTTCTTTGTTGATGTTCTCGCTGAGTTCATCCATTCTTCTCCCAAGATCAGTGAGTATCCTTAACACTCTTTGTTTGAATTCTCTGTCAGTTAGGTTGCTCATTTCTGTTTCACTTAGTTCCTTTTCTGGGGTTTTGTCCTGTTCCCTTACTTGGCACATATTCCTTTTCCTCCTCATTTTGCCTCTTTCCTTGTGCTTGTGTTTATGTATTATGTAGGTCAGCTACATCTCCTGCTCTTGGAGAGGCAACACTATATAAGTGATGCCTTATGAGGCCCAGCAGTGTGCTTCTCTCAGTTATAGAAATATGGAATGCTTACAAATTTGCATGTCATCCTTGCACAGGGGCCATGCTAATCTTCTCTGTATTGTTCCCACTTTAGTATATGTGCTGCCGAAGCAAGTACTCATTTGATCTTGAGAGACTGGATATGAGTCTGGTGGCCAGGGTTTTTTAATTTCCTCATTTATCTGATGGGGATTATAAGGCTCTTGCTATTAAATGAGAGTTCTGTGGTCATAAAGAGAAGAAAAATTTAGTACCAAGGCTGGGACTAATTCCAGGCCACCTGACTTTTCATTACAGTTTGATGTCATAGAAAAGAAAAGGAAGCAGAAATGCTCAGAATCCTAATTTTTTAACGTTTACTCAATATTCTGAAGGAATCTTCCCAAATGATTTGCTTCAGCATGGGCAATTATTTCTTTCCTTGCTATTGTGATAACTAGAACAACTGCATTTAAAGTGCCACCAACAAAAATTAACTCAAAATGCATTAAAGACTTGAATGGAAGACCTGAAACCATAAAACTCCTAGAAGAAAATATAGGCAGTACACTCTTTGACATTGGTCTTAGCAGCACCTTTTCAAAGGCCATGTTTACTCAGGCATGGGATGCAAAAGAAAAATTAAACAAATGGGACTACATCAGACTAAAAAGCTTTTGCACAACAAAAGAAACCATGAACAAAATGAGAAGAAAATGCCTTCACTAGGAGAAAATATTTGCAAATCATATATCTGACAAGGGGTTAATTTCCAAAATATATAAAGAACTCATACAACTCAACAACAAAAACCAACAACCTAATCAAAAAATGAGCAGAGGTTATGAACAGACATTTTTCCAAAGAAGATATACAGATGGCCAACAGGCACATGAAAAGATGTTAAACATCACTAATTATGAGGCAAATGCAAATCAAAACTACAATGAGATATCACCTTACACCCGTCAGAATGGCTAAAATTACCAAGACAAAAAATAACAAATGTTGGAGAGAATGTGGAGAAAAGGGAACCCTCATACACTGCTTGTTGAAGTGCAGACTGGTGCAGCCACTATGGAAAACAGCATGGAGATGTCTCAAAAAATTAAAAATAGATATACCATATGATCCAGCTACCCCTCTACTGGGTATTTATCCAAAGAACTTGAAATCAACAATTCAGACACTTATGCTCCCCTACGTTCATTGAAGCATTATTCACAATAGCCAAGGTGTGCAAGCAACCAAAGTGTCCATCAACTGATGAATGGATAAAGAAGATGTGGTATATATATCGAGATATCGATATATAATGTAATACTACTCGGCCAGAAAAAAAAGACAATCGTCCCATTTGCAACAACATGGATGGACCTTGAGATTATTATGTTATGTGAAATAAGCCAGACAGAGAAAGGCAAACAGCACATGATTTCACTCATATGTGGAAGATAAATAAACACATGGCTAAAGAGAAAAGATTAGTGGTTACTAATGGGGAAGGGGGTTGTGGGGTGGGCCAAAGGGGTAAAGGGGCACATATGTATGAAGACAGATAAAATTAGACTATTGGCAGTGAGCACTATGCAGTTGATACAGAACCTGATAAATAATAAAGTACACCTGCAATTATACAATGTTATAAACCATTATGACCTCAATAAAATAATTGAAAAAATGAAAAAATAAATAAAAGGGCAAAAAAGAAAAGAATTCATGTCATTGTGTACTTTATTTCTGAATATTGATTAAAGACTCCTATATTTTTAATCTATTATTTTTTCTTTTCAGAATGATGAAATAAAATATAAAGTGTCACCAACTTTGCAAAAAACTAAAGTTAAGTTTTTTACAGAGAAATATTTTAACATCACTATAAATAATGGCATGTAGCTCTATGAGGGGTGGAGATTGCAATAAAACACTATCAAGTGATAGAAATTTACATGTCAAAAAGTTTAGATTGGAGTGACGTCAGTGTCATGGCAGAGTGAGCTTTCCCATAAACTCTTCCCCTTATAAGATACAACAAAAGGAACAGTCACAGACCAACAACGGTCTCCTAGAGAGTGAAAAGAAAGATTGGAAAGATGCACACTGCTGCACATCTGAGAGTGGAACATGCTGGGCCCCCAGAGGAAGTGGGGAGAGGTAATGAGAACTCCTTTCCCTCCCCATCAGATCAGCGATCCCGGTCTGCGTGGCTCCCAGAGAGTGGGGAGGGGTGGCACTCTGTGGGGAAATCGTAGCTCTTCGGGCTCTCTCAGCCAATAAGAAACTCCCACAGAGAGGACTCAGACCTGCTACAGGGGTACCATCAACATCTGAGCACCCTAGTAGAGCAGAGAACAAGGGGCTAGCAAGAAACCGCCATGCCAGGGTTCCAGCGGATAAAAGAGAGAGCTCCCCCTCCCCGCATGCTGTACACTGCAGCTCAGACAAGCAGACCAGATGAAGTGGCCAGCCGATCGCAGTGAGCATGTGGGGCAGAGTGCAAGGGGCTCAGATTACAAGACCCTTAACACCCTCACAGTGGCGGCAGGTGGAAATTGCAACCAGAGATTTCCAGGATGAGGAAAAACAAAGCCAATACAAAAACTACAATGCAAAGGTACATGAAATCACCAGATCAGGAGGAAAATGACAAGCACCCAGAAACCAACCATGAAGACACAGAAATCCATAACCTAAATGACAGAGATTTCAAAATAACTATCATGAAAAAACTCAATGAAATATGAGATAACACAGACAAACAATTCAATTAGATTCGGAGTTTCTTCACAAAAGGGATTGAAATCATAAAGAAAAACCAATCACTACTGATGTAGATGAAGAAGACAATGGAGGAGATAAAGGAGAATCTTGAATCTTTCAAGAACAGAGCTGACAATATGGAGGAAAGAATTAGCATTATAGAGGATATGAATACAGATATGCTCCAGATGGAGGAGGAGACAGAACTAAGACTAAAAAAGAAATGAAGGAAGTCTCCAAGAAATATCTGACACTATTAGGAAATGTAACATAAGATTTATAGGAATTCCTGAGGGACAAGAGAGGGAAAGAGGAACAGAGAGCCTATTCAAGGAAATAATAGCTGAGAATTTCCCAAATCTGGGGAAGGAGCAGGAAATACCAGTAAGAGAAGCCAACAGAACACCTAAATATGTCAACAGGCAAAGGCCCATGCCACGACATCTAGTGGTAAGGCTGGCCAAAGTCAATGACAAAGAAACAATATTAAGGGCAGCTAGACAAAAACAAAAAGTTATGTACAAAGGAACTCCCATCATGCTCTCAGTAGATTTCTCAACAGAAGCTTTATGGGCTAGGAGAGACTGGAATGATATATTCAAAATACTGAAACACAAAAACTTTTAGCCAAGAATACTCTATCCAGCGAAAATATCCTTCAAATATGATGGAGAAATAGTAACTTTCCCAGATAAACAAAAGCTAAGGGAGCTCATGGCCACGAGACCCCCACTACAAGAAATACTCAAGAAGACCCTCAGACCTGAAAAAAAGAAGAGAAAGGGAATACAAATCTTGGATCAAGGAGAAAAATAGGTAGACAAACTCAAAAAAATAGTAGATCTTTATGGGAATAGGTTAGCAAGCACTTAAATACCAAATCAAAGATCAAAGGAAGGAATTCACCAAAAATAAATTTAACTCATCACTGTAAAAACACAGCCACAACACAAGATAGAATAAGGTATAACAAGAACGACTTAGAAGGGGAAGAGGAAAGTGATTGAATTGACTTAGTATAAGAAATAGGAGGCCATCAGATAATGGACTATCTCATACACAAGATTTTTTACACAAACCTCAAGGTAACCACTGAACAAATAATCAAAACAAAATCACATATGATGAACAGAGAGAAAACTAGAAGAGTCATAAGACAGAACAACCAAACTGAATTGGCAGTCCAAAACAAATGGGACAAGAAACAAAGGAAATGCAAAAGAACCAGAAAATAAGTGATAAAACAGCAACATTAAGCCCTCATATATCAATAATTACCCGAAATGTAAATGGATTGAACTCTCCAATCTGAAGATACAGAGTGTCAGCATGGAAAACTGCTGCCTCCAGGAAACACATCTCAGCTCTAAAGACAAGCACAGACTCAGAGTGAAAGGATGGAAGACAATACTCCAAGCTAATGGCAAACAAAAGAAAGCAGGTGTTGCCATACTCATATCAGACAAAGTAGACTTCAAGATAAAACAGGTGGGGCCGGCCCCGTGGCTTGGTGGTTGGGTGCGCGCGCTCCACTGCTGGCGGCCCGGGTTCGGATCCCGGGTGCGCGCCAACGCGCTGCTTCTCTGGCCATGCTGAGGCCGCGTCCCACGTGCAGCGGCTGGAGGGATGTGCAGCTGTGACATGCAACTATCTGCTGGGGCTTTGGGGGGAAAAATAAATAAAATTAAAAAAAAAAGATAAAACAGGTGAATAGAGACAAAGAAGGGAAATATATAATGATAAAAGGGACACTCCATCAAGAAGACATATCACATATAAATAAATATGCACCCAACATAGGAGCACCAATGTACATAAAGCAACTATAAACAAACCTAAAAGGAGACATTAACAACAATATAATAAAAGTAGGGGATCTTAATACCCCACTTACATCAATGGACAGATCATCCAGACAAAAAGTCAATAAGGAAATAATGGACTTCAAAGAAAAACTGGACACGATGGACCTAGTAGATATATACAGAGCACGCCATCCAAAAACAGCTGACTACACACTCTTCTCAAGTGCGCATGGAACATTCTCAAGGATAGACGATATGTTGGGAAACAAAGCAAGCCTCAATAAATTTAAGAAGATTGAAATCATAGTAAACATCTTTTCAGACCCTAATGCTATGAAACTGGAAACCAACCAGGAAAAAAAAAACTGGGAAAGTGACAAAAATGTGGAGATTAAAGAACACGCTACTGAACAACCAATGGATCATTGATGAAATTAAATGAGAAATCACAAACTATTTGAAAACAAATGGAAATGAAAATATGCCATACCAAATCACATGGGATGAAGCAATAGTGCTCCTGAGAGTGAAACTCATAGCGATACAAGCCCACCTTAACAAACAAGAAAAAGCCCAAATAAGCAACCTTAAATTACAGCTAACAGAACTAGAAAAGGAAGAAACAAAGCCCAAAGTCATCAGGAGAGAAATAATAAAAATCAGAGCAGAAATAAATGAAATTGAGAGCAAAGAGTCAGTAGAAATGATTAATGAAACAAAGAATGAGTTCTTTGAGAAGATAAACAATATTGACAAACCCTTAGCCAGACTTACTAAGAAAAAAAGAGAAAAGCCTCAAGTAAATAAAATTAGAAATGAAAGAGGAGAAATTACAAAGGATACCACGGAAATACAAAGGATTAGAAGAGAATACTATGAGACATTAAATTCCAACAAATTGGACAATCCAGAAGAAATGGATAAATTCTTAGACTGATACAGCCTCCCAAAACTGAACCAAGAAGAAATGGAGAATCTGAATAGAGTAATCACAAGTAAAGGGAAGAAATAGTAATCTAACTCCTCCCAGAAAATAAAAGTCCGGGACCAGGGGCTTCTCTGGTGAATTTTACCAAACATTCAAAGAAGATTTAATACCCATCCTTCTCAAGCTATTGCAAAAAATAGAGGAAGATGGAACACTTATTAACTCATTCTATGAGGCCAACATCACCCTGACACTAAAGCCAGACAAAGACAATACAAAGAAGGAAAATTACAGGCCAGTATCCCTGATGGACATAGATGCAAAAATCCTCAACAAAATATTGGCAAACCGAATACAGCAATACATTAAAAAGATCATACACCATGATCAAGTGGGATTTATACCAGGCACGCGGGGATGGTTCAACATCTGCAAATCAAACAACGTGATACACCACATCAACAAACAAAGAATAAAAACAACATGGCCATCTCAATAGATGCAGAGAAGACATTTGACAAGATGCAACAACCATTTATGATAAAATCTCTCAACAAAATGTGTATAGAAGGAAAGTACCTCAACATAATAAAGGCTATTTATGTCAAACCCACAGCCAACATCATACTCAACAGGGAAAGACTGAAAGCCATCCCTCTGAGAACAGGAATGAGGCAGGGCTGCCCACTCTCACCACTCTTATTCAACATAGTACTGGAGGTTTTGGTCAGAACAATTAGGCAAGAAAGAAGAATAAAAGGAATCCAAATAGGCAACGAGGAAGTCAAACTCTCACTATGTGCAGATGACATGATTTTATATCTAGAAAACGCTAAAGAATCTATTGGAAAACTATTAGAAATAATCAACAACTACAGCAAAGTCGCAGGGTACAAAATCAATCTACAAAATTCAGTTGCATTTCTGAATGTTAATAACTAACTAACAGAAAGAGAGCTCAAAAAGATAATACCATTTACAATTGCATCAAAAAGAATAAAATATCTAGGAATAAATATTACCAAGGAGGTGAGAGACCTATACAATGAAAACTACAAGACATTATTGAAAGGAATTGATGATGACACAAAGAAATGGAAAGACATCCCATGCACATGAATTGGAAGAATAAACATAGTTACAATTTCTATATTATCTAAAGCAATCTACAGCTTCAATGCAATCCCAATCAGAATCCCAATGATATTCTTCATGGAAATAGAAGAAAGAACACTAAAATTCATATAGGGCAACAAAAGATCCTGAATAGCTAAAGCACTCCTAAGAAAAAAAAAAACAAAGCAGGAGGCATCACAATCCCTGACTTCAGAACATACTACAAAGCAATAGTAATCAAAACAGTGTGGTACTGGTACAAAAATAGACACACAGTTCAATGGAACAGAATTGAAAGCCCAGAAATAAAACCAGACATATATGGACAGCTAATTTTCGACAAAGGAGCTAAGAACATACAATGGAGAAAGGAAAGTGTCCTCAATAAACAGTGTTGGAAAAACTGGATAGCCACATGCAAAAGTATGAAAGTGGACCATCTGCTATCGGCATTCACAAAAATTAACTCAAAATGGATCAAAGAACTGAAGGTGACACCTGAAACTATAAAACTCATAGAAGAAAATATAGGCAACACACTATTTGACATTGGTCATAAAGGAATCTTTTTGGATGACATGCCTACCCCGACTAGGAAAACTAAAGAAAAAATAAGCAAGTGGGACTTTACCAGATTAAAGAGCTTTTACAAGACAAACGAAACCAGAATCAAAATGAACAGACAACCCACCAGCTGGGAGAAAATATTTGCAAAACATATATCTGACAAGGGGTTAATAACAAATAACTGAATAACAAAGATCAAACAACCCGATCAAAAAATGGGCAGAGGAAATGAACAGACACTTCTCCAGAGAAGATATACAGATGGCCAATAGGCATATTAAAAGATGTTCAACATCACTAATCATCAGGGAAATGCAAATCAAAACAACACTAAGATGTCACCTCACACCCATTAGAATGGCTATAATCACCAAGACAAAAAACAAGTGTTGGAGAGGATGTGGAGAAACAAGAACCCTTATACACAGCTGGTGGGAATGCAAACTGGTGCAGCCTCTATGGAAAATGGTATGGAGATTCCGCAAAGAATTGAAAATAGAAATACCCTATGATCCAGCTATCCCACTACTTGGAATCTATGCAACGAACCTTAAATCAACAATCCAAAGAGGCTTATGCACCCCTATGTTCATTGCAGCATTATTCACTATAGCCAAGAAGTGGAAGCAACCCAAGTGTCCCTCGACTGATGATTGGATCAAGAAGATGTGGTATATATATACAATGGAATACTACTCAGCCATAACAAAGACAAAATCCTCCCATTTGCAACAACATGAATGGGCCTGGAGGGTATTATGCTAAGTGAAATAAGCCAGAAAAAGCAAGACAAACACTGTATGATCTGACTCATATGTGGAATCTAAACGAACACATGGACAGAGAAAAATGTATTGTGGTTACCAGGAGCAAGGGGGGTATGGGGTGGGCAAAAGTGTAAAGGGAGACATATATACGGTGATGGACAAACAAAAATGTACACCAAAAATTTCACAATGTTATAACCTATTAAAACATCAATTTTAAAAAAAAGTTTAGCTTACAATTCCTCGGGAGAAATCTAGCATTTGAGAGATTTGAGCTCAGTCAGGGTGTGTTAAGAAAAAATGAGCAAAGAATAAGGAAAGACAGAGACAGAGAAACCAACAGAGATACAAAGAAACAGAGGCAGAGACACGCACAGAAGCTAGTAACAGAAAAGAGAGTGTTGTGAGAGATGTCAGAGAAGGGAGTGATTGAAACAGCAAACAAGGTTGAAGAATAGAGAGAAAATGGGAATGAAGAGCGAAAGAAAGGAGAAAGAAACAAGATGGAGAAAAAAGAAAAACTTGGTAGAAATGGATGCAAGGAAATGGAATTAGTGAGGGAGAGGAACAAGTGAGAAACAGGAGAGACAGGTGGAGAAGGAGGAGGATAATATTTCTAAAAGAGATTTACAAGATATTGAAAAAAGAGGTCATCTTCGTCCTTTTTATTTTCACTTTTAAATGCATTTCAGACATAGAGTGGCATAATCAGGCAATGAATTGTGGTCATAACCATGGCTACAGAATGGCATATAGGTGACTGAGAGGGGTGAGTGATGGAAGAATATTACAAAAAGTCCCTTGTGTTTACATATCACTTTGAAATTTACAAAGCCCCTCAAGCACATTGTCTCCTAGAAATGACTTACTTAGAGTGCCCAGAGTTTAGAAACACTTTCCTTTTACTTTTCTAGATGAGAAATCTAAAAGAAAAAAAGTGAGTTTACAGGGGACTTATAAGGAAACTGGTATAAAAATGCAAGTCATAGTTACATGTATTTAAACATTACATCACTGGTTTTCTCTCCAGTCTACTAATGGAATGAAGTATTTGTTTAGTACTAAGTCATTTCTGTGACTGAAGGGAATTTGGATTCTGTATTTTACACTGATGACTCTTCCTATTTCAGATCACAGAACAGGCTCTTCTTTCCAGAAATTTCCTTCTGTTGAACAAAAGTATCACATAACAGGAGCTCAACCTTGCTTCCAGAAACTTCCCTCTATTGATCAAAAAAAATCTCTTTTTTTTTGTTTTACCGAATATCTTCTTTTACTTTATTAACGAATAAATGACAAATATAATTGTATATATTTAAAGTGTACAAGTTGATGATTTGATATCTATCTATCAATCTACATACATTGTAGAATTTCAACATTACCAAGATCAAAATAATTAAAACATCCATCCATCACCTCACATAGTTAACATAGTTAACTGTTTTTTGGTTGTAAGAAAGCTTAAGTTCTACTCTCAGCAAATTTCAAGTATACAATACCATATTATTAACTGTAGTCACCATGCTATCCAGTAAATCCTCAGAATTTATTCTTATTATTACTGAAAATTTGTAAGCTTTGACCTATGTAACCGCATTTTCCTCTTCCCCTCGGCCCTGGCAACCACTGTTCTATTCTCTGTTTCTATGGAATTAGCTTTTTTTTTATTTTTAGGTTTCAGATATAAGTGATGTCATACAGTATTTTTCTTTTTATGTCTGGCTTATTTCACTTAGCATAAGGAAGGCAATAATAAAGAGTAGAGCAGAAATAAATGAATTAGAGACTAGAAAGACAATAGAAAAGATTGACAAAACTAGGAGTTCAATTTATGAAAAGACAAGTAAAATTGGCAAACATTAACTATGCTAAGAAAAAAGAGAGATGACTCAAATTAATAAAAGTATAAATGAAAGAGGAGACAGTACAACTGATACACAAAAATATAAAGAATCATGAGACTACTACGATAATTATATGTCAACAACTTAGATAATTTGAAGAAATGAAAAAATTCCTAGAAAAACACACCTTACCAAGATTGAATCATGAATCAATAGAAAATCTGAACAGGCCAATAATGAGCAAGGAGATTGAATTAGTAATCAAAAATCTCCCAACAATTAGAAGCCCAGGACCAGATTGCTTCACAGGTGAACTCTACCAAAAAATTCTCTCTTGATGAATATTTATCCAGTATAAAGTTTTTGTTTTAAAAAACTGAAGCAAAGTATTTGCTTTCCCTGAAACCATGCCTTTTGCCAGAATAGCCACTTTAATCTAAGTATTCATTACATGATTAGATTTTAATGGATCTAATTTATACTTTTTATAGCGTGTGCCAGCATTACTCTTCCTTGATGCATCCATTCAACAGATATTTATCATGTGAAGAAGATTATGCTGGTCCCTAAGAGACCCCCGTAATGAATCCAGTAAACCTACTTTTAAACAATACTCACACATTTTCATTCACATTTGGCTCAGCAATCAGACCACTATGTGTTTGCAATGCCTACTGCATTTCTTTCCATCACTAGAAGTAGTAATGAAGGAAAGGAAACCTGTCATGTGAATCACGTGGCTCAATCCTGGTGATTAGGGAGGTGATAAATATCTTACTCTCATACCTAAGACAAAACTCCCACACTAAATTACTAGAAAGTGACGTGAGACATTATTGGGCTAAAAGCTATGTTGCTTAATACCAACTAAAATGCTCTAGGATTTGGAGGAGGAAGCAATTCATGAAGGCTAGAGTCAGAGAAGACTTTCTGGACAAGGTGGGATTTCAACTTGTCCTTAAATGATAGGCAGGATTTGGATGAGTGGAAAGTGAGAGGGAAAGCATTTCAAGTGAGGTGGGGGGAGGTCAAACATGTTTATACTCCTAAACTAGGCTCTGAGTATAAACCGACATTGCCTTTTGGCATCTATAACTTTTTTAGCCTAACACTATTTTTATATGTAATCATTGCTTCAGAAAGAAAAGTCTCCTTAAATTTCTTATAAATTTTAAATGAATCAGAGAATCAAGAATAACGACTGCCTTTGACTAAACCATAGAAGTCAGAACTATTAGTCAAAATTATGCAGATTTCACAGGTAATACTAGCTAACATTTATTGAGAATATTCTATGTGCTAGGAGGCATTCTATGTACTTACCATATATTTATTCATGTAATCCTCACAACAACCCTGTGAGGTATTATTATCTCCTTTTTATAGATGAGAGAACTGAAGCACAATGAGGTTTAAGTAACCTGTGTAAGGTCCACACCTAGGAAGTGGCAGAGAATTGAAGTGGAATTGAAAGATTCAATTCCAGGTTGGCTGTTTTCAGAGCCTTCACACTTAATCACTTCATAGGTTTGACCAGGAGTTAAAGGGAGTGAGAGCTTTAGTCTTCTGAGGGTTAGAGACAAAGTGTTAAGCCCCAGGAGGAAAGGGATCCTTGGGGAGAAGGCTCTGTGGAAAGGAGCAATAAGTAATCATAATTCATGCCTGCCACAGATAGCTTGGGTCCTTAATGGGGAGAATAAGTACATGTATGTATATATATATTTATATTTTAACGTTATTTGTAAAGTGATTTCTGGTAACATTATTTTTGTAAAATATTAAAGCATTACAGATTAGGCTAATATCACCTTGGCCATCACCTCAATCCTGATATACACACACTGTCCTCTACCCTGTAGGTTATTGCTATGATTTTATTAGTTTGTCTGTGTGTCTGTGTTTTACATAAATGACATATCTTCTGTGATAGTGTATGTAATTTATGCAATTGTATATATTATTTTGTAACTGTACAAATACATACATGTTGCACCTAAAGAAATTGCATAATATTGTCATATTAGAATTTTTTTCTTTTGTTATGGAAGATTCGCCCTGAGCTAACATCTGTGCCAATCTTTCTCTATTTTGTATGTGAGTCGCCACCACAGCACAGCTGCCAACGAGTGGTATAGGTCCACGCCCAGGAACCAGACCTGGGCTGCCAAAGTGGAGTGTGCCAAACTTAACCACTAGGCCACGGGACCAGCCCCATATTATCATATTTTTGAACACAAGTGGTATCGTATCATTCTTCACCTGCTCTAGTCTGCCTTATATCTACATCTATATTTGTAGCACAAATATGACTCATTACTTTTTGTTGTCAATATTGTTTTCTTCGTCTAATCAGCATATTCTTTTCCTTCAATTATTTTATTATGAAATCTTCAAACATACAGCAAACTTGAATAAATTTTACAGAGAATATCTATATGCCTACAAACTAGATTCTACCATTAATATTTTTTTATGCTTGCTTTATAACATATCTATCTATACATTCTTCTATCCATCCATCAATCCATCTTTATTTTTTTGCCTCATTTTAAACTGTTGCATAACAATGTACATGATAATATACTTTACTTGTTCAAGGTTATTGCTATTATAGACAATGCTGCAATGAATATCCTTGTCCATTTGTGTCCATTTTGGTGAATATCTAAGAGTATGAATTGCTGTGGTATAATGTATATACATTTTAAATATTAGTAGATATTAAAAAAATATTCTCTGTGGCAGTTCCACCAATATATAGTTTTTATTAGAGTATGAGAGTGCTTGTTTCCTCACATATTTGCATGCACTTTTATCAATTTTTGAAATGTTTTAAGAATGTTAACCTATATGGTTCATTGTGAAAAATGGTATCATGGCTACTTTGATTGTTAATTTGCATTTCTCTGATTACTAGTGAGTTTGAATATTTTTTCATGTGTTTATTTTCCACTTGAGTTTTCTTTTTTTATTTATGTACTTTGCCTATTACATATATATATATATATATATATATATATATATATATATATATATATATATATATGTTCTGGATAGTAATTCATTATCTGTTATATATGTGGCAGATATTTTTCATGTTCTATTGCTCATCCTTCCACTTCTCTTATGATGTTTTTGCTGTACAGAACTATTCCACCATACATTTATATGGCACTTTTACTTTATTTGATCTTCAGGGATACATGTGATATTAGCAAGCAAGGTGGTTTTTCCTCACTTTACAGATGAGTACCCTAATATTAGAGAGGAAAAGAAATCTTCCCAATATCACACAGCTAGTATGTCGCAATATCAGGACTCACAGTTGTCTATTGACCCCTATTAGTTTCCTATTGCTGCTGTAACAAATTAGCAAAAACTTGGTTGCTTAAAACAACACATATTTATTGTCTTACAATTCTAATAGGTTAGAAGTTTAAAATAGGTCTCACTGGGCTAAAATCAAGATGTCAAGAATGCTGCATTCCTTCTGAAGACTCTATGAAATAATCCATTTACTTACCTTTTCAAACTTCTAGAGACCTGAATTCTCTGGATTATGGCTCCCTTCTTCCATCTTCAAAGCTGACAACAGTGGATTGAGTTCTTCTCACACTTCATCACTCTGATCTCCTTCTCTGCCTTTCTCTTCCACTTTAAACTTGTGATTACATTGGGCCCACCCAGATAATCCAGGATAATCTCATCTAAAAATCAGCTGATTAGCAAATTTAACTTCATCTGTAACCTTAATTATTCTTTGTCATGTAATATAACATATTCACGGGTTCTTGGGATTAGGACATGAACATCTTTGGGGAAGGTGTTACTTTGCCTACTTAAACCCCCCCCATCTACTGTCTTTACCACTGTAACAGGATAACAAGTAGCCAAAGGAGTAGATCAAATGGTTTGGAAAGCAGGGCTGAGGAAGGACCCATCTGCCACAGCCTAGGTTATACCTTAAGCTTTGATTGTGCTCACATTTCCTGGAAGAGCAGCTGTATTGTGAGAATGCCTGCGTGAGAATAGAGATCCAGAGTTTGAAATTGCACACAATTCATTTTCCCAAATGAGGAACTTGCCATAAAGTCCCTCATGCAAACACAGAGGGTCTATAAGTTGTGTTCAGACACCTGCATATGCTTTCTAGATGCTGGTGGGCTCTGATACAAAAACCTGAATCATAGAAATATAGGATGTAAGAGTTGGAAGAGACCAGCTAATACAAGGCTCTCATCTTACAAGTGAGAAAACTGAAGCCAAAGAAGGAAAATAGCCCACTTCAGGTCACGCATGGGATTGTGGCATAGTGAGGACTGGAATATAGTCTTCACTACTGGGTCCAATTTCACCAAAGTAAGCTGTCATTTTGGAGGCAGGGTAAGTTTTTTTGAGTCCCTTAAGTCATATCATGCAGATGACCACTTTCTCCAGCCAGTGGTTAGCCCAGCCACCATCATGGCATTTTCTAACACAGTTCTCTGGGAATGAAGAAAGTATTGGCATGAGAACAAAGAAAAGAAAAGATGGGGCTTGGGAGCCAGCACTGTATTGTAGGTTCCCAGAGAGCTGGTTCTTTTGCTGTTAAAAAGCGGTGAGATGGCATTGACTAGAATTTTTGCTCAGGAATCCTGAATGCAATAGAAAAAGGAACCAGTGAACAGAAGATAGAAGGCATATGTTTGGCTATTTAACATAAGGAAAAGTAATCCAGATATTGAATGTGTTGCCTTGGGAGATCATGAGATCTCAGTTATTAGAGGCATACAAGCAGAGTTTGTATAGCCATTTGGAAAGAATGCTGTATTGGGAGTTTTCAGGTTTATTTTGCCAAGAACTCTTTCTTTGAATGAAAATCTACGTGGCTTCTTAACCCAAAATATAAAACAGGTAAATGCAGCTTCTTTAAGAGCTCTGTGAGGCAATCTAATATGGAAGCAAACACCTTCCATGTCTTCTGAGGTCTCTTTTTCACTCTAACCCAAAGTAACCCAGAAAGATTTTGGGGTCAGATGTTTAGAGGAAGAGGGCTGGGCCAGTTACAATGGGTCAATCAGAATAGCAGAGGGACTGGCCATGACAAATACATAGGCCTTTTGGGAACAGGCTCGTTGGTCAAACAGTGAAACTATTAGGTACAACAAAGTCAACCTTAAAACTGCAAAAGTCCCAAGCAAGTCACATCCCCAAACATAAAGGTTACAAATGCAGCTGTTTTCTAGTAGGATTTTGCTAATCATGAAGCCCAGCTCAAAGGCTGCCTAATTCATTCTTTTATTCATCATTCATGCATTCATTCATCTAGCAAATATTTATTGAGCACCAAGTTTGTATCAAGTTCTGTGCTAGGCTCTAAGACTACAATGGAAAGCAAGAAAGATGTGATCCCTGACCTCACAGAAATTCCATTATAAGCTGTGAAGACAGGCAGTTAAATGAGCAATTTCAATAAATTTTGATTAAATATACAGGGTGCACTGGGAGCACATGGCAGAAACACCTAAATGAGAAACACAGAAAGTCAGAGAAGACTGCTTGGAGGAAGGGAAATCTAAACTGAGACCCAAAAGATGAGTGGGAGGAAGAATAGGGGGAAGAGTGTTTGAGCCAGCTAGAATAAAATATAAGGTCTGCAGGTAAGAGTAAGTACACAGTACCTTGACAAACTGACAGAACTCTGGCATGGGTGGAGCATAGAGTATGAGGTGAGGAAGGGAAGCAGTGAGCTAGAAAGATTAGAAGGAGCCAGATCACAAAGGGCCATATAGGCCATGTTAAAGAGTTTGACATTTATCCTAGTGAAAATGAGAAGTCGTTAGTTTTCTTAAGACAACAATTATAAGTTTCTTTCTCATGCAAAGAAAGAAACAAAAGTGAGTTTATATTCACCTTCCAGATGACTTAAAAAAAAATTAATGTATGAGGCTTAACAATTCAAACAGTTCAAAATGAAAAACAAAAGTCACCCTCCTCCCCAACCAGGTCACTCTCCCTAAAGGAAACCACTGTTAAAAATATTTTTGTGGGCCGGCCCCGTGGTGTAGCGGTTAAGTGTGCGCGCTCTGCTACTGGAGGCCTGGGTTCGGATCCCGGGCGCACACCGATGCACCGCTTCTCCGGCCATGCTGAGGCCGCGTCCCACATACAGCAACTAGAAGGATGTGCAGCTATGACATACAACTATCTACTGGGGCTTTGGGGAAAAAATAAATAAATAAATAAAATTATAAAAAATATTTTTGTGATGATTTCCTATAATAAGTATATACATATAAGTGTGTGTGTGTCTGTGTGTATGATGCAAACACAAGATACTCATTCCTCCGTGCCTTGTCTTTTACTTAATGATATTTCCATAGGTGCATTCACACACACACACACACACACACACACACACACACAGAACATATCATCAGTTTGAATGTCATCCTTACCCAGGGGCCCTGTTAATCTCTGTATTGCTCCAATTTCAGTCAACAAGACAGCACTGCTGGAGGATTTTAAGTAAGGGGGAGATATAATCACATTTGTATTTTGCAAAAGATAGCTTTGGCTGTTACTTGAAAAGTAGATTGTGGGGGGCAAGAATGAAGACAAAAAGAATGATGAGGATATTATTACAGTAATCCAATCAAGACGTGAGCATGGCTCAGACCAAGGCTATGGCAGTGGAGATGGAGAAAGGGGGTGGATTCAAAAGATATTTAGTATATAAATATGACAGAATTTGCCAAAAGAATTGATGTGGAGAGTGAGAGAGAGCATAGGAATCTTGGATGATATTCAGGTTTCTGGCTTGATGAATGGGAGTGGGAGGAAAAATGATGTCATTCAGTCATTTATGAAGCTTATCCTGACACCTATCCATTGAAAATGACCTCTCTGTTCTCTTAAATGTTATACCACTTTGTTGGGGCCTCCATTCACTCACTTATCATGTCCTTTTATGCTAATTAAAGACTTTATTCCTGCATTGTTTTATCCTTCTTATTTGTGGCCAGCTCCTTAGTAGTAGGGGTGGGGGTAGGCAGGTGTGAGGAAAGTAGAGGAAGTGAGGAAAAAGAGACTAGAATTTACTGATCACTCACTATGTGACATATGCTGCACTAGGCTTTTTTACAGACATTCTTCAATTTTATTTTCACAGCCTGATTTTACAGATAACAAACTGAGGCTTGGAGAACTCAAGTGACTTTCCCAAGATCACACACTTTAGGAGAGGCAGAGTCAAGATTCAAACCAGACTGTTCATGCTGAGAGCTGACAATCAGGAAGCCAGGTGAGAATGTAGAGAAGAGTTGGAAATAGAAGCTGATGCCATTTATAAAGCTCTTCAAGGAAAGCAGCCAGAAAACAAGACATGTTAACAGAGCTTGGAGAGGAAGGAGAAGTTCTCCCAGGAAGGCAGGAAGGGTCTGGGGCAAAGACAGTGGGCAGATAGGTATTGGGAGGATACTCAGGGTGACTCCACATGAATGAGGTACCAGGAGGCTGAAGGGAAAATACTTTTTACCTGGGGCCAAAGATCGGATACCTGAAGACCAGGGGTGTCGAGTGCTCAAGGATCAGTCTGCAGATGTAAATTAGCTGGCAAGGGGTGATCTTCAGAGCAAGAGTCCCTTAGACTTGAACAGTGGTTCTCAAAGTGTGTTCCTCAGACCAGCAGCTTCCACATCACCTGAGAAATTGTTAGACATGTAAATTATCAGGCTTCACCCCAGGTTTACTGAAGCAGGAACTCAGTATCTTAAAACACCTTCCCTAGTTCTGCCACTAAAAATAATTGTGAAAAATGACAAATCTAGACCATTTTCTTCATTTTACAGGTGAGGGAACTGAGTTCCTCAAGGGCAAAATGACTTGTTCTGGATCACTCTGTTTCCTTTAGTATCATATCTGGAACTTAAAGCCAGCATTCTTGAAATACTCTTTCTTTTCACCATGAATTAATACAACCTGTTTTCTAAGAATGAGAAAAGAAGAATTTAGATTTATTTCTTTATTGAACATTTAAAAATGATAACTCATTTTCGGACATTTATTATGTGCCAGTCACTGTGCTAAATAGTTCTTATTTTTAATTTTATTTCACTCTTCATAACAGCCCTGTGAAATAAGTACTATTATTATCCTTATTTTACAGAAGCAGAACTGATGTTTAGGAGGATTAAATCACTTTTCCAACGTCACAGAATCAGGAAGTGGCAGAGTTCGAATTTCAATCCAGGATGTCTGATTCTAGTTTCTATGCTCTTAATAGTGTTGCCATATTGTAAATATCTATATTGCAAAACAGCCTATAGTAGGGGTTTTCAAACTACAGCTCCTGGGCCAAATCTGTCCTGCTGATTGTATTTCTAAATTAACTTTTATTGGCACATGGATATACCCAACATGCTACAGTGGCCTATCTTTGTAGTTGTGACAAAGGCTATATGTTCTGCAAATAAAATATTTATTAACTGGCCCTTTACTGAAATAATTTACCAACCCCGTTCTATAGGTATCAACTTAAAAATTTTTTTAATGTGACCTCTGAGGAAAGGCACCAGAAATATTCCCAGGATTTGCAGAAGAGGAAGGCATTTTGTGCCCTCTTACTAAGTTGCTGAATGAATAATACAAGCTCAGAATCCTGGCCTAGCTGGCCTCTTGCCACCTTCACTATGTTGACTCAAGTACATCTATGTGACCTGTTTCTTGTTGTCTTTCATGAGTCAGAGCAGAGGCCTTATCCCACCCCCTCCCTGTCATAAATGCCTTAGAGTCTGGACTTGGATCCCAGCTTAATGGGTTTGGTCCCCAACTTCCCCCTCCAGCTTCAAGGTCCACATCTGTGCCAAGTGGGGGAAGAGGCAGAAAACCACAGGGGCTGCTGTGGTCTGATCCAGCTTCCCTTGATCACTGAGCATTTCTGAGGGAGCTGAGGCTAGTGGCTCCTTGCTTCTCTCTACTGGTACTTTTACTTGGTTTGGCCTGGGGGCTAGTCTGTGGGGTCAGTTCCTAAGTATCCAGGCACCTTTAAGTACCTTCAGTGGTTTATGACGCAGACTTTGCCCCACTAGCTCAGTCTTTGAAAGTCCTCCTCCCTGGACCCTGCTCCAGACACTTTAAATCCAGGAGAGAAAAATGTGTCCAGCCTACTTGAAGAACAGCACCTGCTCCTAGCCAAGATCTCCTCATCATAAAGTAAGAATACTAGGTGGTGGAACCGCCATCATACATGTCTCTTTCCTATACCTGGGTCTCGTGAATAGATGCAATCCTTTCCAAAGAGGTATGGGGTTCTCTACATTTTCTTTATGAATTACTCTGCACCCATTCTTTCCTTATATTTTGAAACTTCTTTCTCTTCCACTTTTAGTATCAAGAATGTGTGTTTTTCATGGACTTCTAGATATGTAAATTTATAGAGCTGCAAGGGTCTGTATTTACTTCAAGGCCTTCATTGTACAAATGGAAGGACTGAGGCTCAGAGAAGAAAAGGGCCTGGACCAAAGCCACATAGCTGATTACTTCCAGAGCAAGCCAGGGCTGGAACCTAGGTCAGTTGGCCCAGGCCAGTGATTTTTCACTACCCTCTCTTTCCAGCAGGAACAAAGACAGTCTTTGGTTTTAAACAAATCCAGACTCCAGTTAACCTAGAAATTTGAGGGCTCATTTTGCTTTTTTTCAGTTTAGTTATTTTTTTTAATTTAATATTTCCAATTCTTCTGGGTCTTCCTAGTTTTTAGGCTATTAAGTTATGTTAATTCAGGCTATCTTTTAGCTACATCCAGTCTCCTCAATGGAAAATGTCGGTAATACAGCCCTGGGGTTTCACTCTAGGAGCTGCTGGAAATGGCAGAGGCAGAGTTAACTAACACAAAATCTAGCAGTGACTGGTGGACAGCAGGCACTCAACAATGGTGAAGTCCCTTCCCTCATCTCAAAAGGGCTCTCTGTGTTTCTTGCCTAAGCAGCACAGTGTGGTAGTGTGGTGGCTAAGAGTCTAGACAGACCCAGTAAAATTCCCCTTTCTTTTACTTCCTAATTGTGTGACCTTGAACAAGTTACCTTCCTCCTCAGAGCCTGGTTTTCTTTAGTTGTAAAATGAGGAGAATTAGAGTGTTTATTTCACAGGATAATCATGAGATTTAAGTGAGAGCATGCATGTAAAGTGGTTAACATAGGATCTGGCATGTAGCAAGCTCTTTGTTTCATTACCAGTTTTATTTTTCTCTATTAACAAGCAATCTTTGCCTCAGAATACCAGGCTGGGCTGATAATTGCTTTACAGCAAGAAGAGAAAGTATTGGTGGAGATGGGGGCTCTTCCCACATCTAGTGACCCTTGCAAAGGGCCCTATTTCTTAAATGGGGTTGTTGGAATCCATCTGTGAGCTTTGACTGACCACACTGACAGTGCATTCTCCTCCTCCTCTCAGCAAAGACCAACTAGAAAGCTGTGATAAGAGAAAAGCAGCCCACTCACTTGTAATTCCTTCTGAGATCCTAACCAGGATTTGGAAAACACCCAGATATGGTCAAAGAACTGTCCCGGATTTTGTATCAAACCAGCCCAGAACAAGACATTTCAGTAGTTTAGCTTCTGGAAAAGAGAGCACCCAGCACTGCCCCCTCATCTACTCACCCCACCCCCATAAAATCTGCCAAATTGGGGCCCCAGACTTAATTTATAAGAACGGCCTTGTAACCCAGGATACTGACTGAGCAGGGCTGGCAGACTCATACAGGGGTCTGCAGTTCAGCATCACTAGGCCACTGACAAGAATATGGAAGGGTTTTCTCTAGCAAAGGTAAGCTTTCTTTCCTCTCTTCGCAAACTCTATATCACCTCCCTTTCTCTGCAAAAACTTTTACTCAGCTGGGTTTAGGGGAGTTCTGGGCCACTGGGAGAGAAAGTCAGTGGCTGAGAAGTTGGAGGAAGCTTGGCTGGGTGTGTAAGCAAGTTAAAGTGGACAATAGGCTCCTTTTGTTCTTCTCTCCAAAATGGCCAGGACTATACTGGCTTGACTGTTTCAGGGACAATCCTGAAGTTGTAGTGAGTAATTAAATTTCCTGTTGAAATGGTGAGCTCATCTTCTGTCTCACAGGTTGAGGGATTTATTGAGGTGATTGGTCTGAGGACTACATAAACAGAAGGCTCAAACACTTAAAAACAACCACTTGGTTTCGTATTTTGAGATCCAAATTGGCAGAGAGTAAGCCAAAAATGATAGCTGAACCAAGCTATCAGCTTAAAGTCTAAATTATTTTTCACACTTAGTGTCTAAATAGCAGAAATATTTTAGAAAACATGGTTTCAAATTCTGGCTTTGCCAGTAACTGGCTGCTCAACTTTGAGCAAACTCCTTCACCTCTGTGGCCTCAGTTTTCTATGTGTCACAGCAAGGGTTGAAAAAAGATGGTTTCTAAAGGTCTTTATGGATGTATGAATCTATAAGGTATTCAGCTTTTACTGACCATCTCTTGTATTCCAAGCCTTTTGCTATGGGCTCAGATATTCATTATTTGTTTGAGCCTCAAAACAATTCTGTGAGATAAATATCATCTCTATTTTTGGATGAGAAAAATGAGACTCAAATAGATGAAACTGACTTGTTGAAAGGTCACATAACTACTACAGGCAAGAGACGGATTTGAATCCAGGTCTTCCAATTTCAAATCAGTATGGTTTCTATGATATCACAACTAGGGTATAAGGAAATAAAGCAACCTCCTTAATACAAATGGAAATATGTGGTTAAATCATATTGTCCCAGGAATTGTGTTGTAATGATATGCTGGACATGATTTTCAGGCTGAGGGATCAGGAGGCTTAGGTTCTAGTACTAGCTCTCAGGACTTCAGGTGAGTCTCTTCCTCACTGGGCCTCAATTTCCCCACTTCTGACATGCTAGGATACATGATAATGATTAAAGAATAATATAAATTGTCCTTGTACTATCTGTAACCCTTTGAGGCTTTCAACACTCTCTTCATTTTCCCTCTCAGCAAAAAAGACCTATACCTACCAAAGGTGAGAAAATACCCATCTGGGACCTATTTTAAGTCACAGGGTGAAGAAAGAGACATAAAACATTAAGAAAGCAGAGGACAAAACCGTCCATCTTGATGGAGGATTCTATTTGACAGACTGCTGTGATTGGAGACAGGACCCCAAGGATAGCTCAGCATTCCTATGTTCAGTTGAGTAATCCTTTGTCTAGGATAAGCCTGTCTAGCTCAGTCTAGCCCAATTCAGAAAGAGAGATGGAGGGAGAGAAAAAAGCATTGTCTCATTAAAGGAAAACTTGTAAATTCTAGGAAAAACAGTGATGCAAATTGTTATGGATGATGGGGACCAGGCCCAGGTGATACTGGGATGACAGGAAGGTAAGGTAAAGGTAAGAGAGGCTTGACTTGATGCCAGATGACCTTCTCCCTGGGCTAGTATCAGTGTGTATTAACTAAACTATGTCTAATTCCAAGTAGCCTAGAAATTCTCTCTCTCTCTCTAGCTCTTGCTCTCTCTCTCCTCCTTTGAGCGCCTCTTCCTTCTGCCCTCATTTTTAACTTACTCCCAGGACTCTTGCTCACCTTACCTATTTCATTTCTCCTTTTATCTTTCCCTCTCATTTTCCCTCTTCAGTCTGGCCTTCCTCTGAAACTTCCTCCTGTGGGCTCAGCTGAGAGAAAATAGCCCTGCCCAAGTGAAAAGTTTACATAGGGCTTTCACATCCTTCATTTCATTTGCTCTTCATAGCAAACTAATGAGCCCAAAGCAGAGATTATCTCCATTTGAGAGAAAAAGAAACTGAGACTCAGTAAATTAGGTGACTTGCTCAATGTCATACAACTAATAAATGATGAATCTAGAACTATAACCTATTTTTTCTACGGTCTTAAGTCTTTCAATTTTATCATGAAATAGCAAGGTGATTCTAAAGAAATTTTATGAGTTTTCTCTCTCTTCTGTTCTTTTAGTGTATGATAAAACCAAATTAAAAACAATTACAACAATGACAATAGCAACAACAAATGTAGATTTGGGAAGAAAAAAATTAGGTCAGTGACTAGAAGGAAAGAAAATCAGGTGCCTACTAGGTCCCCAATGCTGTCTCATTCAAACACAACTGAAAACAGTACTCAAACCTAAGTTTATATGACTCAAAAGTTCTTGTTCCTTTCATTATATCATGTTGCTTCCAAAGAGACTAATCTCAGTCATATACACATTCCTGTGTGCTTAGTGTGTATTACTGTATATGGGAACTTATGAGTGTGTTGTGGCTATCCATAAAATGTTAAAGCTTTGTGATCTTGGCAAGTTTCATTTCTAAACCTATTTTCTCATCTGTAATAATAATAATCACTAATACTTTTTGATTACTTAGTTGTGCACTTGAGTACTTATTTGTGTTCTATGTACTTACAGATCTTAATTCATTTAATCCTCACTACTCTGAGATGTGGCTAATAGTATTAATTCCATTTCAAAGATAAAAACACTACAGCTAGAGAAGTGAAACATTATATCAAGTTACACAGCTAGGAAAAATGGAGCCAGGATTCGTTTAGGTAGTCTGATTCCAAAGCCTGTGCCCTGGATGCAAATTGGGGAAAACAATCCTTATCTAGTAAGAGTTTGAGAGGTAAATAATATAGCAGATATGAAAAACATACTGTAAAGTAGAAAGTGCTGGGTAAATGCTAGGTAGTATTCTTTTCCCAGGTTCTACTGTCTAGCCATTTTGATCATCAGTCACCACCTTTGAATGCTTGTTCATTGTATGCTGAAGGTCGGTATGAGTCTTTTATGGGAATATTTCCAAGCTTACCATGTGTTTTTCCAATTGTAAAACTCTTACCTGGGACAGTTTTCTCTTTAGGTAAGTGAGTTTAAGGCACAACGGCCCTGCTGGCACCTCTCTGAGAAGGAAGTTTGAAGGAGTTCCATGATGCATTCAGACTTCCATTGAATCAAGGACACTCCCTCCCTGTTGAGGGTTCTAAGGCATGTTTTTTGTGTATATGCATGTGAGTGTACAAGTATGTTTTGTGGAAGGTTGTATAGCATGGTGATTAAGAACATAGACAGTGAAGCCATGATTACTGGACTCATAACCCAACTATGCTGTTAACTAGGTGTCCTTGGGCAAATTACTTTATGCTTCTGTTCTGCAGTTTCTCCTGTAATACGGGGGTAATAATGGCATCTGCTTCATAGTGTGGTTGTGAAGAATAAATTATTTAATCTATGTAAATCACTTAGAAAAGTGTCTGGCATGCCACACACACACAATAAATATTGATTTATTATCATTATTATGAAAGTGACTGTGTGGTCTGTGTATGGATACAAGTCTGTGCATCTCTGCATTTAGATAAGACTGCGTGCACCTATGTGTATGCAAGTGCATATATATGTGCGTTTATGTTATATTGTCTGTGTTTCTGTGTTTTACTGTAGCTGTGTATGGTATGACTGAGTGCTTCATTCCCGCCCCAAGAATCTAACTTCCTGGCTCATGTACTGAAATGAGAGGATGGAGATTTAGTTCTGACTCTGACTTAGGATTGGACCCATGAAATTGGCTTGTGCATAGCAGAGAACCAGCAGAAAACATTACTGCTGAGAAGTTAATAATATTTCCCTCACATATTCCCATTTGTTTTGTTTCATTTTTCACATTTTTTGAATTATAACATACATACAGAAAAGCACACAAATGCTAAGTTCATAGCTCAATGTATTTTCACAAACTGAACACATCTGTGTGCCCAGTATATAGACCAAGAAACAGAACATTACCTAAAAGCCTTCCTCCTCTTCACTTCCCAGTCATTGATCTCTACCTCAAGGACAAATACCATCTTGGCTTCTAACAGCATATATTAGTTTTGTCTGATTTTGTGCTTTATATAAATGAAATCATACAGGATGTACTCTTTTCTGTCTGGTTTCTTTCTGCAACATTACATTTGTGAGAGGCATCCATATTTTCAGGTGTAGTTATAGTTTGTTCATTATCCTTGCTATATAGAATTCCACTGTACAAATAAAGTATAATTTACTCATTCCTTCTAGTGTTCATGGACTGTTTGGCTGTTTTCATTTGGGGCCTATGAACATTCTAGTAAATGTCTTTTGGTGAATTCTCATTTGTTTTTAAACACAATTCAAAGAGGATGAGGGCCGGCCCTGTGGCTTGGTGGTTAAGTGCGCGCGCTGCGATGCTGGTGGCCCGGGTTCGGATCCCGGGTGCGCATCGAGGCACCACTTCTCCGTTCATCCTGAGGCCGAGTCCCACATACAGCAATTAGAAGGATGTGCAGCTACGACACACAACTATCCACTGGGGCTTTGGGGGGAAAAATAAAATAAATAAAATCTTAAAAAAAAAAAAAAAAAAACAAAGAGGATGAAAAGTGGCAACAATGAAAACAGAGGCACAGGGAGAATTAGTGATTTGATTCAGGTATTGAGTGAATCAGTGGCCCAATCAGGCTTCTGGTGCCTGTTTCCTGATTCCTGAGCCAGAGTACATTCTTACTTCTATACTGCTGAAGGAACTGGATCCAGATTTCTCTTCTGAAAGAAGTGATACACAACTATCAGTACAAGTGATCTTTTTTTTTTTTGTGAGGAAGATCAGACCTGAGCTAACATCCATGCCAATCCTCCTCTTTTTGCTGAGGAAGACCAGCCCTGAGCTAACATCTATTGCCAATCCTCCTCCTTTTTTTCCCTTTTTCTCCCCAAAGCTCAAGTAGATAGTTGTATGTCATAGTTGCACATCCTGCTAGTTGCTGTATGTGGGATGCCGCTTCAGCATGGCCCGACAAGCGGTGTGTTGGTGCGTGCCCAGGATCCAAACCCAGGCAGCCAGTAGAGGAGTATGCACACTTAACCACTAAGCCACGGGCCCGGCCCCTGAACAAGTGACTTTTTAACATTGCCCTCCAAAGTCCAGTGTGTAGAAATCATTGAACATTTGTTGAACTGAAAGGAATCAGGTAAAGTAGAGCCTCTGGGCTAATTGGTTTTTGCTTTCTCAGTCACTCGGTCTGGCTCCTACCTCTTTAGTATTCCAGACACATTCAAAGCCCCTTTGTTCTCTTTCTTCCATATCAGCAGCTATTCATTTGCCTGTTTTCCAGAGTAATGTGGAGCATGGAGCGAGGCCACCTCCTCTGGACTCTGCTGTTCGTGCAACCCTTGTGGCCCCAACTGACTGATGGGGCAACTCGAGTCTACTACCTGGGCGTCCGGGACGTGCAGTGGAACTATGCTCCCAAGGGAAGGAATGGCATCACCAACCAGCCTCTTGACAGTGACATGTAGGTTTAATCTCTTGTGAAATTAGAGCTGGAGTTGGTGGGGGGACACCCTTGAGGTCAAGAGATAGCCTCTTGAGTACCTTTTGCCAGGGTGTGGTAGCAACCAGCTCCTGATCTCTCTGGGCCATACACCCAGTGGCACATTTCCTGAGAAGAAGGCTAGTTGACTCAGAAACCAGTATCTCATATAAAGTCTGCTTTCCCACACTGAGGTGCCTCAGCATTTTTAGACTCCTAAAGGTAATTCCATATTCCCTTGACTCTAAGATGATATCCACACTGCTGTTTTAATAATAGCTGTTTAGCTTTAAAAGAGAGAGAGAAACATGAAATATTTACAGTGTTTGTAAGATGCGTGTGGTGGAAATATGCCCCATAGTTCAATGGACCTATACTGATTTCAGATGTGTGAAAATGTAAAAAAATAAAGTAAACCTTAAAATCAAAGAAATAGCAGTAATAGCTATCACTTATGTAACTATCTGTGACAGGCACCATACTAGAAATTTACATACTTCATCTCACCTAATTCTTACAAAATGTCTGGGAGGTGAGTATGAATCTCCTCTTGTAGATGAGAAAACTGAGGCTCTGGGAGATCAAGTGACTCGCCCAAGTCTCACAGCTAGTAAATGAAAGAGCTAGGATTTGAACCTGGGTAATGTGGACGCAAATCTTGTACTCTTCTCACCATTCTGCCTTTCACAGTTCCCACAGGATTAACCTTTCTTGATCTTAGAGCCTTGCAAGTGCTCCCCGAATATCTGTTGAAAAAAACAAGTGGATATATTAAAGAATCTTTTGTGATCATGAATCACTTTGTCTCTTCAAAGCCTCAAAGTTTTCCAAAGTTGACTGTAACATCCCAGACCTCTCTAAGAAGAATTAGAGTAAGAAAAACAGCTGTCTTTTTTGACAAACCATCTTTCTATCCATCTAGTTTTCGAGGTACAGTCTTTGTATTAAAAGTGTCCTTGAGGGATAAGTTAGTTATCCCCCATCCCCAATACTTTGAAGTAATAGTTAACATTTATTAAGCTTTTACTATTTTTCAGGCACTGTCCTAAGCTCTTTATGTATTTTAATTATTTTAGTCACCACTAACATCCGTATGAGTTTGGTACTGTGATTATCTCCATTTTACAGATGGGGAAATTGTGCACAGAGAAGTTAAGTAACTTGCTCAAAGTCCCACATATTTGGAAGTGGCAATATCAGCATTTATTGGAACCATCCTGGCTCCAGAGCTTGTGTTTTTAACCACTAGGCTACAAGACCTCCCATGTATAGCAGGACAACACTAAGTCAGGCCACATGGACAGGGAGTTGATCACTTAAAAAGAGTCAGTCCATAGTTGGTTGTCTCCCCATTACTATATATTTGGTTGAACCACATGAAATTGCCTTTTTTGTAGGTTGAGTGGTCAAATATTAGCAATTTCATATGCTTTAACTTAATACTTCCCATTGTCTAACAGTTAGATTCTAACCTGAAGCTTTCATGTTTTGATCAGTACAATCTCTTTTCCTCTTGTTTTGCCCTAAACAAAAATGGACACTTTTTGGTTGGCCTCCTCTGGAAAAGAACCCTCCAGAGGTTTGAAGATTGTGGCAAAATTCTGACTCCGTCTTTCCTTCCTTCCTAGAGTAGCTTCCAGCTTCCTAAAGTCTGACAAGAACCGGATAGGGAGCAGCTACAAGAAGACCATCTACAAGGAATATAAGGATGGTTCATACATGGATGAAATGGCCCAGCCTGCCTGGTTGGGCTTCTTGGGGCCAGTGTTGCAGGCTGAGGTGGGAGATGTCATCCTTATCCACCTGAAGAATTTTGCCACTCGTCCCTACACCATCCACCCTCATGGTGTTTTCTATGAGAAGGACTCAGAAGGTAAATCAGCCCACCCTTTCTTTCTCCTGTCGGCAGAAAATATCACTTTTCTTTTATTGCCATCTGAGAGAGAAAAGCTGGGAACAAAGATAGTCTTTTCTTCCTTATGATCTGAGGTGGCAGGGACTCTCCTCAGAAAAACATGGTTGGGTACTGTTACCAGTTCTGTTATTCATATATGGTGTGACTTTGGGCAAGTCACTGACTCTCTCTGGGCTTCAGATTCTTCAGTAGGAATGTGGAGATTCAATGCACATTTTATCACAAAGAATTACTTGAATATCATTTTCATAAAATATTTGTGCTTTGCAAAGAGAAGAGTGTGCTGTGAATGTAAGGGAGCATTATTCTAGTGCCACAGTCTTCCAAAAAGTCCATTTTTTTTTATTAAGAGGGAGTTGAGTTTACTCAACCGTATCTCCCACTATCCCAGGCCCAATGGCCTATAACACTGACACAACAGTGAGTGAGGAGAATAGAGAGGGAAATCATAAGGTCCTGACTTGGCCACTAACTTCCTGTATGACCTTGGGCAAAAGTTACTTTTCCTCAGTTTTCTCTTCCATAAAATGAGAAAGTGGACCAACTGAGTATTAAGTTGCCTTTAGACTGAAATTTTATGATTGTCTGCTTTCTGTTTTCCAAAGTGAGTGCTTGAAGGGAGGAAATTATATCTTCTTCCTTGCCTCCATGACACCAGCTTTGCATTAGGGCACTACTAGATCAGGCTGTGCAGCACTTTCCATGGCCACAGCTCCTTCCCCAATGGCTGCCACCTCTCTACCCATTGTTGATGTGAGGTGTGGGGTTCTTTAACTAGATATTACCTGAATCTGTGCCCTCCTCAGGCTATGAGGAACACTGTGCTTGACCTTTGAACTCTACCTTTCACAAGACTGGACCTAGGTGTCCCATATGTCAGCCCTCTCTTGGCTTCTATATCTGCCAGATTCCATCTCACTCAACCTGGGACTAGGCATGTGCAATTTCATTTTCTAGGCTCCCTATACCCAGATGGCTCCTCTGGTCAGCTAAAAGCTGATGATTCTGTTCCACCGGGAGGCAGCCACATCTACAACTGGACCATTCCAGAAGGACATGCACCCACTGATGCTGACCCAGCATGCCTCACCTGGATCTACCATTCTCATGTAGATGCTCCACGAGATATTGCGACTGGCCTCATTGGACCTCTTATCACCTGTAAAAGAGGTACTGGCCCCAAGGGTGAGCTATGAGATGCAATTTGAAATATCTAGGGGAAGCAGTGATATAGTTGAACCACCTACATATTGAGCAGCAGCCTGAGGAGCATTAATATAGCAGCACGTTTGTTTATTAGCAGAAATAAACCCCGCCAAACCCTTTTTCCACAATTATTTCTATTTCATTACCTTTTGTTCCCTAAAAAAACCCCTAAAACCAACAAAACTTTTCTACTTTCTTATTTTTTTCTTAGTTCACTTAAAAGCTTGAATTAGTAATGATGGGAGTCAAGTCACATAAAAGTAAGTTGTGTGGTAAGAGTTTAAGTGTGGAGAGGATTCAAAGTGTAGCAATCAGGATTTGGGGAGGATTGTGGACTTGGTTGAAAATAGCATATGTTTAATGTATAGTTGGGCCTGGAGATCTAGGCTCTGCAGGAGTGTGGTCAAGTTAAGGCCCTGGGTTGAAAACATAGGCAGGGGTGGTAGCAGAGAATTATTCTAGATCCTATGTGTCCCACCTTCAAGTCCTAGGCTTAACTGAATTCGTGGTTTTATCTGGGGAGTTTGGAAATAGAAATTAGCAACAGAAGACTCTATCTGCTTTTCTGTTGCTAACAGACCATTAAGGCCCCCTCTCTTCCTATTAATTTCTTATGAGTCCCCCTTGCAGCTTACTGTTGCTAAGGAAAGGAGATTCTCAAGGGCACCATTCTTACTCATCCTAGGAACCCTGGATGGGAACTCCATTCCTCGGCGACAGGACGTGGACAATAATTTCTTCCTGCTCTTCAGTGTGATAGATGAGAACCTTAGCTGGCATATCGATGAGAACATTTTCACTTACTGCTCAGACCCTGCCTCAGTGGACAAAGAAGATGAGGCCTTTCGGGAGAGCAATAGAATGCATGGTGAGCTGGAGGAGGTAGCCACACCGTGACAGTGAACACTGATGGAGGGTTTCCACTGGATCTAGCATTTGTTGGGTGCTTTCACATACCTAGTCCTTTTTAATCCTCACAATGACCAGGGGTAGTAGGTGGCTTTTCCCTGTTTTACCTCCGAGGAAACTGAGGCTCCAGGATTACACAGCAGATAAAATTTTAGCAGCATAGCTGTCTGACTAAATAGGCTGTGCATTTGCCATTAGCTGTCCTGCCTCATAACGTGGAATAGCCCAGGCTGTTGACTCCAAAGTCATACACTACGTGATCAGTCACTTTGTTCTAAAAGGGATGCAAGCTGGAAGAATTACCCACTTTGTGGAGAAAAATGGTTGCCTATAAGGGAATCCACAATGTTAATTAACTAAAGGCACAAAAGCCCCGAGGTATGGGCAGAGAACTGATTTAAGGAATAGAAACAAGTTGATTTTGCTTTTGTTTAGTTAAGGGAATGATTTACTTACCTTTGGTGACAGAGGTGGGCTCAAAGCCAGACAGTGCCAAGGGGAGGTGAAAATTCAGAGGGAATATGTAAGGGATGGCTTGGACAGCTGAGATTTCTCTTGGGTTTTATAACTACTGCTTGTAATAACCATGATAATTAATTAGCTAACTTGACAATTGTCCTGTGGAAATTTCAGAAGGAAATTGGCTTGGAAGGAAAGAATAGCTTGCACAATAAACCCCATTCCTTTGAAAGCTTCCTCAGATTGCTGGGTTGGAATCTTGGCTCTACCACTTAATAGCTGTGGCGTTGAGAGAGAAGTAACTTTGTCTATCTGAACCTTGGTTTTCTTATTTTTTGCATGAGACCAATTATATCTGCTTATTTCCCAGGGCTGTTTGTGAGATTTAAATGAGATAACACATTTGGTCAGCACAGTGTGCTCTTTAAAACATCATCTAAATGTTATCTATTGTTATTGTCAGGGGGTAAGTCTTCTCCCATTGTGCTGTTCTTTCCTAACTCTGATATTTTCTTTGGGTTTTCTTTTGCAGCAATCAATGGCTTTGTCTTTGGGAATGTACCTGACCTGAACATGTGTGCACAGAAGCGTGTGGCCTGGCACTTGTTTGGCATGGGCAATGAAGTAGATGTCCACACAGCTTTCTTTCATGGACAAATGCTTACCATTCGAGGCCACCGCACTGATGTGGCTCACATCTTTCCAGCCACCTTTGTCACTGCTGAAATGGTGCCCCAAGAACCTGGCACATGGTTAATTAGCTGTCAAGTGAATAGTCACTTGCAAGGTGAAATCCAATATCTCTGACCCTTGAGGTATAGGAGGGAGGTGGTAATAATGGTCATCAGGAACCTGGGCTTCTGGCCTGAAGCCATAAGATAGGTCTTTCAGGTGTGACAGCTAGATATAAAGGATGAAACAGTAGACTAGAATTCTGGGGACCCAGATTCCTTCCTGGCTCAGACATTAACTCGCAGGGTGACCTTGAGCACATCTTTCTGGGTTTCATCTTCCCCATTTCTAACATAAGGTGGTACAGAGATGGATAAGTGGACTTTTAAGATACCCTTTTTTGCTCAGAATTCTAAGAAACTAAGACCTGGAACTGATTAAACAGACAGTGAAGGAGAGATTAGTTAAAGAAAAGTGAGGCTTCTACAGGAGATCATGGAGCATTGTAGGCAAGTAGTGACACTCTAGTTGGGACCCAATAGCAATAGGGATGGAAGGCTTGGTTTTCAGAGGGAGAATGGTCGAAGTAATGGCATAGTGAGTTGAGGCACATCAGAGGAAAGGAGGAACATATGAGGCAATGGAAAGAACACTAGATAAGTGATTAGAAGATTTGAGTTGTCTCAGCTCTGTGAAAAACTCACCATATGACTTTGGAAATGTCCTTTCCCATTTCTAGGCCTCATTTGTCACATCTATAAAATGGGAGATTTGGTCTAAATGGTCTCTAAGATCCTCTTTAGTTCTCACTTTCTAGAATTATTTGATGTATGGTAAATTAGGTGGGTGTCAGAAAAGTGATACGTAAGTCTGTGAAAGTGGATTTGAGTAGGTGAGAAGTTATAGACTCTTGGGATAATGAGTCTTTGGTGGTAGGTTTGACCCAATAGGGGTCAGTTACTTGTGCTCCATCATCCAGGGTCTGTCCTCAGTCCCAAGTGCACCTGGGTAAGCTTATGAATGTGGATGGAGTTTAGGGGTGCAGCTCAATAGAGGTACAAGCATGGGCCTTAGAGCCAGACAAGCCTGGATTCAAATCCTGGTTCCACCAGTTGCTTAGTTACGTTTGGCAAGTCATATCACTTCTCTCAGCCTCTGTTTCCTCATCTGGGGATTGCAATAATGATTCCTACCTCCTAAAGTTATAGTGAAGTTTCAGAGAGATGATGTGATTTTGAATCTTAGAAATTAGGGGAATGATGAGACCAAGATAGTGAATATAAGAAAAGAAAATGAGCACTCAAATTTGCAGTTAAAAGATAAGAGTTTAAGTCTGAACTCCACCACTGATTAGCTGTGTAATCTTGGGCAAATTACTTAACTTCTCTGATCCTTAGTTTTCTTCATCTGCAAAAGGGGATATTAAAATTCTGTTTTATAAGGTGGTTATGAGGATTGAAGGAGACAACATACATAAAGCACCTGACAAAAGGCTTGACATATAATACATATTAAACAAAATTGAATATCCTGGGGCCGGCCCCTGGGGTAGCGGTTAAGTGGGCACGCTCTGCTGCTGGCGGCCCGGGTTCGGAACTCAGGCACACACCGATGCACTGCTTGTCAGGCCATGCTGTGGTGGAGTCCCACATAAATTGGAAGAAGATTGGCACGGATGTTAGCTCAGGGCTGATCTTCCTCACACACACACACAAAAAATGAATGTCTTTTCCTCCTCTTTCTTCACACCTCAGATTTCTAATTTACAAATTTTAAATCTCCTTGTGATGTTGTGAGATTCAAATGAGATAATGTACCTGAATGACCTCCATAAGTTGCCAAGGAAATATAAGGTAGTATCATCCATTACCACTATGCCTCCACGTAACATCTTCCACATTTGGAGACACTACTTAAATCTACATTTTCCTGACAGTCCCAAGTCTGAAGCTTCATCTCCATGTATAGAATATGTTCTATTATTTTGGAAGCTTCCAACTTTATAAATAACTTACTCTTCTTTTTTAATTTGATGCTCCCACCAGCCCAGTGGGGTAGATTTTCCTATTCTCTTCATTTACAAAACAGACATTAAAACTCAGATCTAGGAAATGACTTGCCTAAGATCCTACAGATAGTGATAAGGCTTGGACTTGAATTCAGGTATTCTTTTTTTTTTTTTTTTGTGAGGGAGATCAGCCCTAAACTAACATCCGTGCTAATCCTCCTCCTTTTGCTGAGGAAGACCGGCTCTGAGCTAACATCTATTGCCAATCGTCCTCCTTTTTTTCCCCCAAAGCCCCAGTAGATAGTTGTATGTCATAGTTGCACATCCTTCTAGTTGCTGTATGTGGGACACCTCAGCATGGCCAGAGAAGCGGTGCGTCGGTGCGCGCCCGGGATCCAAACCCGGGCTGCCAGTAGCGGAGCGTGCGCACTTAACCGCTAAGCCACCGGGCCGGCCCAAATTCAGGTATTCTAACTTCAATATCTGTGATGTTTCTACAATGTAAGCCTTTTGCAGAGGCAGGAATGAGGATCTGGTAGAGTCAGTGTCAGTGAGCAGGTGGAGATGCTTGAATTCCCACCTAGGCTCTCTCTTTCCCAGCCAGGTTCTTGAGGAGTGAGAGAAAGTGGCCCATTTGGAGACAGGGGTAAAGAGCCTAGTAGAGGGTGAGAGGGGAAAACATTAGGAGAATGAAGAAGGTGAGTTGTCTGGGTAGAAGATCTGTTGGGTGGAATGAGGCCAGCCTTGATGTTCTTCCTCCAGATGGTATGCAAGCTCTCTACAAGGTCAAGTCTTGCTCCATGGCCCCTCCTGTGAACCTACTCACAGGCAAAGTCCGGCAGTACTTCATTGAGGCCCATGAGATTCGATGGGACTACGGCCCAATGGGGCATGATGGGAGTACTGGGAAGAATTTGAGGGAGCCAGGCAGGTAAGAGGCAGTGGGCTCCCTCTCCCTACTCCTGGGCCCAGATCCAAAAACCTATTACTCCCTCCCAGAAATCTCTCACTTCACTTGGGTGTCACAATCATTGTCTGGCTGGAGTTAAATTACACCACTGTTAGCCAAATTCCTGTGGCCTCCTGGAGAGCTTGCTCTTGGGGAGCTACAAAACATCTTGTAGGGTGATGTCATATCTCCAGCAAAGGGTCCAAGTAGAGTTTGATATTGGTCCTGCTATAATCCCAGGCCACATTTGGAAAAGAAGGCCCAGGTGGGACCCAGATCAGTTGAAATAGCATTTCTTTGTCTCTTCTTTATTTTGCCCAATATTTTCCTCCTTGCTCCTTCCTTTCTTTTCCATAGTCTGAAGGAAGCATTTAATCAGGAGTGTAAAAAGCACTCTGAGAAATGTAGAAAGAGGGGAAACAAGCTGCCTTGTGTCCATTCCATGCCTATCCTTTTGGAGAAATTTCTCCCAATTTTCCTGTCTCATCCATGACTCAGATGTGGGAAAGACAGAGCAGAAGGTTAGTGCCCTATTCCATTGCTAGGCCTTAAGTTATGCCAACTCACTGAGCTATCAGTGATTCCAGGTCTTTCACAGAAGAGTTTGTGGGGGAATATCCTAGGGGACCCATCATGTTTATTCTTCCAGCAGGAAATAGAATGAGTCTCTAGAAAATGTAGGAAAGTAGGCACTTGGGTCTCAGGATGGCTTCTAGAATCTCCAACTAGGCCTGCTAAATTAGTAGGCTTTTATTGTGGAATGAAGGATATTCTTGATTAAGGGGAGAATGGATCATGAGTACCTGAGGATGATTAAGGACAGATGTCAGGCTACTTAACTCTAGAGGGTAGAACTAGTCCCAGTGTCTGGAACTTACAAGCAAGAAGATTTCAGCCTACTATAAAGAACAACTCCAATCATTAAAACTATCCAAAGTAAGAATAATTGCTTTCTCTGAAAATGATTTCCCTAACCTTGGAATGGCTCAAGCAGAAGCTATATTTCACTTATTAGTGGTGTCACCAGATGAGATATTTTCACTGGGTGGAAGGTAACCTGGATGATCTCTGAGGTCCTTCCTAACAATAAAGATCCATAACTTGATGAGCTTAAGGGTGAGTTGGGGGGGGTCTCATAATTAAATCA
Organism: Ceratotherium simum simum; assembly: GCF_057802395.1. NCBI lineage: Eukaryota > Metazoa > Chordata > Mammalia > Perissodactyla > Rhinocerotidae > Ceratotherium > Ceratotherium simum. Next base: position 78,210,025 of record NC_141940.1, on the reverse strand, counting down.
TGTGACATTTGCCTCCTTATATGCTAGTGGCTCAGATAAATTTTTCCAGAAGAGCTCCAGCAGAATTGGGGGCACTTACTGGAAAGTCCGATATGAAGCCTTCCAAGATGAGACATTCCAGGAAAAGGTGCAGCTGGAGGAAGATGAACATCTTGGAATCCTGGGTGAGGAATTTTTAACTTGTGAAGTTCATTGACTAGAGCCAGAGAACTGGGAGAGACTTGGAAACTGGAGCCTGGGTGCAACTCAGAGGCACACTCTAGATCAGCATCTTCCAAAGTGAGTTCTAAGAGATGAGTGTTTTGTGAAAAAGGGTTATGGGCCTGAATGTGTTTGCAAGACACTAGGTTAAACATAGTCAAATAGTGTTCTTTGCTGCAGGGCTTCTCAGAGCATTGGATTTTTATTTGTTCTTCATGAATCTCCAAATGGGAATAGAGTATGTAACATTTCTCATACTTACTTTACTACTGAACCTTTTTTCAGTGAACATCTTCTGGTAGCACTGTTGTACAGGTCACACTTTTAGAAGTACTTCTCTAGATATATTTGTTAAGGACTATATAAAGCAGTAAGCCTGTCCAGGTTCTTGGTAATATGGTGCCAGGAGTAGATTGGCATGACATGCATACATGCTTGCAATGGTGAGGGATGCAGAACAAGGCCTAGAGCCTGACCTTGCAGAATGTATCCAGAAGGTCTAAAGCACGGTATTGCGATTAGTATAGCAAAGTTGGTTGTGGTTTAGTCACTTGGTGGAGCCAGGAAACAAAATAGATCAGATGGGAGAAAAAATTGGAAATGAAAGTAATGTAATGGACAATATTCTGGGGATAAGTATGTGGCAGTTGATTCTAGGAGATCTGAACATGGGCAATAAGCTTTTCATTAGCTGGATAAGGAGATATAAGAAGCAGAAACCCATCTTGGGAAAGAGGGTGGGCAGTGAGTATTAAGGACCTATCATTAGCTGGTGTTCAGCATAGGTCCCCAGTCTTTCTTTTTTTTTCTTCAATTTATTTTTATTGTGGTAAAATACACATAACATAAAATTTATCATAACCATTTTTAAGTATACAGTTCAATGGTATTAAATACATTCATAATGTTATACAATCATCACTATCATTCATCTTCATAACTCTTTTCATCTTATAAAACTGAAACTCTATACCCATTAAACAATAACTACCCATTCTCTCCTCCCTTCAGCCCCTGGCAACTACCATGCTACATTCTGTCTCTATAATTTTGACTACTCTAAGTACCTCATATAAGTGGAATCACACAATATTTATCTTTCTGTGACTGGCTCATTTCACTTAGCATAATGTCCTCAGAGTTGATCCATGCAGTAGCATAATACAGAATTTCTTTTCTTTTTAAGGCTGAGTAATATTCCATTGTAGGTATATACTACATTTTGCTTATTCATTCATCCATCAATGGACACTTGTGTTGCTTCCACATTTTAGCTACTGGGAATAATGCTGCTATGAATATGGCTATATAACTATCTCAGACATGCAATCAATTCTCTTGGGTATATCCACAGAAGTGGAATTTCTGGATCACATTGTAATTCTATTTTTAATTTTTTGAAGAACCACCATACTGATTTCCACAGTGGCTGTACCATTTTACATTCCCACCAACAGTGGATAAGCTTTCCAATTTCTCCACATCCTTACTGATGCTTTTTGTTTGTTTGTTTGTCTTTGTTGATAATCACATCCTAATGGGTATGAGGAGGTATCTCACTGTAGTTTTGATTTGCATTTCCCTAATGATTAGCGATGTTGAACATCTTTCGATGTGCTTATTGGCCATTTGCATATCTTCTTTGGAAAAATATCTATTCAGTCCTTTGCCCATATTTAATTTAGTTGCTTATTTTGTTGTTGTTGTTGAGTTGTAAGAGTTCTCTATATATTATAGATATTAATTCCTTATCAGATACAGGCATATCCAGAGATATTGTGGGTTCAGTTCCAGACCACCACAGTAAAGTGAATGTCACAATAAAAAAGGTCACATGAATTTTTTGGTTTCCCAATGCATATAAAAGTTATGTTTACACTATACTGTAGTCTAATAAGTGTTCAATAGCATTATCTCTAAAAAAATTTACAAACCTTAATTAAAAAATATTTTATTGCTAAAAAAATGCTAACCATCATAAGAGCCTTCAGCAAGTTGTAATCTTTTTGCTAGTGGACGGTCTTGCCTCGATTTTGACGGCTGCTGACTGATCAGGGTGGTGGTTGCTGAAGGCTGGAGTGGCTGTGGCAATTAAAAAAACTAAGATAATAGTGAAGTTTGCCACATTGATCAACACTTCCTTTCATCAACAATTTCTCTATAGCATGCAATGCTATTTGATAGCATTTTACCCACAGCAGAACTTCTTTCAAAATTGGAATCAATCCTCTCAAATCCTGCCACTGCTTTATCAACTAAGTTTATGTAATATTCTAAATCCTTTGTTGTCATTTCAACAATCTTCACAGCATCTTCACCAGGAGTAAATTCTATCTCAGGAAACTACTTTCTTTGCTCATCCATAAGAAGCAACTCCTCTACCATTGATGTTTTATCATGAGATTGCAGCGATTCAGTTACATTTTCAGGCTCCACTTCTAATTCTAGTTCTCTTGCTACTTCCAACACATCTGCAGTTACTTCCTCCACTGAAATCTTGAACCCCTCAAGGTCATCTGTGAGGGTTGGAATCATCTTCTACCAAACTCCTATTAGTGTTGATATTTTGACCTCTTCCTATGAATCACAAATGTTCTTAATGGCATCTAGAATGGTGAATCCTTTCCAGAAGGTTTTTCAATTTACTTTGCTCAGATTCATCAGAGGAATCACTATCTATGGCAGCTATAGCATTATAAAATGTATTTCTTAAATAGTAAGACTTGAAAGTCTAAATTACTCCTTGATCCATGGGCTACAGAATGGATGTTGTGTTAGCAGGCATGAAAACAAAATTAATGTCATTGTACATCTCCATCAGTGCTCTTGGGTGAACAGGTGCATTATCAATGAGCAGTAATATTTTAAAAGGAATCTTTTTTTCTGAGCAGTGGTTCTCAACAGAGGGATTAAAATATTCAGTAAGTCATGTTGTAAACAGACATGCTGTCATCCAGGCTCTGTTATTCCATTTATAGACCACAGGCAGAGTAGATTTAGCATAATTCTTAGGGGCTCTAATATCTTTGGAATGGTGAGCATTGGCTTCAATTTAAAAGTCACTAGCTTCATTATCCTATAATAAGACAGTCATCCTGTCCTTTGAAGCTTTGAAGCCAGGCACTGACTTCTCCTCCCCAGCTATGAAAATCCTAGACAGCATCTTCTTCCAATGTAAGGCTGTTTCATCTACATTGAAGATACTTACCTGGCAGGGAAGATACCATGATCACGAAGATCTGTTGTTTAATGTAGCCACCTTCATTAATTATCTTAGCTAGATTTTCTGAATAACTTGCTACAGCTTCTACATCAGCTCTTGCTGCTTCATCTTGCACTTTTATGTTATGGGGATGCCTTCTTTCCTTAAATCTCATGAACCAACCTCTGCTAGCTTCAAACTTTTATTCTGAAGCTTCCTCACCTCTCTCAGCCTTCATATAATTAAAGAGAGTTAGGGCCTTGTTATGGATTAGGTTTGGGCTTAAGGGAATGTTGTGGCTGGTTTGATCTTTTATCCAGGCCATTAAAGCTTTCTCCACATTAGCAATAAAGCTGTTTCGCTTTCTTATCATTCATGAGTTTACGGGAGTAGCACATTCAATTTCCTTCAAGAACTTTCTTTTGCATTCACAACTTGGCTAATTGTTTGGTGCAAGAGGCCTGTAGCTTTTAGCCTATCTCAGCTTTTGACATTCCTTCCTCGCTAAGCTTAATCATTTCTAGCTTTTGATTTAAAGTGAGAGACATGTGACTCTTCCTTTCACTTGAACACTTAGAGGCCATTGTAGGGTTTTTAATTGGCCTAATTTCAATATTGTTGTGTCTCAGGGAATAGCGGGGGTCTGTGGAGAGTGAGTGAGACAGTGGATTGGCCAGTTGGTGGAGCAGGCAGAACACAAACAACATTTATTGATGAAATTCACAGTCCAATATGGGCGTTGTTGTGGTGCCCCCAAATAATTACAATAGTACCTTCAAACATCACTGATCACAGAACACCATAACAAATATAATCACAAGGAAAAAGTTTGAAATATTGCAAGAATTACCAAAATGTGATACAGAGATGTGAAGTGAGCAAATGCTTTGGAAAAATGGCACTAATAGACTTACTTGATGCAGGGTTGCTACAAAATTTCAATTTGTAAAAAATTGTGCTTTATTAAGCAAGGCACAATAAAACTAGGTGTGCCTGTATATGATTTGCAAATATTGTTCTCATTCTGTGGGTTGCCTTTTTACTCTGTTGATAATGTCTTTTTATGCCCATTTTTAAAATTTTCATGAAGTCCGTTATGTCTATTTTTTTCTTTTGTTAGCTGTGCCTTTGGTGTCATATCCAAGAAATCATTGCCAAATCCAACGTTGTGACGATTTTGCCCTATGTTGTCTTAACATTTTTTTAACATTTTATTTTGTTTATTTTATTTTTTTTTTTGTGAGGAAGATCGGCCCTGAGCTAACATCCATGCTAATCCTCCTCTTTTTGCTGAGGAAGACTGGCTCTGAGCTAACATTTATTGCCAATCCTCCTCCTTTTTTTCTCCCTAAAGCCCCAGTAGATAATTGTATGTCATAGTTGCACATCCTTCTAGTTGCTGTATGTGGGACGTGGCCTCAGCATGGCCGGAGAAGTGGTGTGTTGGTGCGTGCCCGGGATCCGAACCCGGGCTGCCAGTAGCGGAGCGTGTGCACTTAACCGCTAAGCTACGGGGCTGGCCCCCTATGTTGTCTTATAGGTGTAGGATTGTTTTAGGTCTTACATTTAGATCTTTGATCTATTTGGTATTAATTTTTGTATATAGTGTTAGTTAAGATTCCAACTTCATTCTTTGGCATGTGGAAATCCAGTTTTCCCAGCACCAATTGTTTAAAAGAACGTCCCCATATATGTGAGGGTTTATTTCTGGGATCTCTATTCTATTCCATTTGTCTATGGGTCTGTCTTTATGCCTGTATCACCTTGTTTTGTTTACTGTAGCTTATAGTAAGTTTTGAAATCAAGAAGTGTGAGTCTTCCAGTTTTGTTCTTCTTTTTCACAATTGTTTTGGCTATTTGGGCTCTGTTGAGATTCCATATAAATTTTAGAATAGGTTTTTCTATTCTACAAAATTGTCATTAGAATTTTATAGGGATTTTATTGAGTCTGTAGATTAAATTGGGTAGTATAAATATTTTAATGATATTGAGTCTTCCAATCTACAAATATGGAATGTGTTTCCATTTATTTGTGTCTTCTTTAATTTATTCCAGCAATGTTTTGTAGTTTTCATTGTACAGGTCTTTTGCATCCTTGGTTAAGATAAATCCTAAGTATTTTATTCTTTCTGATGCTATTACACATGAATTTTTTTGTAATTTATTTTTCAGATTGTTTCATTGTTAGTGTATAGAAATACAACTGACTTTTGTGTGTTGACTTAGTATCCTGCTACTTTGCTGAATTCATTTATTAGCTCTAACAGTTTTTTTGTGGACTCTTTAGGGTTTTTCTACATATAGTATCATATCAATGCAAACAGAGGTAATTTGAGATCTTCCTTTCCAATTTGGATGTCTTTTATTTCTTTTCCTTGACTAATTGCTCTGGCTAGAATTTCCAGTAGTATGTTGAATAGAAGTGGTGAAATCAAGCATCCTTGCCTTGTTCCTGAGGAATCTCAGAGGAAAAGATTTTAAATTTTCACCATTGAGTATGATGTTCACTGTGGGATTTTCATATATGGCTTTTATTATGTTGAGGTAGTGTCCTTCTATTCCTAGTTTTTTGAATGTTTTTATCATGAAAAGGTGTTGAATTTTATCAAATGCTTTCTCTGCATCAATATAGATGATCATGTGTTTTTTTCCTTCATTCTGTTAACATGGTGTATTACATCGATCAACTTTTGTATGTTGAAACATCCTTGTGTTCTAGGACTAAATCTCACTTGGTCATAGTGTATAATCCTTTTAATATGCTGCTGAATTAGATTTCCTAGTATTTTATTGAGGAAATTTGCATCAATGTTCATAAGGGATATTGGTGAGTAGTTTTCCTTTTTTGAAATGTATTTGTCTGGCTTCGGTAACAGGGTAATGCTGGCCTCATAGAATGAGTTGGAAAGTATTCCCTCCTTTCCAATTTTTTGGAAAAGTTTGAGAAGAATTGGTATTACTTCTTTAACTGTTTAGTAGAATTTACCAGTGAAACCATCAGGTCCAGGGCTTTTCTTTATTAGGAGATTTATGATTACTGATTCAATCTCCTTAATAGTTACAGGTCTATTCAGATTTTCTGTTTCTTTATGATTTAGTCTTGGTAGGTTTTCTGTTTTAGGAATTTGTCCATTTCATGTAGGGTATCCAATTCATTGGCATACAATTGTTCATAGTACTATCTTATAACCATTTTTATTTCTGTAAAATAGGTAGTAATGTCCCCACTTTCACTTCTTTTTTTTTTCTTTTTTTTTTAAAAATTTTTTGTTTATTGCAGTAACATTGGTTTACAACATTGTAAAAATTTCCGGTGTACATCACTACACCTCCACTTCTGCACAGATTACATCATGTTCACCACCAAAACACCAACTACAACCCATCACCACAACATGTACCGAACCATCCCCTTCACCCCCCCTCCCCCCCTGCAACCACAAATCCAATCCCTGTCCCTATGTGTTTGTTTATTGTTGTTATTATCTACTACTTAATGAAGGAAATCATACGGTATTTGACCTTATCCCTCTGAGTTATTTCACTTTGCATTATACCCTAAATGTCCATCCATGTTGTCACAAATGGCTGGATTTCATCGTTTCTTATGGCTGAGTAGTATTCCATTGTGTATATATACCACATCTTCTTTATCCATTCGTCCCTTGATGGGCACTTAGGTTGCTTAAAAGTCTTGGCTATTGTGAATAATGCTGCAATGAACACAGGGGTTCATGTACCTTTACAAATTGGTGTTTTCAAGTTCTTTGGATAAATGCCCAAGAGTGGAATAGCTGGATCATATGGTAGTCCTAACCTAGATTTTTTTGAGGAATCTCCATACTGTTTTCCATAGTGGCTGCACCAGTTTGCACTCCCACCAGTAGTGTATGAGAGTTCCCTCCTCTCCACATCCTCTCCAACACATGTTGTTTCCTGTCTTGTTCATTATAGCCATTCTGACGGGCGTGAGGTGATATCTCATTGTAGTTTTGATTTGCATTTCCCTGATACGTAGTGATTTTGAACATATTTTCATGTGTCTGTTGGCCATCTGTATATCTTCTTTGGAGAAATGTCTGTTCAGGTCTTTTGCCCATTTTTTAATTGGGTTGGTAGTTTTTTTGTTGTTGAGATGCATGAGTTCTTTATATATTTTGGAGATTAAGCCGTTATCAGATGTATGGTTTGCAAATATCTTCTCCCAATTGTTAGGTTGTCTTTTCGTTTTGTTGATGGTTTCCTTTGCTGTGCAGAAGCTTTTCAGTTTGATGTAGTCCCATTTGTTTATTTTTTCTATTGTTTCTCTTGCCCGGACAGACATGGTGTTTGAAAAGATGTTGCTAAGACCGATGTCGAAGAGCATACTTCCTATGTTTTCTTCTAGAAGTTTCACAGTTTCAGGTCTTACATTCAAGTCTTTAATCCATTTGGAGTTAATTTTTGTGTATGGTGTAAGGTAAGGGTCTACTTTCATTTTTTTGCATGTGGCTGTCCAGTTTTCCCAACACCATTTGTTGAAGAGACTTTCTTTTCCCCATTGTATATTCTTGGATCCTTTGTCAAAGATTAGCTGTCCATAGATGTGTGGGTTTATTTCTGGGCTTTCGATTCTATTCCATTGATCTGTGTGTCTGTTTTTGTGCCAGTACCATGCTGTTTTGGTTACTATAGCTTTGTAGTATATTTTGAAATCAGGGAGTGTGATACCTCCAGCTTTGTTCTTTTTTCTCAGGATTCCTTTAGCTCTTCGGGGTCTTTTGTTGTTCCATATAAATTTTAGGATTCTTTATTCTATTTCTGTGAAAAATCTTGTTGGAACTTTGAGAGGGATTGCATTGAATCTATAGATGGCTTTAGGAAGTATGGACATCTTAACTATGTTAATTCTTCCAATCCAAGAGCACAGAATATCTTTCCATTTCTTTGTGTCTTCTTCAATTTCTTTCAGAAATGTTTTATAGTTTTCGGTGTACAGATCTTTCACCTCTTTGGTTAAGTTTATTCCTAGGTATTTTATACTTTTTGTTGCAATTGTAAATGGGATGGTATTCTTAATTTCTCTTTCTGCTACTTCGTTGTTAGTGTACAGAAATGCAACTGATTTTTGTATGTTGATTTTGTATCCTGCAAATTTACCATATTCGTTTATTACTTCTAAAAGTTGTCTGGTGGATTCTTTAGGGTTTTCTATATATAAAATCATGTCATCTGCAAATAGTGACAGTTTCACTTCTTCCTTTCCAATTTGGATCCCTTTTATTTCTTTCTCTTGCCCGATTGCTCTGGCTAGGACTTCCAGTACTATGTTAAATAGGAGTGGTGACAGTGGGCATCCTTGTCTGGTTCCTGTTCTTAGAGGGATAGCTTTCAGTTTTTCAACATTGAGGATGATATTAGCTGTGGGTTTCTCATATATGGTCTTTATTATGTTGAGGTACTTTCCTTCTATACCCGTTTTATTCAGAGTTTTTATCATATATGGATGCTGTATCTTGTCAAATGCTTTCTCTGCATCTATTGAGATGATCATGTGATTTTTATTCTTCATTTTATTAATGTGGTGTATCAGTTTGATTGATTTGCGAATGTTAAACCATCCCTGCATACCTGGAATAAATCCCACTTGATCATGGTGTATAATCTTTTTGATGCATTGTTGTATGCGATTTGCTAGTATTTTGTTGAGGATTTTTGCATAGATGTTCATCAGTGATATTGGCCTGTAATTTTCTTTTTTTGTGTTGTCCTTGTCTGGTTTTTGTATCAGGGTAATGTTGGCTTCCTAGAATGAGTTAGGGAGCTTCCCCCCTCATCAATTTTTTGGAAGAGTTTGAGAAGGATAGGTATTAAGTCTTCTTTGAATGTTTGGTAGAATTCACCAGGGAAGCCATCTGGTCCTTGACTTTTATTTTTGGGGAGGTTTTTGATTACTGTTTCGATCTCCTTACTGGTGATTGGTCTATTCAAATTCTCTACTTCTTCTTGTTCCAGTTTTGGAAGGTTGTATGATTCTAAGAATTTATCCCTTGCTACCAGATTGTCGAATTTGTTGTCATATAGCTTTTCATATTATTCTCTTATAATCTTTTGTATTTCTGAGGTGCCTGTTGTAACCTTTCCTCTTTCATTTCTGATTTTACTTATTTGCACCTTCGCTCTTTTTTCCTTGGTGAGTCTAGCTAAAGGTTTGTCAATTTTGTTAATCTTTTCAAAGAATCAGCTCTTGGTTTTATTAATTTTTCTATTGTTTTTTGGTCTCTATTTCATTTATTTCTGCTCTGATTTTTATTATTTCCCTTCTTCTACTGATTTTGGGCTTGATTTGTTCTTCTTTTTCCAGTTCCTTTAGGTGCATTGTTAGATTGTTTACTTGAGATTTTTCTTGTTTGTTGAGATAGGCCTGTATTGCTATAAACTTCCCTCTTAGAACCGCTTTTGCTGTATCCCATAAATTCTGGCATGCAGTATTTTCATTTTCATTTGTCTCCAGGTATTTTTTGATTTCTTCTTTGATTTCTTCGTTAACCCAGTCGTTGTTCAGTAGCATTTTGTTTAATATCCACGTATTTGTGTTTTTTCTGATTTTCTTCCTATAGTTGATTTCTAGTTTCATACCATTGTGATCAGAAAAGATGCTTGGTATTATTTCAATCTTCTTAAATTTATGGAGAATTGTTTTGTGGCCTCATATGTGATCAATCCTGGAGAATGTTCCATGTGCATTTGAAAAGAACGTGTATTCTTTGGTTTTTGGATGGAATGCTCTGTATATATCTACTAGGTCCATTTGTTCTAGTGTGTCGTTTAAGGCCAATGTTTCCTTATTGATCTTCTGTTTGGATGATCTATCCGTTGGTGTAAATGGAGTGTTAAAGTCCCCTACTATTATTGTGTTACTGTCTAATTCTGTTTTTATGTCTGTTAATAATTGCTTTATATATTTAGGTGCACCTACATTGGGTGCGTAGATATTTACAAGTGTTATATCCTCTTGTTAGATTGTGCCCTTGATCATTATGTAATGCCCTTCTTTGTCTCTTTTCACAGTTTTTGTTTTAAAGTCTATTTTGTCTGATATGAGTACTGCTACCCCAGCTGTCTTTTCATTGCCATTTGCGTGGAGTATCTTTTTCCATCCCTTCACTTTCAGTTTGTGAGTGTCTTTAGGTCTGAAGTGTGTCTCTTGTATGCAGCATATATATGGGTCTTGTTTTTTCATCCAGTCAGCCACCCTATGCCTTTTAATTGGAGCATTTAGTCCATTGAAGTTTAAAGTAGCTATCGATAAGTATGTACTTATTGTCATTTTTTAACTTTTTTTTCTCAGTGTTTTAGTAGTCCTTCTCTGTTCCTTTCTTCTTCTATACAGAATTGATGGTCACTTTAGTCTGACCTCTGTCTGAAAGCTCTACTCTTTACCTCCCCTCCTCCCTCCTTTTATGTTTTTGATATCATATCTAACCTCTTTTTTGTGCTTTTGTATCCATTACCCTCTTATCATGGAAATAGATAATTTTTCCTATTTGTGGTCTTCTCTTTTCCCCTTAAATCAGTCCCTTTAACATTTCTTGTAGCACTGGTTTCTTGGTGACAAACTCCTTTAATTTTCGCTTGTCTGGGAAGTTTTTGATCTCTCCTTCCATTTTGAATGATAACCTTGCTGGGTAGAGTATTCTTGGCTGTAAGTTTTTTCCTTTTAGCACTTTAAATATATCGTGACATTCTCTTCTAGCCTTTAAGGTTCCTGCTGAGAAGTCAGCTGATAGCCTTATGGGGTTTCCTTTGTATGTAACTTGAAATTCTCTTGCGGCTTTTAGGATTCTCTCTTTATCTTTAATTCTGGACATTTTGATTATGATGTGTCTTGGTGTGGGCCTCTTTGGATTTATCTTGTTTGGGGCTCTCTGTGCTTCCTGTACCTGGATGTCTGTTTCCTTTCTCAGGTTAGGGAAGTTTTCATCTATTATTTCTTGAAATAGTTTCTCTGCCCCCTTGTCTCGCTCTACTTCTTCCGGGACACCGATAACACGGATGTTAGTGTGCTTGATGTTGTCCCAGAGGTCCCTTAGACTGTCCTCACTCTTTTTAATTCTTTTCTCTTTTACCTGTTCAGCTTAGGTAATTTCTTCTAGTCTTTCGTCCAGCTCACAGATTGGTTCTTCAGTATCCTCTACTCTACTTTTGAGTCCCTCTAATGAATTTTTCATTTCCAGTATTGTATTCTTCATTTCTGATTGGTTCTTTTTTATATCTTCCATTTCTTTGTTGACATTCTCACTGAGTTCATCTATTCTTCTCCACAGATCAGTAAGCATCCTTAACACTCTTAGTTTGAACTCTCTGTCGTGTATGTTGCTCATTTCTGTTTCACTTAGTTCCTTTTCTGGGGTTTTGTCCTGTTCCCTTACTTGGAATGTATTTCTTTGCCTCCTCATTTTGCCTCTTTCCCTGTGTTTGTGTCTATGTATTAGGTAGGTCAGCTATGTCTCCTGTTCTTGGATAGGTGACCTTATGTAAGTGATGCCTTAGGAGGCTTCCAGTGTGCTTCCCTCAGTTCTCAACATTCCAGGGGTGACCCCTAGGTGGGCTACCTGTGTCCTTCTGTTGTGGCCTGTTTGCTCTCCCTGTAGGCACCCAGGGAGGCCGAGTTATGCTCCAGGCCAGCTGTTGTAATGCTCAGCTGCTTGTAGTTGTTGTGGTCCCTTCAGTCTCTTTATCAGGTGTGGGGAGCCCCAGCACAGTTGGCTGCAAGTTCTAATACCACATTTGTGTTGCAGTATTTCTTTTAAGTGAGTAGGCCCCCAGCGTGGCAAGTTGTTAGGCTCAGGGCCTTACAGTTGCTGTAAGCCTCTAGCCTATTAGGTCTCTTGTCAGCTCTCTGAAGATTGCAGATGGGTGGGGCTGGCCTCAGGTACAGGAGCACCCAATTGTTTCAGGCTTTGGAAGGTGGGGCAAACCCCCTACGTGGGTCTTTGAGAAGCACAAGTCTTCTGCAGCTGACAAGCCCTGCCGCCCACAGGTCCACACACACAGTCAACACAGTCCTGCCCTGTGTGCGCGCCCCGACCTCCTGATGTGGACCCAGTCTCTCCAAGGCCGGAGCCCCACACACTCCACCACCGCCCCACACTCTCCACCCACTCCTTGTGCACACCCTGCCCTGCTCAAGTAGACTCAGTTGCCAGGCTGCAGAGAATCCAGTCACCAATCTATGCAGGCCCACAAGTTGCCTGAGGGCTTGTTGTTGGGTGGGGCCAGTCTCTAGTGTGGGCTGCCTGGCCTGGCTGAGCTGGATTTAATCGGTGCTCTAGTGGGTGGGGCAGACCCTGGGCTAGCAGGCCTCAGGGAGAACTCCAATGGCATCCATGTCAGCAAGCCCACACCGGGCCACAACAATGGCTGCCGCCAATGTCCCAGTCCCTGGAGAGGTCTCACCCCTCAAGGAGATTCACTCAGGGCCTATTAGGTGAGTCTCTTTTCACCACAGCACTGTGCACCTTTCTTTCTGCTGATTTTAGGCCACTTTCTGAAATGGGTGAGTTTGCGCATGGGCCCTTTAAGAGCCGGTCTTAGTTTCTTTGTGAACCGGGTTTTCTGGGGGTACTCCCCAATGTTTCAGTAGCAGGCACAGTCAGATATTATGCCACTCGTCTCTATTGTGCTTGGTCCACAAAATGCCCACAGCAGGGGCGCTCCCTGGCTCAGGGCCCCGCACCTCCATGGAGGCTGTGTACCTATGAGCTGCTCCTGGGCGGCTGTGAAGCTGGTGGCTTGTGAAGGCAGCGTTTTTCCTCTCCAGAAGGGAGTCTCTGCCTCTTCTACCTCAGTTAAGATTGTCCGTTGTTGCAGGAGTTCCTCTTATCCAGTTTTCAGTTCTGTCTCAGGGGTAATTTTTCCATGAGTAGTTGTAAATTGGCTGTGTCCATGGGAGGAGGTGAGTTCAGAGTCTGCTTATGCCGCCATCTTGACTTCTCTCCTCCCCACTTTCATTTCTGGTTTTACTAATTTATGTTTTCTCTCTTTTTTCTTAGTCCATCTAGGTAAAGATTTGTCAATTTTGTTGATCTTTTCAAAGAACTAACTTTTGGTTTCATTGATTTTATCTCATCCCAGTACTAAACAGGCTGACCCTGCTTAGCTTCCAAGATCAGATGAGATCAGGCACACTCAGGGTGGTATGGTCGTAGACTCATTGATTTTCCTTAGTGTTTTTCATATTCTCTGTTTCATTTATCTCCAACCTAATCTTTATTATTTTCTTCTTTTTGCTAGATTTGGGTTTAGTTTTTTTTTTTTCTAACTCCTCAAGTTGTAACGTTAAGTTGTTGATTTGAGATCTTATTTTTTTAACATATAACATAAAACATATATAGTTTTATAGCTATAAAGTTCTCCCTTAACATCTCTTTCACTGCATCTCATGTTTTGGTGTGTTGTGTTTTCATTTTCATTTGCCTCTAAGTATTTTTAAATCTTTTGTGATTTCTTCATTGATCCGTTAGTTGTTTGAAAGTGTGTTGTTTGATTTCCACAGTTTTTTAAATTTTCCAGTTTTCCTACTGTTATTGATTTCTAACTTCATCCCATTGTGGTTGGAGGAGATATTTTGTATGATATCTTTTTAAATCTATTGAGACAATTTGTGGCTTAATATATGGTCTATCCTGAAAAGTGTTTTATGTGCACTTGAGAAGAATATATTCTGTTGTCGTTGGGTAGAGTATTCTGTATATATTAGATTTAGTTGGTCTATTGTGTTGCTTAAGTCTTCTATTTCCTTACTTATCTTCTGTCTGGTTGTTTTATCCATTATATGAGTGGGGTATTGATTCCAAGTCTTTGAGCAGAGGTGGAGCATTAGGTGTGGAAATTGAGTAGAAACCAAGCCAGAAACTCTGAACTATGGCTAGAGCTAGCATAAATGCTCAGGTATAGTCTTGGTGTTTCTGACTGGTCTCAAAGGGGACCCAAGTTAGGTTAGAGGTAGTGGGTAGAGGAGCAAAGAAATGTCAAGGAGTCATGGCTAGACCACCTAGTCCAGGGCCTGGAGAGAGGATATAATAATTTCATCTGCTCAGAAGTAGTTTAAGATTGAGGCAAGCTTAGATATTTAGATGAGTCTTACCAGGAAGTGAAGCTATGGGACCTGGGGCAATAATGGTAGAGGAAATGGGATTGGATCTGACAGTGGGATGGAAGAAAACCCTGGCTTCAGGTCCTGTCTCTGTTCCTAATCGGTCATTTGAATTTGGGCAGATCAATTCCACCTCTCTGAGCTGCAGTTTCCTCATCTGTAAAATGAAGATATACCCTGCCCTGTATACCTTAGCATAATGTTTGAGGATCAAAATAATATAATGGATTTTAAAGTGCTTTTTATAGCACAGTTATAACTGTAAATTGCAATATATTTGGAAGAGATTATTCTTATCATTGCAAAGAAAGGATTTCTCTTTCTCACTTTCCTTTTTTTCCTTCCCTTTTCTTCTTTCCATCCTCTCTGGTTACCATTGTTTTCATTTTCATTATCTGTCTTTCCTATTTTCCAGGTCCAGTAATACGGGCTGAGGTGGGTGACACCATCCAGGTGACCTTCTACAACCGTGCCTCCCAGCCATTCAGCATACAGCCTCATGGGGTCTTTTATGAGAAAGACTACGAGGGAACTGTGTACAATGATGGTGAGCAGACAGTGTTTCCAACTAATTTGGGCTGCAGGTAATAGCAGGTAGCTTTAGAGGACAAATAAATAAGGGAGGGAAAGAGAGAGAGGGAGGCAGAATTAATTTCATGTGTGTATGTTGTTGAATGAATGTATTATATTATAGTGAGGCAGAGCTGGGCTCAATAAGAGACAACTTATTTTAAATATATTTAAATAAATTCTGACTATAAAAACAACATCTATTATAGAATTTCAAAAAATATGGAAAACTATAAAATAAATACATTCATAAATAAACTGCTATTACACTTTGATATACCTTTTAATATTTTTATGTGCTTATAAAAACATATATATTTATAGACTTGTGATCATATGGTTTGTGAAGTTTTGTATCATACTATTTTCATTTATCATATTGTGTTCATTTTCCCATGCCGTTATGATGATATAAACATTTTAATGACTATATAATACTCTATCACATGGATTTGCCATAATTTATTTACCTTATCCTCCATTGTTTGGACACATAGGATTTTTTAAAGTTATTTCTGAATATTGTAAATCATGTTGGAATGAATGAATACATACATTTGATTTGGATTACTGTCTCAGGAGAAAATCCTAGAAGTGGGATTATTGTGTAATTATTATCTTGTTTTCTCTCAGAATAATATTAACACATGCTAATCCTAAGCAAAAAATATCAAAAAATACTGAAAGCACAAAGGGCAAAGTTACAGATAAATCTAGAATAAAAGTACGTTCTACAAGGCAAGTGGTCTAGTCTCTTCAAGAAGTCAGTGCCACAGGGCAAAAAAAAAATTAAAGAGACAGCACCAAAGGCAACATGCAAACCTCGTCTGATCCTGGTTATAAAAAAATAGTCTTAAGAGATATTTTGGAGATAATTCGAAATTTTTATATAGACTAGATGTTAGATAATATTAGAGTATTTTCTTAGGTATGGTAATGTTATTGTGGTAACATAGGAGATGCTTACTGATTTATTTAGAAGTAAAATGTCATGATGCTTGCATTTTACTTCCCAATAATTTAGCAAAATCAAACAAACAAAAACTTTGTGTGTGTGTGTTTAGATATACACGTAGACGTAGATAAATTAAAGATAGCAAAACTTTAATAACGCCAGGTGTTAGGGTAATTATTGTACTATCCTGTATAGTTTTCTCTATGTTTGAAAATTTAAAGAGTTAGGAACAATGAATAAATTAAAAAAATATAAGTTGTGACCATCCTAAATTAGACCACCCTGTTAAAAGTTATACTACAAATATCCCTGCGTATGTTTCTTTGCACACTTTTATTGTTTTTTCTTCAGAATATGTATATATTATTTTTCATTTTTAAGTGAGGATTTTTATTTTGTGTTTTAATGGTTTCCAACATTGTGAAATTTTGGGTTGTGCATTTTTGTTTATCCATCACCATATATATGACTCCCTTCACCCCTTGTGCCCACCCCCCATCCCCACTGCCCCTGGTAACCACAGTCCAGTTTTCGCTGTCCATGTGTTGGTTTATATTCCACATATGAGTGAGATCATACTGAGTTTGTCTTTCTCTTTCTGGCTTATTTCACTTATAATATGCTCCAGGCCCATCCATGTTGTTGCAAATGGGACGATTTTGTCTTTTTTTTATGGCTGAGTAGTATTCCATTGTATATATATACCACGTTTTCTTAATCCAATCGTCAGTCGAGGGACACTTAGGTTGCTTCCACTTCTTGGCTATGGTGAATAATGCTGCAATGAACATAGGGGTGCATAAGCCTCTTTGGATTGTTGATTTCAGGTGCGTTAGATAGATTCCCAGTAGTGGGATGGCTGGATCATAGGGCATCTCTATTTTTAATTCTTTGAGGAATCTCCATACCGTTTTCCATAGAGGCTGCACCAATTTGCATTACCACCAGCTGTGTATGAGGGTTCCTGTTTCTCCATATCCTCTCCAACATTTGTTGTTTTTTGTCTTGGTGATTATAATCATTCTAACGGGCATGAGGTGGTATCTTAGTGTTGTTTTGATTTGCATTTCCCTGATGATTAATGATGTTGAGCATGTTTTCATGTGCCTATTGGCCATCTGTATATCTTCCTTGGAGAAGTGTCTGTTCATATCCTCTGCCCATTTTTTGATCGGGTTGTTTGTTTTTTTGTTGTTCAGTTGTGTGAGTTCTTTATATATTATGGAGATCAACCCCATGTCAGATGTATGTTTTGCAAATATTCTCTCCCAGCTGGTTGGTTGTCTGTTCATCTTGAGTCTGGTTTCATTTGTCTTATAAAAGCTCTTTAATCTGATAAAGTCCCACTTGTTTATTTTTTCTTTAGTTTCCCTAGTCTGAGTAGGCATGTCATCCGAAAAGATTCCTTTAAAACCAATGTCAAATAGTGTGTTGCCTATATTTTCTTCTGTGAGTTTTATAGTTTCAGGTCTCACCTTCAGGTCTTTGATGCATTTTGAGTTAATTTTTGTGAATGGCGATAGCACATGGTCCACTTTCATTCTTTTGCATGTGGCTGTCCAGTTTTCCCAACACCATTTATTGAAGAGACTTTCCTTTCTCCATTGCATGTTCTTAGCACCTTTGTTGAAAATTAGCTGTCCGTATATGTGTGGTTTTATTTCTGGGCTTTCAATTCTGTTCCATTGATCTGTGTGTCTGTTTTTGTACCAGTACCATGCTGTTTTGATTACTATAGCTTTGTAGTATATTTTGAAGTCAGGGATTGTGATGCCTCCTGCTTTGTTCTTTTTTCTTAGCATTTCTTTAGCTATCCGGGGTCTTTTGTTGCCCGATATAAATTTTAGTATTCTTTTTCTATTTCTGTGAAGAATGTCATTGGGATTCTGACTGGGATTGCATTGAATCTGTAGATTGCTTTAGGTAATATAGACATTTTAACTATGTTTATTCTTCCAATCCATGTGCATGGGATATCTTTCCATTTCTTTATGTCATCATGGATTTCTTTCAATAATGTCTTGTAGTTCTCATTGTATAGGTCCTTCACCTCCTTGGTCAGATTTATTCCTAGGTATTTTATTCTTTTTGATGCAATTGTAAATGGTATTATCTTTTTGAGCTCTCTTTCTGTTAGTTCATTATTAGCATACAGAAATGCAACTGATTTTTGTAGATTGATTTTGTACCCTGCAACTTTGCTGTAGCTGTTGATTGTTTCTAATAGTTTTCCAACAAATTGTTTAGGGTTTTCTATAAATACAGTCATGTCCTCTGCAAATAGTGAGAGTTTCACTACTTTGTGACCTATTTGGATTCCTTTTATTCCTTTTTTTTGCCTAATTGCTCTGGCCAAAACCTCCAGTACTATGTTGAACAGGAGTGGTGAGAATGGGCAGCCCTGCCTCGTTCCTGTTCTCAGAGGAATGGCTTTCAGTCTTGCCCCGTTGAGTATGATGTTGGCTGTGGGTTTGTCATATATGGTCCTTATTATGTTGAAGTACTTTCCTTCTATTCCCATTTTATTGAGAGTTTTTATCATAAATGGATGTTGTATCTTGTCAAATGCCTTCTCTGCATCTATTGAGATGATCATGTGGTTTTTATTCTTTGTTTTGTTGATGTGATGTTTCACGTTGATTGATTTGCGGATGTTGAACCATCCCTGTGTCGCTGGTATAAATCCCACTTGATCATGTTTTATGATCTTTTTAATGTATTGTTGTATTCGGTTTGCCAATATTTTGTTGAGGATCTTTGCATCAATGTTCATCAGCGATATTGGCCTGTAATTTTCTTTAATGTATTGCCTTTGTCTGGTTTTGGTATCAGGGTGATGTTGGCCTCATAGAATGATTTAGGAAGTGTTCCATCTTCCTCTATTTTTTGGAATAGTTTGAGAAGGATGGGTATTAAATCTTCTTTGAATGTTTGGTAAAATTCACTGGAGAAGCCATCTGGTCCTGGACTTTTATTTTTTTGGAGGTTTTTGATTACTGTTTCAATCTCTTTACTTGTTATTGGTCTATTCAGATTCTCCATTTCTTCTTGGTTCAATTTTGGGAGGTTGTATAAGTCTAAGAATTTATCCATTTCTTCTAGATTGTCCAATTTGTTGGCATATAATTTCTCATAGTATTCTCTTATAATCCTCTGTATTTCCGTGGTATCCTTTGTAATTTCTCCTCTTTCATTTCTAATTTTATTTACTTGAGCCTTTTCTCTTTTTTTCTTAGTAAGCCTGGCTAAGGGTTTGTCAATTTTGTTTATCTTCTCGACGAACCAACTCTTTGTTTCATTAATCCTTTCTACTGTTTTTTGGGTCTCAATATCATTTATTTCTGCTCTGATTTTCATTATTTCTCTCCTTCTGCTGGCTTTGGGCATTGTTTGTTCTTCTTTTTCTAGTTCTGTTAGGTGTAATTTAAGGTTGCCTATTTGGGCTTTTTCTTGTTTGTTAAGGTGGGCTTGTATCGCTATGAGTTTCCCTCTCATGACCGCTTTTGCTGCATCCCATATGGTTTGGTATGGCATATTATCATTTTTGTTTGTTTCCAGATAGTTTTTGATTTCTCCTTTAATTTCATCAATGATCCATTGGTTGTTCAGTAGCATGTTGTTTAATCTCCACATTTTTCTCACTTTCCCAGTTTTTTTTCATGGTTCATTTCCAGTTTCATAGCCTTATGGTCTGAAAAGATGCTTGTTATGATTTCAGTCTTCTTAAATTTATTGAGGCTTGCTTTGTTTCCCAACATATGGTCTATCCTAGAGAATGTTCCATGCGCGCTTGTGAAGAACGTGTAGTCAGCTGTTTTTGGATGGAGTGCTCTGTATATGTCTACTAGGTCCTTCTCGTCTAGTTTTTCATTTAAGTCTACTATTTCTTTATTGACTTTTTGTCTGGATGATCTATCCGTTGTTGTAAGTGAGGTGTTAAGATCCCCTACTAGTATTGTGTTGTTGTTGATGTCTCCTTTTAGGCTTGTTAATAGTTGCTTTATGTACATTGGTGCTCCTATGTTGGGTGCATATATATTTATAAGTGATATGTCTTCTTGATGGAGTGTCCCTTTTATCATTATATATTTCCCTTCTTTGTCTTTCTTAACCTGTTTTATCTTGAAGTCTACTTTGTCTGATATGAGTATGGCAACACCTGCTTTCTTTTGTTTGCCATTAGCTTGGAGTATTGTCCTCCATCCTTTCACTCTGAGCCTTTGCTTGTCTTTAGTGCTAAGATGTGTTTCCTGAAGGCAGCATATTGTTGGGTCTTGCTTTTTAATCCATCCTGCCACTCTGTATCTTTTGATTGGAGAGTTCAATCCATTTACATTTAGGGTAATTATTGATATATGAGGGCTTAATGTTGCTGTTTTGTCACTTATTTTCTGGTTCTTTTGCATTTCCTTTGTTTCTTGTCCCATTTGTTTCGGACTGCCAATTCAGTTTGGTTGTTCTGTCTTATGACTCTTCTAGTTTTCTCTTTGTTTATCAGATGTGGTTTTGTTTTGATTATTTGTTTAGTGGTTACTTTGAGGTTTGGGCAAAAAATCTTGTGTATGAGATAGTCCATTATCTGATGGCCTCCTATTTCCTTATACTAAGTCAATTCAATCACTTTCCTCTTCCCCTTCTAAGTTGTTCTAGTTATACCTTATTCTATCTTGTGTTGTGGCTGTGTGTTTACAGTGATGAGGTTAAAATCATTTTTGGTGAGTTTCTTCCTTTGATCTTTGAATTTAGTATTTAAGTGGTTGCTATCCTATTCCGGTAAAGATCTATTTTTCTGAGTTTGTCTACCTACTTTTCTCCTTGCCCCAAGTTTTGTGTTCCCTTTCTCATCTTTTGTTCAGCCCTTGGGCCTTCTTGAGTATTTCTTGTAGTGGGGGTCTCGTGGCCATGAACTCCCTTAGCTTTTGTTTATCTGGGAGAGTTACTATTTCTCCATCATATTTAAAGGATATTTTTTCTGGATAGAGTATTCTTGGCTGAAAGTTTTTGTCTTTCAGTATTTTGAATATATCATTCCAGTCTCTTCTAGCCTTTAAAGTTTCTGTTGAGAAATCCTCTGAGAGCCTGATGGGAGTTCCTTTGTACGTTATTTTTTGTTTTTGTCTAGCTGCCCTTAATATTGTTTCTTTGTCATTGACCCTGGCTAGCCTTACCACTAGGTGTCGTGGTGAAGGCCTTTGTCTGTTAATATATATAGGTGTCCTGTTGGCTTCACTTACTGGTGTTTCCTGCTCCTTCCCCAGATTTGGGAAATTCTCAGCTATTATTTACCTTAATAGGCTCTCTGTTCCTCTTTCCCTCTCTTGTCCCTCAGGAATTCCTATAAATCTTATGTTACATTTCCTAATAGTGTCAGATATTTCTTGGAGACTTCCTTCATTTCTTTTTAGTCTTAGTTCTCTCTCCTCTTCCATCTGGAGTATATCTGTATTCTTATCCTCTAAAGTGCTAATTCTTTCCTCCATATTGTCAACTCTGTTCTTTAAAGATTCCAGATTCTCCTTTATCTCCT
Source organism: Ceratotherium simum simum (assembly GCF_057802395.1). Lineage (NCBI taxonomy): Eukaryota > Metazoa > Chordata > Mammalia > Perissodactyla > Rhinocerotidae > Ceratotherium > Ceratotherium simum. Next base: position 78,188,433 of record NC_141940.1, on the reverse strand, counting down.
CCATTGTGTTCTTCATCTCCATCAGCACTGATTGGTTTTTCTTTATGATTTCAATCTCTTTTGTGAAGAAACTCCTAATCTCGTTGAATTGTTTGTCTGTGTTGTCTCGTATTTCATTGAGTGTTTTTATGATAGCTATTTTGAAATCTCTGTCATTTAGATTATGGATTTCTGTGTCTTTGGGATTGATTTCTGGGTGCTTGTCATTTTGTTTCTGGTCTGGTAATTTCATATATTTTTGCATTGTGGTTCCTTTGTTGGTTTTGTTTTTCCTCATCCTGGAAATCTCTGGTTGCAATTTCCACCTGCCGCCACTGTCTGGTGGTAAAGGGCTGTGTAGTCTAAGCCCCCTGCGCTCTGCCCCTGTTTTTCTGCTGTGATCTGCAGTTGTGTTTTGTTTTTTTTTGTTTTTCCCGCTGAGATCGACGGGTCCGGTCGTTTGATCAGGTCTGCCGCGGATCGCTTGGTCTGGTCTGTCGCGGATCTCTTGGTCTGGTCTGCCGTGGATCGCTAGGTCTGGTCTGGTCTGTTGAGCTGCAGGGTCCGGCTTGCGGGGAGGGGGGAGCTCTCTCTTTTGCCCTCTGGGTCCCTGATGTGGGAGGCTTCTCGTTTGCCCCTTTTATCCCCTCTCTGGGGTGCTCAGATGTTGATGGTAGCCCTGTGGCTCTTCTGAGTCCTCTGTGTGGGAGTTTCCCACTAGCTGAGAGAGTCCGAAGAGCTACGGTTTCCCCGCCAGGGGTCCCCCCTCCCCCCTCTCTGGGAGCCACACGGACCGGGATCACTGATCTGATGGGGAGGGAGAAGAGTTCTCCTTACCTCTCCCCACTTCCTCCGGGGGCCCAGCACGTTCCACTCTCAGATGTGCCGCAGTGTGGATCTTTCCGCTCTAGCTTTTCACTGTCTGGGATTCTGTAGTTGGTCTGTGACTGTTCCTTTTGTTGTATCTTGTCAGAGAAAGAGTTCACGGGAAACCTCACTCCACCATGATGCTGACGTCACCCAGAATATATTTTTAATATGTGGAATTGCTATGTGAGAGAGCACTCAAAATAAAATTTTTGATACCTATGTCCAAATTTCTCTCTGGGAAAATTTGCAGTCACATCAATTTGGAGTTCCATCAACAGTAACTGAGAGGGAGGGCCCATTTTCTTACAGCCTCATCAACACAGTGCAGCCATTTTAATCTTTGTCAAAATGTCAGCCTTGTAGTCAAACAACAGCAACGAAATTCACTTTTTGTTTGATTTGCATTAGGTTGAACATTCTTTTCAATGTTTATTGCGTATCTTACTTTCTTGTGGGCATGAACCTTTTTAAGGCTTTTGATACGTTTTGTCAACATTTTTCCAAAAGGGCTATTCTCTTTTACAGTTACCCTTTTTATGGGTGAGTGAGAGGTGTAGGTGCCATCTGAGCCAGCCACTTCTCACAAGCACTGATTATTATAATTTGTAAAATCTTACTAATTTGATAGGCAAAAAAGTTATCTAGCTATTCTCATTTGTACTTCTTTGATTTCTAATACGTTTGAAATTTTTAAATAAAATTTCTATGCATTGCCTGATCATGACTTGTGTCCATTTAAGAAATCACAGACAATATTTTTTCACATATACACATACATACGTAACATATACACATCCACATGTACATACATACATATAGAAAAGAAAAAGTGTGCAACAATCAGCACCGTTCAAAGATGAAACAGGCTATGATGGCAGGTAGTGAATCTCCCATCTCTGGAGATTTTTAAGCAAAGGTAGGGATACAAGAGGAAATGAATGTATGTTTTCAAATGAGGGGTATTCCAAATAAGTTTTAAAGGCCCTTTTAGTACTTGGGTCCTATGAGTTTAGAAAACTGAAACCTGGGGAAGTTTAAATTTCCCCAGTTCATGTAATCAGTAGTGACAGAACCTGAAGCTAAACTCTAAGTCTCTTGACTCCTACCCAGGATCTTTTTCAATATTCAATAGTCCATGTTGCTGCTGCTCCAAAATTCCTTTGTAGTTTATGTTCTTTACCCCACATTTTAGCTCTGATGATCCTCACTCTAGCCAATGTGAGTAAGGAGTCTTATATTTTCCCTGCAGGCTCATCCCATCCTGGCTTAGTAGCCAAGCCCTTTGAAAAAGTAATATACCGCTGGACTGTCCCCTTGCATGCTGGCCCTACTACTCAGGATCCTGCCTGTCTCACCTGGATGTACTTCTCTGCTGCAGATCCCATAAGAGATACAAATTCTGGTCTGGTGGGCCCTCTGCTGGTGTGCAAGGCTGGTGCCTTGGGTGCAGATGGCAAACAGGTATTGCCAGGTTTTCTGGCTGGAAAGTCTGTCTGGAAAGGATGAGGCTGGGTTGCTGAATGGGAGTTAAGCATGGAACTGGGTTCTAGAGGTAAGGGAATAGAAAAAAAGTAACCAAGCTATTGAATAAGAAATTAATAGTTAGTGACCTCATGCTATTCTTGTACTCACTGACACACATCTTCCTTAGTCTCTAGTACTATCTATTTTATATTCTTCCATCATTTCCTCATTTTTTCAACCTCAGTGGCCCTAACTCTTGCTCCTAATTCCTAAATATGCATTAATATTTGTTTGTCTTCTCTTATATCCAGCCCACCATTTCTAGCTGTGCAACCTTGGACAAGTTACTTAACCTCTCTTTGCCTCAGTTTCCTCATCTGTAGTAAAGGGTTAACCATGGAAGAAAGTATCTTGGGTTTCTGTGAGGATTAATTCAAATGATCCATATAAAGTGCTTAGCACAGTGTCTGGTACATAGTAAGCATTCAGTAAATGTTAAAAGTAATAATAGTAGTTATAATAATAAAAATAATAGTGTATTAATTATAATTATTTTTTCGATCATTTTCTAATTCCTTCCCCCCTGGAGTCCTTCTCTGATCTCCTAGCCACCTTTCCCCACTCCTCTCCATAGGTAACTCCAAGAGCTTTTCTATCACACTCTTCTCCATAACCCTCATCTATTGCTTCTTCTCTGCCTCCTTTCATACATTCCTCCCCTCCAGTCTTGTTGCTTTATTCTAACCTCTTTCACCCACCTGTAATTTGAGGTTACTTGAGGAAAAAGTGTCTAGCAACAGCTGCAACTCTAGGTAGGAGATGTGAGCTTGGCTGTGTGTCTGGAAAAGGAAATGGGGAAGAATTAGAATTAAGGATCATTGGGTCTGGAGCTGAATAGTCCACAACTGCTGAAACCATTGTCATTCTCCTCTCTGTTCTCTCTCACTGGGCCTACAGAAAGGGGTGGATAGAGAATTCTTCCTCTTATTCACTGTCTTGGATGAGAACAAGAGCTGGTACAGCAATGCCAATCAAGCAGCTGCTATGTTGGATTCCCGACTGCTCTTAGAGGATTTCAAGGGTTTCCAAGACTCTAATCGGATGCATGGTATGGGAAGTTGCCCTGAGCTACAACTGAACGGTTACAAGTAAAATCTAACCTAAACTTAATCATGACCTATCCCTGAAAACACTTAACCCATTGATTATCTCTGCCCAAGAGACAAGCTAACTTGAAAGATTAAACCTAAGATGACAGATCTTACACTTAACATCTTCTTATGCTGTGTCCTGTGTTACACAGTATGGAGGATGCTGGAAAAAGGTACTGTGAAATGAGGATTACACCCAAGGAATCCACTAGAAAGTGAGGAGAGTAAGCTGGGATGATACCTTTCCAGTCTTCTCTCTTTTTCCCTTATCACCCACTAATCTTACTCCTCAACCTCATATTCCAGCCAAACAGGGCTATTTTTCTCTATATGAACATACCTTGTACTTTTCTGACTTCCTGCTTTTGCAATGCTTTGCCTTCCATTTGAAATGTCCCTCCTTATATCTTTGTCCTTGGCCTATGGAAATTCTTCCCATTCTCTAAGGCCCTACTCAAAAGCTACCTCTCATATGTGACCATTTCTTATCACCCAAGTTCAGGATGATAACACCCTCTTCTGAACTACTATTTCATTTTTATTAGACTATTTTAATAGCAAGTTTCATGCACTCCTCCATATTGTAGTTATTTGTTACATGGCTTTTGACTTCTGCTGAAATGTATTCTCCTTAAAGGTGAGTATTGTTTGTTGCTTATCTCTGTATCCTCTACACTGTCTAATACACAGTAAATGTTTATTGATCTAGTGAACTACAAAATTAATGAGTAGGTGGGTGAGTGGGTGAGTGAATGAATGGGAAGACATGTTCCCAATTTGCAAGGGGCTCCCAGAATTTTGCAATGAGAAATGACTAATAACATCTATGAACCAACTATAAAACAATCCAAGATGGACTAAAAGTAAGTGCTAAATTCTGTGGAACAGCTTTTAAGTGACATAGAGTTCAGAGGAGGAGAACATTAATGAGGAACAATCCAACTAAAGGATTCCTGGAACAAGGGAGTGCTTGAGCTGGAGTTTGAAGGCTGAATAGGTTTGTAATCAGACATTACAGGCAGGGAAAGCAGAATCAGGAGGTTAGCAGTGTTCCCATCAGCATCCCAGGGGATTACCAAATAGGGCAACTCATTAAAGCTGGTTCCAGTGGATGTGGGGGTGCTGAAAAGGGGTCAGCTTCAAGCAGGTCTCCCTGTAGTTTTAAGGGGAGTGTGGAGGATGGGAGGGCGTCAAGAATGAGTGTGTTGTCTTTTGGCTTCATCTCTTGGTTCTCATCACCAGTCAGTTACCCCAACCAGGTAAAGTAAGACAGTCCTGCAAACCAAGTTCATTCCAGTTTGAATTTATGCAGTACCTGATTAGTACCAGGAAACTGCCAGGTGCTTGAGCAGTCACCCAGATACAGGAAAAAAGGTGTGCTTCCTGCTAGGCCAATATGGTGTGGGAGATAGATTTATAAGTAAATCACTGGACTCTGTGGTAAGTGATATGGCAGAATTTTGTGAGGGAAAAATTTCATGGAAACCAGAGAGAGAGTAATAACTCTGATTCAGAGGGGAGGTGACATTTGGGCTGGGCCATGATGGATGATTAGCAGTTTACTATAGAGAGAGACCAGAAGGAAAGTTTATCCCAGGAAGAGGGAACAGCATGTGAAAAGTCAACAAGTGTTTTCTAAGCAACTACCACGTTTAAGGCTTTGCAGATGCAGAGGCAAATAGAGCTAACAGGATAATGATGTGTGTATGTATGTGTGTGAGAGGGGGTGGGAGGATAGACTGCAGGCAGAGGTACCAGGGAGGAGGCTTTTGCAGGAATTCAGGCCAGAGATGATGAGGGCTAGAACCATGGCAGTGTCAGTGAAGATGAAGAGGAGAAGACAGATTGAAAGCTGAATATGGAACTTGGGGAACCCCGACACTTTATGAGAACAAGAGGAAGGAGGAACAATCAGGCTTTAAGAAAATCAAGAAAATGTGGTGCGATAGAAGCCAAAGGAGGAGAGTTTCAAGAGAGTGGAAATAGGAGAGGTTGGTACTTTTGCGTATGTGTGAATGAGTTGTGGTAGGAGAGAGTAGTTCAGTTTTGCCAGGATGTGGATCATGGTGGAGGAGAGGCAAGAGATGAGGCCAGAAAGGCCAGTTGGGCCCTCATCTCAAAGAAGCAAATCTTCATAAGTAGAACTAAAGTGGCTTAGGGAAGAAGGCAAAGGAGTTGAGGATGACTCAGGGATTTCAAGTTGCAGGGAACCATAGTACAGAGCTGATGCCATGCTGCTGGCCAGTGCCCAAGTAGTCTGGTCTCATCTCTCTATCCTATCTTGTGTTTTTGTTTTCCAGCCATTAATGGATTTCTGTTCTCTAACCTGCCCAGGCTGGACATGTGCAAGGGTGACACAGTGGCCTGGCACCTGCTCGGCCTGGGCACAGAGACTGACGTGCATGGGGTTATGTTCCAGGGCAACACTGTGCAGCTTCAGGGCATGAGGAAGAGTGAAGCCATGCTCTTTCCTCACACCTTTGTTATGGCCATCATGCATCCCGACAACCCTGGTAAGTGCTTTAGCAGCTGGCACCAAGCTGAGAGGCTTTTTTGGGCATGGAGCTGGGTGAGGGGGGTGCTGGTGAAGAGAAAATAAAAATCGTGTTGAGGGTACTTAGGAAGTTTTCAAAACACTTTTGTCTTCTCCCTCCTCAATGTGCACTCCATGTTCTGGTTATTTGGATTCTCTTCTCTGCTGCAGACAGAATAGAGTGAAGAGCCGAGGAAGCTCTTTTCAGGAACAACAGGAGAGAAGTAGAGATGTTGCCCAGCATCAGGGCAATTCTTATATAGGCAGAGAGTGGACTCGGCCGTGTAGCTCCTTGGCCAAGTAGAGATTCTATAGATGCAGTCCTTGCATTGGGAGGGAGGTCCATGGGGAGGCACACCCCCACTGGGAGGGATATGCCCATGTGCTCCCAACTCTGATATTCTGTGAGAATTTCTGCAAACCTCTGATGGGAGTGGGGTGGGGTGTGCTGTAACAGCTTCAGTCCAGGAACCAGAACACAGGATTTCTAGTTCAGGCTCTTTCATTAACTTGCTGTTTAATTTTGGTCTAATCACTCCCCCTCTCTGTAGCTAGATTTATTCCTTTCTTTTCTTTCTCTGTCTGTCCCTCCCCCTCCCTTCCTCCCTCTCTTCCCTTTCTTTCCCCTCTCTCTCCCTCTCTCAGTCTCCATCTCCCTCTTCCTATTCCTCTCTCTTCCTGTCTTTCTTTCATGAAGAAATTTGACTAGAATATTTCTTCGGATTTCGTCTATGTCTGACATTTCATATTGCAGCAGTAATTTCTCTTTGCAGTTCCTAGGGTGTATTCTTCATCCAGGCAATAAGTGGCAATAGTAAGCCATCCCTGGTGGTCTAGTGGTTAAGATTCAGTTCTCTCACCTCAGAGGCCCAAGTTCGTTTCCTGGTCAGGGAAGCATATCACCCATCTGTCAGTTGTCATACTGCGGCAGCTGTGTGTTGCTGTGAGTCTGAAAGCTATGCCTTCGGTTATGTCACCAGTATTTCAAATACCAGCATGGTCACTCATGGTGGAAAGGTTTCAACAGAGTTTCCAGACTAAGACAGACTAGGAAAAAGGACCTGGCCACCGACTTCTGAAAAAATTGGCCATGAAAACCAGCAGAGCATTGTCTGATATAACACTGGAAGGTGAGAGGATGGTTCAAAAAGAGGATGACTCAAAAAGACCAGGCAAGTTTCTGCTCTGCTGTACACAGGGTCACTAGGCATTGGAATCGGCTCTACAGGGCTTGAACAACATAGGTGGTGATAGTGTTTGTAAGAAAAATCTGTTGGTTCCATGAAGTTCCTACTAAAATAATATTTCAGTTCTGTAAATTCCATTCATAGTTGGGAAAAAGATCCCTAAACAAAACAAGTCTCCTTGACATTTGTTTCAGCCTGTAACTTGGTTTGGCAAATACTTGACATAAAGGTGGTCTCCGTGGACTTTTTGGGTCCTCATTTTTGCCCATGTACCTGGGATACTTTCTTGGTCAGAGAGAGTTATTGTTAGCAAATTAGAAACAACAGTTAATGGAGCTGAAAGGAAGAACAGAAACAAGTGCTTGTAGTGAGGCCTGGGTTGGGGGAACTTCTGAATAAGAAAGACCGTTCTCTCTCACCTTGGTTCCAAAGCCAAACCCTAGGTTTAATCTCCCTCCTAATAAATTAACCAGGCTCCCGAGCTTTTGCAGGAATAGGTCTATCTGCCTCCCCAGGGCTTACTCTTACTTTAGATGAATGACTTTATTTTTCTATCACATTGAGGCCCAAGGAAGGTGGCTGTAGATGGCTTGAAAACATTCTGATTGGTAGTATGGGGAGTAGAGCAAGTGAATGGTTTTATAAGAGTAAAGGCTTGAAAGATTATTCTTGGTCAAGATTCCTGAGTTTTCTTACTAGAAAAATCCCAAACTCTTTTTACCTTTGCATTTTCCAGACCTTTCAAAACTCTTTCCTCTTTCTGAAGAATTCCCAAGACATAGAACATTGGAACTAGTAGATCCCCATTGAGATAATTTCAATTCACTTATTTTACTAATGCAAGAAGCAGACTGACCTGGAGGGGGGAAATGATTTGCTGAGGTTAGAAATGTTGGCTCTATTTTTTCTTTACCTTCTTCCCCTTCTCCATCAATTCCTATTGATTTGTACTCCTAGATGATCTCTTGAACTTGAGGTCTCCTTCATTCCACCTCTGGGGGATTCGTCTCTCATTAAGATTGAGAGTGACCATTGTGAGTAGCTCTCCAAAGACAGAGCAAAAGTCCCGAGTTAAAAAAAGCCAGGACCAGAATCTGGCTTTTGGATTCCATAGAAAGGAGTAGTTATGGGGATTGGTAAAGTCTGGGTAGGGAAAAATCCCATTTCTTCCCTTCTTGTGTTCTTATGGCTGGACTAATAGTAAAATTGACACAATACCAGATTAACAGGAGAAAAACTCAGTTTAATATGTACGTATTGGAGACCATAAAGAAATAATGTTCGGAGAGTGAACAAAGCAAGCAGTATATATATCTTTTACTTGAAGAAACATAAATTTGTGAAGAATTGACAAGACAAAGAAACTTAGGTTTGAGGTACGTAGATAGTGAGGAGTTTAAGCAGAGTTTAAGTTTGAGGTAGTAAATTAGCAAGGTTTGTGTATGCAGGTTTCTTGGTCCTGAATTCCTAGTTCTGGTGATAAGGATGCAGGGAGATTTATTTATCTCCTTTTTGCATGGAAGATTTATTTCCTGCTTTCAGGGGGGAACAGAGACAGGAGGGTCAGAATGCCCTTTTTGCTTCTCAAGTAACTTTCATTCAAAATAATCAATATGCTATTGTAAAATATTTTGAGGTGGCCTGCCCTGGGCCTCAACAGTATATATACATAGGTAATTGAGCAGCTTTACAGATGACTTAAAAACATCACCATGGAGATTCAACTTATTGTGTGGTGGATGCCTACAACTATGTTTAACAAAATAGAAAAACAAATGCCCAGAAAAAAATGCAGCAAAATGTTAAGTGTTTGAGTTGTGCGAGTTTATTGGTGATTTTTAATGCTCTTTTCTCTTTGCTTTAAATTTTAATAAGCCTATATTACATTTAATAGAAATGATATATGGTATTCAAAGATATCATCCTGCATAATATACCTCAGCTCTTCCAATAGAACTACTGATACTAGAGCTTTAATAGCCAAGAAAAGTGGCAGATGAAAAGGCTAGAGCTTGAAATGTGTTATTTTCCACCAAATTCATGTTCAATTTCTCAGCAGCGAAGAGAAGAATATTTATTACTACCCTCGTCACTCAGGGTTTCTTTCCTCTCTTTCACCATTGGAGCTCTTTCTTTATTCATTAGTCCCCCTTTTCCACCCTCTTGTCTTTCCCCACTCATTTTCCTCCTTTTTCTCATTTTTCCTCTTCTTTTCTTCCGTTCTTTTTTTCTTGACTCCCTTTTTATATCCCTCTTCTTTTTTTTCCTGTTCTTTATTCATTCTGTCCCTTTTTTTCCTTCTGTTTGTTTTTCTTCCATCTTGCTCTTTGCCTTTTCTTTTTAATTTCCTCCTACCATTCTTTTTCTCTCTCCTTTTTCTCTTCCTTCTTTTTCTTTCTTCTTTTCCTTCGCTTGTCTCTCTTTTCTCCCTTCTTTTTCTTTTCTTTTTTTTTCCCTTTAATTTTCCCTCCCCTTTTCTGACTTCCCTTATCTCCATTTCCCTCCCTTCTTTCTTTCTATTTCTTTATCATCCTTGCTCCCTTTTCTTTCTTCTTTATTTTCCCTCCTCATGTTTTTTTTTTTGCTTCTTTTTCCTTTTCCTTCAATCTGTATCTTTTCTTTCCTCTCTCCTTGTCTTCCTCTCTATTTTTCCTCACTTCTTTTTATTTTCCCTCACTTTTACAATTACATTTTCCCAAAACTTAGTAGACATCTGTTTTCTTCCACTTGTTGGTCTAGATGCTAGGGATGTGAGAATGAATGAGGCAGATCACAGTGTGAATAGGAGATAGGTATGTAAACAGCATTCACAATGCTATGATGATACTATCTGACAAGAGCTATGGTAACACACAGGAAGCTATAACCAATTCTGCTTGACTTGTGGAGTGAGGCTTCCCTAGGAAAGCAGACATTCAAACTGAGCTTTTAAGGATGAGTAAACTGTCACCAGGCAAAGAAAAGGGATGCGTGGTGAAGAGGACATTATAGGCAGTAGGAACCATATGGGCAGTGACTTAGAAAGCAGCATCTGCCTGGAGAAAGTTGCACAGACTGATTTGATTCAGTGGTTCTCAACTCTAGATAGTATGCTAAAAGGTGTTTGAAAATGTGCAGAGGTACTTTTACTTGTCACAGTGACTAGGGATTTGCAGGGGGTAATATTGTCTTTTAGAGGGTGGGGGTCAGAGATGCTAAAACTTTCTGCAGTATGTAGGACTGTCTTAAACAATGAAGAATAATCTCACATAAAATGCTAATATCAGCCCTGTTGAGGAACATCAAGAAGTAGGGTTTAAGGGGAGGAAGAGCAGGATGCTCTTGCAAGAGACAATGAGAGCCTGCCCATGGGTGGAGCAATAGGGATGGAGAGAAGGGGCAGAGTTAAAGGATATTTGAGATAGAAATGACAGGGCTTTGCTGAAGGGCTGAGCAAGAAGAAAGGATGTCTGAGGTTTCCAGCTTTTGCCCTAGATGGATAGTGGTGTCATTAACCAAATGAACAAACACAGATGCAAGGGCAGAGGAGTGAGGTTTGGGTAGAAAGTACTTATTTGAGGGCACATTGAGTTTTAAGTTCCTGGTGAAAGCCAGGTGGTGTGGATTTTACAGTAGGTAGCTGTGGGTAGAATTGTAATGCTTGGAAAATTCCAGGCTAGAGAGAGAGATTTGGGTGTTCTCATAGTTCAAGTCCATAAGCATGCAAAGTGATAGGAAAGAAAACTTAAGGCAGAAATCAGCATGTTAGAGATAGGAGGGAGAAGAGAAGCCAGAACAAGGAGATAGAAAAGGATTGGTCAAAGAGGTAGCAGGAGAGTCAGATACAAAGAACAGAGAATATTGAAAAAGAACATGCTTGCACAACAATATCCATATGAGAAAATTCAGATGATATGCTAGTCCAAGGTGACATAAGTCTCCCAGAATGTCTTCTATTTGTTCTCATCCCCTCCGGTGATCATCACGCTTTCTTCTCCACGCTAACTCCTGTGCTATGACTTTTGGATAGTGTATACAGTCATTCACTTGCACACACATTCATTTACTCAACACATATTTATTGCACGCCTTCCATGTGCTAAGATAGGGTAGAAAGGTGAAAAGATGGACATGATCCTTACTCTCAGGGGAGATCTGCAATAAACATAAAAACATACATAAAATAATAAGATAATTTCAGATCATGATATATATCATTAAGGAAATAAAATACAGTGATGTGATAAAATGCTAGGGGCATTACTTTAGAGATCGTGCTCAGAGAAGACCTCTTTGAGAATGTGACATTAAAACTGAGACCTAAATAATGAGGAGGAAGGAGCTATATGAAGGTCTCTCGAGCAGAACATTACAAGGGGACAGACCAGCAAGGGCAAATGTCCTAAGGTGGGAACAAGCATGTTCAAGGGTCAGAAAGAAGGTCAGTATGATTGGAGTGTAGTCAGCTAGCAGAAGACTGAAATGACATGAGATCATAGAGGTTGGCAAGAGTCATATTATGTAGGGCCTTGTAGACCATAGTCAAAAGCTTGAATTGTATTCTGAGTATTAATGAAGCATGTAAAGCAAGGACGTAATGTGCTCTGGGTCATATTTGTTAGAGGACCTTGGATCCTGTGTGGAGAATTGTTGAAGAGGGAAGGGGAAGTAAGCAGAGAGGACAGTTGGGACACTATTGAGGTTTTCCAGGTGAGAGATAATGGTGGCTTTGACTATGGAAGTGAGAGTGTAAATGGAAGGATAATTTTGAAGGAAGAACTGATAGGATTTACTGATGGAATAAGTGTGAGGAGTAAGAGAAACAGAAGAGTTAGAAAGCAGATATGGAAAGAAAAATGTAGACTCTTTCTTTCAAGAAGTCTATAAATTAGTTGAAAGGATTGTTTTTTAAAGAGAGAAACACTTAGTCCTTAACCATGTTGTTTAGATGTAAAGTGTTTTAGGAGTAGAGAGGTGAAGAATGTAGAGGTCAATGAGGACCAGAATAGTCAGGGAAGGCTTTCTGGAAGAGAAGAAACATAAATTAGGCCTTGGAGAATGAGTGACTTCTCATAGATATTTGGGAGAGGGATGGGCGGGTACATTCGAGAAAGACAGTAACAATATGAGGGAAAATTCCAAGGTAGGAATAAAATATGTGAGAGGGACAGTCAGGGACAGATTTAGTTGGAGCACTGTTTGAATTTGGGACAAATTGGAAAGTAGGATTGGGTCAACAGTTCGGAGCCAGCTCACAGAGGCCTTTAAAAGCCAGGAAGAAGAGTTTGTAGTGATGGGATAGGCAGTGGGCATCAAGGGAAGGAATGATGAAAAAATGTTCTAAGAAAATTAGCTTCTCCTATTCAACATTCTATGAGCTTTAGTGTCCCTGGCATAGAAACCTGGAGCTTCATGTCAGGTGCAGGCAGCTCCACAACTCAGATATTTAAGACTGATAACCAAACATTTCATTGTAAAAACCTAGGGAAGGCCATTCCAAGGTTCTCTGATGTAAGCATCCTTGTGATCAAGAAGTTCTTTTTTTATATATCTATTTAAGCCCACCTTTATTTCTTTGGTACTTGGTAGAAAAGGGAGACAACTGCTCAATGCTTTCCTTGGATTAATAATTATTACAGCTTTATTTATTTATTTATAGCTTCACTTATTGAATGTTTACTATATACTGTGCTAAACAATGTGTGCACATTATTGTATTCAACTATAAAGCAACTCAATGAAGTAAAATCATCTCTATTTTACCATGAGAGAACTGAAACATACAGAGGTTTAAAAATTGCCTCAAGGTTATATAGCTAATAAGTGTCAGATAGGGTGACCAACCATTCCAGTTTGCTCAGAACTGGGGAGCCTCCAGGGATATGGAACTTTCAGTGCTAAAATTGGGGAAGCCCACGTAAATAATGAAGAGTTGGTCATCCTAGTGGCAGAGTTTAGTTTTAAACCCAGACAGTGTGGCTTTGGAGTTCACAACCTCTACGCTCATTGCTCTCAATAAATTTATAATAATCTTTTATCTAATGTATAGAAGAACCTTATTTGAAACAACCCAGTCTCTGCAGTATGCATAGAAAGAGGCGAGAAATCTTCCAGGTGCTACACAGTATTCTTTTTTTTTATTGAGTAAGACAACAGTATATAAATTTCAGGTGTACATCATTATATTTTGATTTCTGTATAGACTACATTATGTTCACCACCCAAAGACTAATTATAATCCATCACCACATGCATGTGCCTAATCATCCCTTTCACCCTGGTAACCACCAATCCAATCTCAGTCTCTATGTGATTGTTTGTTGTTGTTTTTATCTTCTACTTATGAGTGAGATCATCCGGTATTTGACTTTCTTCCTCTGAGTTATTTCATTTAGCATAATACCCTCAAGGTCCATCCGTGTTGTCACAAATGGCAAGATTTCATCATTTCTTATGGCTAAGTAGTATTCCATTGTGTATATATACCACGTCTTTTATATCCATTCGTCACTTAATGGGCACCTAGGTTGCTTCTAAGTCTTGGCTATTGTGAATAATGCTGCAATGAACATAGGGGTGCATGTTTCTTTACACATCCGTGTTTTCGTATTGTTGGGATAAATACCTAGCAGTGGAATAGCTGGGTCATATGGTAGTTCTAGTCTTAATTTTTTGAGGAATCTCCATACTGTTTTCCACAGTGGCTGCACCAGTTTGCACTCCCACCAGCAGTGTATGAGAGTTCCCTTCTCTAAACAATTGTTGTTTCCTGTCTTGTTAATTATAACCATTCTGATGGGAGTGAGGGGATATCTCATTGTAGTTTGGATTTGCATTTCCCAGATAGTTAATGATGTTGCACATCTTTTCATGTGCCTGTTGGCCATCTGTATATCTTCTTTGGAGAAATGTCTATTCAGGCCTTTTGCTCATTTTTTAATTGGGTTGGTAGTTTTTATGTTGTTGAGATGTATGAGTTCTTTATATTTTTTGGATATTAACCCATTGTCAGATATGTGGTTTGCAAATATCCTCTCCCAGTTGTTACGTTGTCTTTTCATTATGTTGATGGTTTCCTTTGCTGTGCAGAAACTTTTTGGTTTGATGTAGTCACATTTATTTATCTTTTCTATTGTTTCTGTTGTCAGACATGGTGCTTGAAAATATGTTGCTAAGACCGATGTCGAAGAGCGTACTGCCTATGTTTTTTTCTAGAAATTTCATGGTTTCAGGTCTCACATTCAAGTCTTTACTCCATTTCGAGTTGATTTTTGTGTATGGTGTAAAGGAATGGTCTACTTTCATTGTTTTGCATGTGGCTGTCCAGTTTTCCCAACACCGTTTGTTGAAGAGACTTTCCTTTCTCCGTTGTATGTTCTTGGATCCTTTGTCGAAGATTAGCTGTCCATAGATGTGTGGGTTTATTTCTGGGGTTTCGATTCTATTCCATTGATCTGTGTGTCTGTTTTTGTGCCAGTACCATGATGTTTTGGTTACTATAACTTTGTAGTATATTTTGAAATCAGGGAGTGTAGTATATTTTGAAATCAGGGAGTGTGATACCTCCAGATGTTCATTTTTCTCAGGATTGCTTTGGCTATTCGAGGTCTTTTGTTGTTCCATATAAATTTTAGGATTCTTTGTTCTATTTCCGTGAAATACATTGTTGGAATTTTGATAGGGGTTATGTTGAATCTGTAGATTGCCTTAGGAAGTTTGGACATTTTAACTATGTTAATTCTACCAATCCAAGAGCATAGCATATCTTTCCATTTCTTTATGACTTATTCAATTTCTTTCAACAATGTTTTATAGTTTTCAGTGTACAGATCTTTCACCTCTTTGGTTAAGTTTATTCCTAGATATTTTATTCTTTTTGTTGCAATTGTAAACGGGATTGTATTCTTAATTTCTTTTTCTGCTACTTCGTTAGTAATGTATAGAAATGCAACTGATTTTTGTATGTTGATTTTCTATCCTGAAAATTTACTATATTCATTTATTATTTCCAAAAGTTTTTGAGTAGATTCTTTAGGATTTTCTATGTATAATATAATGTCATCTGCAAATAGTGATGGTTTCACTTCTTCCTTTCCAATTTGGATCCGTTTTATTTCTTCTTCTTGCATGATTGCTCTGGCTAGGACTTCTGATACTATGTAAATAAGAGTGGTAAAAGGGGGCATTCTTGTCTGGTTCCTGTTCTTAGAGGGATAACTTTCAGATTTTCACCATTGAGAATGATATTAGTTGTGGGTTTTTCATATATGGCCTTTATTATGTTGAGGTTCTTTCCTTCTATACCAATTTTATTCAGAGTTTTTCTCATAAATGGATGCTGTATCTTGTCAAATGCTTTCTCTGCATCTATTGAGATGATCATGTGGTTTTTATTTCTCATTTTGTTAATGTGGTGTATCATGTGGAATGATTTGTGGATGTTGACCCATCCGTGCATCCCTGGAATAAATCCCACTTGATCATGGTGTATGATCCTTTTAATGTAGTGTTGTATTCTATTTGCTAGTATATTGTTGAGCATTTTTGCATCAACGTTCATCAGTGATATTGGCTTGTAATTTTCTTTTTTTGTGTTGTCCTTGTCTGGTTTTGGTATCAGAGTAATGTTGGCTTCATAGAATGAGTTAGGAAGCTTCCCCTCCTCGTCAATTTTTTGGAAGAGTTTGAGAATGATAGGTATTAATTCTTCTTTGAATGTATGGGAGAATTCACCAGGGAAGCTGTCTGGCTCTGGACTTTTATTTTTGGGGATGTTTATGATTACTGTTTTGATCTCCTCTCTGGTGATTGGTCTATTCAAACTGTCTATTTCTTCCATTTCTTCAGATTCAGATTTGGAAGGTTGTATGATTCTAAGAATTTATCAATTTCTTCTAGATTATCCAATTTGTTGGCATATAGCTTTTTCTAGTATTCTCTTATAATCTTTTGTATTACTGAGGTGTCTGTTGTAATTTCTCCTCGTTCATTTCTGATTTTGTTTATGTGAGCCTTCTCTCTTTTTTTCTTGGTGAGTCTAGCTAAAGGTTTGTCAATTTTGTTTATCTTTTCAAAGGACCAAGTCTTGGTTGCATTGATATTTACTACTGTTTTCTTGGTCTCTATTTCATTTATTTCTGCTTTGATTTTTATTATTTCCCTCCTTCTACTGATTTGGGGCTTTGTTTGTTCTTCTTTTTCCACTTTCTTTAGTTGCACTGTTAGACTGTTTATTTGAGATTTTTCTTGTTTTTTAAGGTAGGTCTGTATTGCTATAAACTTCCCTCCCAGAGCTGTTTTTGCTGTTTCCCATAAATTCTGGCATGTCGTATTTTCGTTTCTCTCCAGGTATTTTTGCCTTTCTTCTTTGATTTCTTCATTGACCCAATCATTGTTCAGTAACATTTTGTTTAATCTCTGTGTATTTGTGGCTTTTCTGATTTTCCTCCTGTACTTGATTTCCCGTTTCATACTGTTGTGGTCATAAAAGATGCTTGGTTTTATTTCAATCTTCTTAAATTTATTGAGACTTGTTTTCTGGCCTAAAATGTGATCCATCCTGGAGAATGTTCCATGTGCATTTGAAAAGAATGTGTATTCTTCGGTTTATGGTTGGAATGTTCTGTATATATCTACTAAGTCCATTGGCCTAGTGTGTCATTTAAGGCCAATGTTTCCTTATTGATCTTCTATCTATATTGGATGATCTATCCATTGGTGTGAGTGGAGTGTTAAAGTCCCCTACTATTATTGTGTCACTGTCTCTTTCTCCTTTTATGTCTGTTACTAATTGCTTTATATGTTTAGGTGCTCCTATGTTGAGTGCATAGATATTTACATGTGTTATATTCTCTTGTTGGATTGTTCCATTGATCATTATGTAGTTCCCTTCTTTGTCTCTTGTTACAGCTTTTGATTTAAAGTCTATTTCCTCTGACATGAGTATTGCTACCCCAGCTTTCTTTTCATTGCTGTTTGCATGGAGTATTTTTTCCATCCCTTCACTTTCTCTTTGTGAATGTCTTTAGGTCTGAAGTGTGTCTCTTGTATGCAGCATATATATGTATCTTGTTTTTTTATCCAATCAGCCAACCTATGCCTTTTGATTGGAGCATTTTGTCCATTAAGATTTAAAGTAACTATTGATAAGTACGTACTTATTACAATTTTGTTAATTCTTTTCTGAGTGTTTTAGTATTTCATCTCTGTTCCTTTCTTCTTCTCTTGCTCTCTTCCCTCGTGGTTTGATGGCTTTCTTTAGTCTTATGTTTGGGTTCCTTTCTCTTAGTTTTTTGTGTATTTATTATAGGTTTCTGGTTTTTGATTACCATGAGGTTCATATATAATAACCTATGTATATAGGAATCTATATTAAGTTGATGGTCTCTTTAGCTTGATCTCTTTCTAAAAGCTCTACTCTTTTACTCCCCTCCTCCCATATGTTATGTTTTTTATATCATATCTAAGCTCTTTTTTGTGCATTTGTATCTGTTATCCTCTTATCATGGAAATAGACATATTTTCCTATTTGTGATCTTCTCTTTCCCCCTTTAATACGTCCATTTAGCATTTCTTGTAGGACTGGTTTCTTGGTGATAAACTCCTATAATTTTTGCTTGTCTGGGAAAATCTTTATCTCTCCTTCCATTCTGAATGATAACCTTGCCAGGTAGAGTATTCTTGGCTGTAGGTTTGTTTCTTTCACTTTAAATATATCGTGACACTCTCTTCTAGCTTGTAAGATTTCCACTGAGAAGTTAGCCTATAGCCTTATGGGGTTTCCTTTTATGTAACTTGTTGCCTTTCTCGTGTGGCTTTTAAAAGTCTCTCTTTATCTTTAATTCTGGACATTTTAATTATGATGTGTCTTGCTCTGGGCCTCTTTAGGTTTATCTTGTTTGGTGCTCTCTGTGATTCTTGTACCTGGATGTCAGTTTCCCTCCATATGTTAGGAGAGTTTTCAGCTCTTATTTTTTCAAATAGTTTCTCTGCCCCTTTGTCTCTCTCTTCTCCTTCCAGGACACCTATAACATGGAGGTTAGTGCACTTGATGTTGTCCCAGATGTCCCTTAGACTGTCCTCTTTTTAATTCTTTTTTTCTATTATCTGTTCAGCTTGGGTGATTTCCTCTAGTCTTTTGACCAGCTCGCTGGTCCCTTCTTCCGTATTCTCTACTTTGCTCTTGAGTCCCTCTAGTGAATTTTTCATTTCCAGTATGGTATTCTTCATTTCTGATTGGTTCTTTTTTATATTTTCCATTTCGTTGTTGACATTCTCCCTGAGTTCATTCATTCTTCTCCCAAGATCAGTGAGCATCCTTATGACTCTTTGAACTCTTGTCAGATAGATTGCTCATTTCTGTTTCATTTAGTTCCTTTTCTGAAGTTTTGTCCTGTTCTCTTACTTGGAACATATTTCTTTGCCTCCTCATTTTGCCTCTTTCTCTGTGCTTATATCTATGTATTAGGTATGCCAGCTACTTATTCTGATCTTGGAGAGGTGACCTTATGTAATAGATGTCTTATAAGGCCCAACAGTTTGCTTCCCTGTCATCACCAGTTCCAAATGTTCTAGGAGTGACCCTCATGTAGGCTATGTGTGTCCTTCTGTTGTGGCAGGGTTGCTCTTGCTGTAGATGCCCAGGGATGCTGAGCTGTCCCCCTGGCTGGCTGGTTGTAATGCTCATCTGTGTGTGGCTGCTATGGACCCCTCAGTCACTTTATCAAGCATGGGGAGCCCTAGCACAGTTGGCTGCAATTTCTAATAGCACATTCCTGTTGCAGTTTTTCTGTTAAGTGAGTAGGCCCCCAGTGTGGCTGCTTATTAGGCTCAGGAGCTTACAACTGCTATAGGCTTCTGGTCCATAAGGCTCTTGTCAACTCTCTCAGGATTGCAGCTCGGTGCGGTTGGCCCCAGGCAGGGGAGCACCCAATTGTTAGAGGCTTTGGAAGGTGGGGCTGATCCCCTATCTGGCTGTTTGAGAAGCACAATTCTTCTGCAGCTGACAAACCCCACTGCCCAGAGGGCAACACATACTTTCAAAACAGTCCTGCCCTGTGCATATGCCCTGACCCTGTGAAGTGGACCCAGTCACCCCACAGCAGAGACCCTGCATACTCTACCAATGCCTCACACACTCCACCTGCTCCTCGTACATGGCCTTCCCCACAGAGGTGGACCCACTTGCCTTGCTGCAATGAATCCAGGCACCTAACCTATGAAGACCCACAAGTTGCCTGAGGGATTGCTATTGGGTTGGGCCAGTACCTGGGGCAGGCTGCCTGCACTGGCTGCACTGGATTAAATTGGTGCTCTAGTGGGTGGGGCAGACCCCTGTGCTAATAGGCCAGAGGAAGAACTGCAATGGCGTCTGCCAGTGTCTGTGTCAGCACACCTGCACTAGGTCATAACAATGGCTACCACTAATGTCTCTGTGCCTGCAGAGGTCTTGCCTCTCACCACGATGCACCCAGGGCCTATCAGGTTGGTCTCTTTTCACCAAAGGACTGCGTACCTTTCTTTCTGGTGATTTTAGGTTGCTTTCCAGAATGGGTGAAATTGTGTGTGGGCCCTTTAAGAGCTGGCTCTTTTTTTCCTTAAGTCTGATTGGTTTTCTGGGGGTAATCCTCATTTTTGTTAGTAGCCAGCAAAGTCAGATATTATGACACTCATCTTGGTTGTGCTGGGTCCAAAAAGTGCTTATAGTGACAACCCCCTCCCACTCAGGTCCCCTACTCCTCCAGGGAAGGCTGCATACCTTTGGATTGCTCCCAGGCAGCCAAGAAGTGCTGCAGCTTGCAAAAGTGGCTTTTTCCTCTCCAGAAAGGAATTTCTGTCTCTTCCACCTCAGTCAGGACTGTAATATATTGCAGGGGTTCCTTGTGTCCACCTTCAGTTCTCTTCAGGGGTAATTGTTCTAAGAGTAGTTGTAAGTCTGTTGTGTCTGTGGGAGGAGGTGAGTTCAGAGTCCGCCTATGCTGACATCTTGACACCAATCTACCCAGTGGTATTCTGATTCAAGTTCTGCTCTCTTTTCCTTCCTCAGGGACATTTGAGATTTACTGCCAGGCAGGCAGCCATAGAGAAGCAGGGATGAGGGCAACTTATAATGTCTCCCAGTGTCCTAGCCGCCAAGCCACCCCTCATCAACGCTATCAGGCTGCAAGAGTCTACTACATCATGGCAGAAGAGGTGGAATGGGATTATTGCCCTGACAGGAGCTGGGAACTTGAATGGCACAACCAATCTGAGAAGGACAGGTAAGGCTTCAAAAAAATAAGAGATCACACTTTCAGAGACTCTGAACCATTTGACAGATAAGTTGGATACTGAAATTCTGAGATGAGGAGGCACTTATCTAATGTCACCAAATAAGATACCAATAAATCTGGAGCAGGGACTAGAATGCAGGTAAGCTGGAACTCAGTGCTTCTATATTGCTATATTATGGGCTAAAGTAAAAGAACTTACGCACACCCTCATGCTCTTAATCTTTGCCTCCTTTCCTTTGGTTAGCCAGAAGAACCTATACTGGGACTTAAATTTTATAGAGGACTTACTCAAGGCACTAAATCCCCCTAGCTCAGCTGTCCTTTGACAAAATGTTATTAAGGTGCAGGCTAAGCTGTATAGCAGAAAAATCCCAAAACAGAATGGCTTAAAAATTTAGAATTTTATTTCTTGCTCACATAATAGTAAAATATGAGCAGTCCAGGTGCTTTCATCTCTGGAACTAAGATCCTATTTTAGTTGTAGTCATTCCCAGCTGTCAAGAAAGGGGAATGAAGTCCAGGGCAAGCAGCATTGTCTGAAAGGCAATGACCTGGAAGTTGTATATATCACTTTCTATCGTACCCAATTATCCTGAGTTTATTCATATGGCCATACCTAGCTTCAAGAAAGTCTGGAAAGTGTAATCTAGGCAGCCATGTGCTCAGCTAAAACCTAGATGATTCTATTACTAAAAAAGGAGGAGAGAATGGAAACTGAGGTACAGTTTAGCAATTTTTACTATAGTTTACTTTTGGTGCTCTCACTACCCTTTGCCAATGTTTACCCTTTATGTTGGTTGTTGAAGTTTGAACCCCTCTTGCTAACTTGTTCTGCAACTTAGAAAAAGTGACTTCCCTTCTCTGGGCCTTGGTTTACTCATCTTTAAAGTGATGTGTTATAGTTGAATTGTACTAGAAGGAGGTTGGAAAGGAGCAACAGACTTGAATACATGTCTTAGCTCCCTTTCTGGCTGACAGTATCAATGAAGATAAGTTCAATCACCTCTGAACTGCTGATTACACTTCTCGGACATATCTACCTCATCAGCCTATTGGAAATGTAAAATGAAAAAATGAATAATAAAGCTCTTTTTAAACAGGAAAGCATCCCACAAAGAGAAATCTGTAAGATCCCATTTCCTCCCTACATCTTCCCATTCATTACCCCACAGCAGTAGGAGCAGTTTGTACTTTCCTGCTATCTTGTCCCTTGTCCTTTTGTCAAACTAATTCTATCTAAGACATCATTAAGGCTGAAGCTAGAGCCCAAGGCTTCTGATTCTTATTTCAGTGCTCTTACCATATTAATTGTACTACAAATTCATATGTGGATGATGAAAAACAAGGAAACATAAATATATATTTAAATCTGTCATCTTTAATTGCAGTTAAGCAGCCAATGTGGTGGGCAGTCTGACATTAGAAGGAATAGGTCGGGCCGGCCCCATGGCTTAGCAGTTAAGTGCGTGCGCTCCACTGCTGGCGGCCCGGGTTCGGATCCCGGGTGTGCACGGACGCACCGCTTCTCCGGCCATGCTGAGGCCGCGTCCCACATACAGCAACTAGAAGGATGTGCAACTATGACATACAACTATCTACTGGGGCTTTGGGGGAAAAAATAAATAAATAAAATCTTTAAAAAAAAAAAAAAAGAAGGAATAGGTCCCCTCCTTATTATATTTGTGACATGAGACTGAGTCTGACTTGGCTTCCCCATATCTGAAAATGAGGGGTTGAGGGCCAAGTGTTGATACTTCTCTTTGGATTCCTCTAGTTATGGTCACATCTTCCTGAGTGATAAGGATGGGCTCCTGGGTTCCAGATACAAGAAAGCTGTATTCAGGGAGTACACAGATGGTACATTCAGGATCCCTCAGCCAAGGACTGGACCAGAGGAGCACTTAGGAATCTTAGGTAAGGGAATTCTACTTCCTTCTTAGTGTCTAGAAGCCTGTGCTGCTCCTAGGGAGGCTATGTCATGTCAGGAAGGCCTCCTTATTTCCCATTATCAGTTTTTCCCTATGACATACTGGAACTATAGTCATATTTTATAAATTAGCCAAAACAATAAGCAATCAAAGAGGGAAATTCATGAATTCCGCTGCAACCTGAACCAGGTTTTTCCAGGCCTCTATGTCTAGGGCTCTCTGAGGGTGATAGGGTCTTTTACAAATGCTAAAGACAAGGGAATTTAGGAACATCAAAGAGTAGAAAAAAATGGTACAGGGAACCAGTATTACCCTTGTACCCCAGTTTAATTATTGCTACAGTTTCTTCACTTATGTAGGGGCCAGCAAGATTTTTTTATTCTTGTACTCACACTGAAGGGACCCACTGCACCTTGAAGAGAGCCCAGGAATTCTGTACTCTATGCCAAACTCACTCTTTATCAATAATGATTGCACAGAACTCTGATTATCTAGAAACTTGGGCTATTATATAGAGAGAGTTCGGGAGAGAAAAGTGAGGGTAATTTGAGGCACAATGCTGTTGTTGAAGTATCCTCATCCTGTGGGCAGCAATATCTGTTTAAGGGCTTCTGAATCTAAAAATGGTGCCAGAGATGACTTTCAGTCTCAGAAGGATCCTATCTCAGGGCAAACCCCTAATTCTAGGGAGCTTCTATGTATGTCCCTTTCTTTAATGCCTTTGATGTCCCTGTTTCACTACTCCACTAATGAAACTTTTCTTTCTTCTGTATATATTAGGTCCACTTCTCACAGGAGAGGTTGGTGATATCCTAACTGTGGTGTTCAAGAACAATGCCAGCCGTTCCTACTCTGTGCACGCCCATGGAGTGCTAGAATCTAGCACTGGCTGGCCACTGGCTGCTGAGCCTGGTGAGTGGGAACACTTAGTGAAGGGACAAAAGATGTGCAGTACGTCTGCTTCAGCCCTATGGCTTACTCCTTTAAAAAATTATGCTATTAGAGAACTGAAACAAGAATATTATCCAGAACTAAGCCACAGCCTGAGTTTCTCCTTATGAAATACTAGTTCTCTCAATCTCAGAACAGGCTACCTACTTTAGGTCTTTTCTATATCCTTAACACTGGTCACACATGGAGCCTTATACCAGTCTTAACCCTGAATATGGATTGAGCTTCTAACCCTCTCTAGATAAGAAGTTAACCTTCACTATAGTCTGAGCTCCTAATCATGGCTAGAGAATGACCTGTCCCAGATCACAAACTGATCCTTATCTCCAGCCATAGTTAAAGTTCTTGTCCCTTTGGTACAGACTAAATCTTAACCCCAGTCATATACTAAGCTCCTAATACTAAATGTAGGGTGACCATAATCTTGACCACATTCTCTTCCATTCATTTGTTCATTGAATAAATACTTGCTGGAGGCCTAGTGGGTGCAGGAACAACTTTAGAAGTTATGGATGCAGTGGGAAATAATACTTGTTCCTACCTTTAAAAGTCTTGGGCTAGGGCTGGCCCGGTGGCTTAGTGGTTAAGTGCACGCGCTCCACTACTGGTGGCCCGGTTTCAGATCCCGGGTGCACACCGACACACTGCTTCTCTGGCCATGCTGAGGCCACCTCTCACATACAGAAACTAGAAGGATGTGCAACTATGACACACAACTATCTACTGGGGCTTTGGGGAAGAAAAAAAGGAGGAGGATTGGCAATAGATGTTAGCTCAGAGCCAGTC
The DNA here is from genome assembly GCF_057802395.1 of Ceratotherium simum simum. Lineage (NCBI taxonomy): Eukaryota > Metazoa > Chordata > Mammalia > Perissodactyla > Rhinocerotidae > Ceratotherium > Ceratotherium simum. The sequence goes on along the minus strand of NC_141940.1, from coordinate 78,164,334 downwards.
TTCCTCAGCAAAAAGAGGAGGATTAGCACGGATGTTAGCTCAGGGCTGCTCTCCCTCCCCCCCCCCAAAAAAAAGATCTAAAAGTCTTGGGCTATTATGATAGAATAATAAGTAAACTTATAATTATAATGCAAAGTTTTAAGTGTTAAATGGGAGTTTTTAAAGTGTGCAAGGGAGGTATGGAATAGAGGATCTAATCTAGTGTTTGGATAGTTAAGGGTGGTTTCCCAGAGTAGGTGATATCTCAGCTAAGAACTAAATATGTAGTTCTCAAACTTTAGCATGCATCAGAATCACCTGGAAGGCTTGTTAAACCATCGATTCCTGGGATCAATCCCCAGAACCTCTGATTCAGTAGGTCTGGGATGGGGCTCAAGAATTTGTTATTTCAAACAAGTTCCCAGTTGATTCTGATGTTGCTGGATCAGGAACTACACTTTGAGAACCACTGATCTAAAGGATGAGAAAGAAGCATACAAGTGAAGGGATAATATGGGAAAAAAAAAAAAAACAGGGAAAGGAAGTTCCAGATGTAGACAATGCAATGTATGAAGACTCAATATTAGGAGAGATAAAAGTTGGAGTAGAGGAAAGGGGATACGTTCTAAAAAAATCAGTGAGGTAGAATCAACATGATTTGGAGATTAATTGGATATTGAAGGGGAGAAAGAGAAGGATTCTTGAAGACATTCATGTTTTTGGAAAATGCTAAAGTGATCCCCAATTTTTGGCTTGGGCAACCAGGTAAATGGTGATGTCATTCATCAAGATAGAGAATGTGGGAAGATGCTGATTTGGGATGGGGGAGATTGGATAATGATGAGTTTGCTTTCAAATTTGAGATGTCTGTAAGACAACCAAATAGAGGTATCTAATAGACATAAAGGTCTGGAGCTCAGGAAAAAGGTATGATCTGAAGGAATAGATGTGAGACACATCAACATTTAAGTAGTAATTGAAGGCAAAGGAGTGAACACAGTCACCTGGAATAGTATATTATATGAGACAGTAAGAATCCTAGGATAAGACCCTGAGGAAGACCAATTTTTAAGGGAGGTACTCATTGAAAAGTAAGCCTAAGAAAAAGTGAGCAAGACGTTAGAAGGAAAACAAGAAGAGGATGGTACAAAGATGTTAAGAAGGAGATCATTTCAAGGATGAAGAGGTCAACAGTTTCAGCTGCTTCAGAGAGGTTAAATAAGATAAGAACAGAAAATTTCCAATTGGATATGGCAACAAGGGAATGGCTGGTGATTTTAATAAATTGGTGGGAAAAGAAGCCAGATTAGAGTGAACTAAAGAGTAATTGGGAGATGTGGGAGTGGAAACCATGAGTGTGGTTTAATTTTAAGACTTAGGCAGAGAAATTTCATGTGATGAGAAGGTCTGGGGTTTGACCAGGGGATAAAGTAAAGTGGAGGTGAAGGATACTGGAATTGAGAAGCTCAAAGGACTAATAGGCTAGAGTGTTGTATGAGTCATCCACACAGACTTTGAAGTCTCTCAGAGGAATGCTGGGGATTGGGTTGGAAAGGAAGATGGTGATCCAGGTACGAAAATCATCAATAAATGACTAAAAGGAGAGACAGGATACATTGGAAGCAGGGTTAGAATGTTGTTGTAGTAATCCATACAAGTGATGATAATGGCTTTAACAAAGGTGGTAGGAAATGAGTATTGAAAGAATTAGACAGGTTTGAGAGATGTTAAAGGAGAATCAATAGGATATGATGATTGAACAGATGCTGAGGGGATAAGGGACATGGTGGAGTTAAAGATAACAAACAGGTTTCTGAATTAAGTGCATTAATGGTGGTACTACTCACGAAGAAGCATAAAAATGCAGGAAACAGGGAATGCTTTTGTTTGTTTAAAGGGGGGAGATATTAAGTTCAATTTTGAATGTCTTGAATATGAGGTACTTGTAAGACATCCAGGTGAAAATGAGAGATCATATAAAAATAGGAGGTTGCAGTCAATTTGAGTGTAGGTTTGTAATTTGGAAGAGACACCTGGAATAAGCATAGAGATTTAACAGTTATCGGTAACTACCATAGAAGAAAGTTGAAATCATGATTATGTATGCGATCACCCAGTGAGATAGTGTGTAGAGTGACTATAATATTGAACTGAGAATGAAACTTTGGAAAATACCATTATTTAAGAAAAGGTGATCTATCTTAAATAACTTATAGATTTAAGGCAGTTCTAATCAAAATCACAACTGGGCATTTTTGTACTTAAATTAAGTGGTTGTACATAAAGTTCATTTGAAAGAATAAAGAATACCTGGACAAGAAAAGCCAAAAGTTATTTTAAAATATGAATGACAGAAGACTAGCACAACTCAATAACATATTACAATAATTAAAGCAGCATGGTACTGTAAAAAAAGAATCAATAGGACTAAACAAAAGTCCCTGAAACAGACCCTAACTTCTGCCTTTGTCAACAGCAGTAGGAATGCAACTACTCCATTACTAGCCTACACTTCTTCCTTCTACCTCCTTCCTTAAAGTTTCTCACAAGGGAGATGTTATTAATCTGATTAGTCAGAACCAAGGATGTTTGTTGAACAACGTTTTACTAGTGGGCAGGGTCACTGTTTCTTTCATCTCAGCACTCCCTATTGCACTACTTGCTTCCATGTGGTAAGTTGACCTGTGCCTGCAACTGGGTGAACTGCTTATGTATATTAGAACAGTGTCTGCACTGTAGATCTAACCATCATAGTTTCAAAGTGCTAGAAAGAAGAAGCCTTGCTTAGAACTTTAAGTCAAAGCTTTGTTCTTGAATTCATTTGTTATCAGAGTTCTGCAATAGGGGAGTGGACACTGGCTCAGCTAATAAAGAACTGGTACTTTGATTTTCATATGGCTACTACTCTTTATAGTTTCCTTAGTTCAGGAGCCTCAAGGAAAGGAGTGAGTAATAAGAGCCAGGCTTTCTTATGCTCCTGAATTAATACCATCACCATAGCATTGCAATCTTGACTCTTGCCTCTAACACTGAGTGTATATAAAAGTGTAATATTAGAAAAATCTAGCATTTCAGCAGAAGAAAGGAAAAATTGATCAATATACGATTTTAGGACAAGTCATTATTCCTTGAAAAAAATAAAATTAGATCTCTATCAATTACCACATGCTAAAATAAATTACAAATGTATTAATGGTAAAATAGCTTAAAAATAAAAAAACTAAAAGAAAATATAAGTGAACTTTTATCTGGACTCAGGGTGGGGATAGGTTTTTCTCAGTTTAAAAGAAAAATATGAGACCCTAAAAGATCGTGTAACACATATAATATCATTACTGTATGAAAGGATCTTACAAAAAAGAGTGGCCATTGCAAAAGAAAAAAATGTGTAAGTATATAGACAGGAAATTTATGAAAGAAGAAATACAAATGTCTAAAAAAACAAGAAAAAAAGTTTTGGGTCACTAAGAAATAATGCAGTGCAAGTTGGTTAATGAAACCAATGTGGTCCCTGGTCTCATAAATTTTAGTCTAGGGGAGAAGACAGGTAATAAGCAAGAAAAAAAGTAGATGCATATATATTTACAAAACCAGTAAGTCCTATAAAGGAAGCAGAGGAGGATAATGTGACAGGGTGGAGGGAGAAGTGAATAGACCTTCCTGAAGCAGTGACATATAATTTGCTACCTGAGGGATGAGAATGACTGTGGCAACTATGAAAAGAGTATGGGAGGAAGGGGAGGGAATTTCAAGAAAAAGAAACAGCAAAGATAAAGGCCCTGAAGGGAGAGTGTATTTAGCGTGATCAACAACAGCAAGACTGCTGGTATACTAGAGTTCAGTGAGCAGCAGGGAGAAGGGTAGGAGAAAAGGTCAGAAAATTAAAAGTGGGAGGAGGGGGGAAGCAGATCATTTTGGGCCTTATAGGTCATTGTAGGGACTTCAGGTGGATTGGGAAGCCATTGGACGATTTTGAGCAGAGGAGTGACATGATCTGACATACATTTTAATGTGATCAGTCTGATAGCTGTGTTGAGAAGAGACTGTAAGGAGGCAAGGGAGGAATCAGGGAGATGATCTGGGAAGAAATGCAGTAATTATGTTGAGAGGTGTTGTGATGACGGTAGCTTGGACCAGTATGGTATGGGTGGAATTGGTGAACAGTGGTCATATTCTGAATATATTTTTAGAGTATATCCAGTGGGATTTGTTGATGGTCTAGATGATGGATGGGAGGAAAAAAAAGAAGAAAAAGATGATTCCAAGGTTTTTGATCTGAACCAATGGAAAGACAGAATTGTCATTTAATGAAATGGGAAGACTTAGAGCCACAGGATTTGAGGGGAAGATGGGGTTTCAGTTTGGGACATGTTAAGTCTAAGATGTCTATTAGACATTCAAGTGGAGATATCAAGATATTGGTAGTTGGCTACACAAGTCTGGATATTAGAGGAGAGGTGAGAACTCAAGATGAAGAATTAAGAGTCATCAGTATGTAGATGATAAAGTTATCATATGGTTGAGATCACTCAGGGAATAAGTTAGACAGTAAAGAGCGACCAAAATGGTTAGATTAATCCAGCTCAGACCAGCCTGATAGAGTGGAAAGAGTGAGAAGTGTTTTAATTCTGAATATATGTTTGTTTGTTTGTTTGTTTTTTGGTGAGGGAGATTAGCCTTGAGCTAACATCTGTTGCCAATCCTCCTCTTTTTGCCGAGAAAAGTTGGCCCTGGGCTAACATCCATGCCCATCTTCCTCCACTTGGTATGTGAGACGCCTGCCACAGCATGGCTTGATAAACGGTGTGTAGGTACACACCCAGGATCCACACCTGTGAACGCCAGGCCACTGAAGTGGAACATGTGAACTTAACCACTATGCCACTGGGACGGCCCCTTAATTCTGAATTTATTTTGAAGGTAGAGGAAATTGGCTTAAGGGATTGGGGTTTCTACATGGATTTTTCTTTTTGATATTCATGAGTTTCTATATTTTAGTTATTTATTCCTTGTCTGTTTTATACATTGCAGATATCTTTCCCCAATTTGTCATCCATCTGTTAATTTTGTTCATGGTGTTGTTCGTTGAACAAAACAACATTTATAATCAAATCCATCAATTTTTGGCCTCATGGTTTGTGCTTTTCAAGTTTTGTTTATAAAGTCCTTCCCACCTCTGGTCACAAAGATATTCTGCTATATTATCTTCTATTATCTTTATAATTTTATTTTTCACATTCAGATTTTCAGTTCTACCTTTGTATGTGCTATTAGCTAGGGATCCGTTTAAATTTTTCTCCATATAGTGAGAAAGTTTTCTCAATACCATGTCTTTAGCAATTCAGCTTTTCTCCCTTTGACTTGTTTTGCCCCATTTATTGCATATTTCGTTCCTTTAAGTAAATAGTTCAGACTCCAATTTGTTTATTCTGTTGTATTTTTCTAATATTATGTTATTGTAACCATACTATTTTTATTATTATAGGTTCGAAAATTATATTAATATTTGGAGGATACACCTCCTTTATTCAGGGTTGGCTTAGGTGTGTGTTATTTTTCCATATAAATTTTAGAGGAAATTTATCAAATTCCTCAACAAAATCCAATTGGAATTTTGATTGGCATTGTGTTGAACTTATAGATTATTTTAAAAAGAATTGGCATCTTTATATTATTCATTTATTGGAATGGCTTTCCATTTATTCAGATAGTCTTCTATGTCTTTTAAAGTGTTATGAAGATGTCTCCATAAAAGTTTTCACATATGCTTGGTTAAGTCAATCCATGGATGTTTTATTGTTTTTGTTGCTAATCTTAAATTATATTTCTAATTGATTATTTTAATGTAGATAAATGCTATTGATTTTATAAGTTGAACTTTTATATGGTAGTCTTCCTGAGTTCCTTTATGAGTTCTATAGTTTGTTGGTTCTTCAAAAATTGAGTATTTTATCCTTCTACTTTTAATTTCTTTTTTCCCCAGAAGTGTTTGCCAGAATCTTTAATACTAGTGATGGTGGCGGTAACTTTTTCCTATTCTCAAGGGGGCTGCAGCTAAAATTTTTCACTCTTTGCAATGGATCTTTTTTGGAGGAGGATGATAAACAAATTTATTTAAATTTTTAGTCAATATAACTGACCTAAAACCTTTAATAAAGGGATAATTTTAAAATCACTTTGAGGACAACCTCTCTTAAGCGGTTTTTCCAAGATGGTTATACCAGACATATCCTAATCCCCAAACCATCTTAAATGGCATAGGTTCTAATAAACTTGGAATTTTTACCCCTCCCCCTATTCCTCAATGAAAATTTACTGTAAGAGTTTTATAATACATACTCCAGAGGCATACAACCTCTCCTGTATTCAATCAGTTTCTTCTGAATAGAGAAGAAAAACCCAACCTATTTATGAGGTCAATCATACCACTATTGAAAAGCTTCACTTACTACTTCAGAATACTGGCATGAGGGCAACTTGTATTTTAATATAAAATACTTACTAAATCCTAGTTTAGTGTCCATATTGTCAGTTAGAGGGTTGGGTAACATGTGGTGGAATTAGGATTATGCAAGTAATAATGCAGCATAACATTTTACTACTATGAAAACGAGTATCATCTACTAAGAGAGCAACTGTACACACACCTTAATGACAAATTCCCCTATGTATCAATGTAAAACATGTAATTTAAAAATGTTGACATTACAATATATAAAATAGTTTATTATAAATGCACATAGTATATTCTATAGATGCCAGTTTTACTTTTTTTTTTTTTTGGACACTGTAAGTTATACTATGGAAAAATTACACCTTTGGAAAAGCTCATATTCTATCATAGTGATGTGTGGTCAGACTTAATGGCCCCAATTGTAAAACATATAGATTAAGTCATAAATTGTATTTCAGAAGCATATATAAATACATGTATATTGATTCTAGTACCTTAAGAGCTAACCAACATATCGTTAACACGCAGAGACATGTATCACAATAAGCAAGAACTATCATCACTCTCTTCTGCATATAAACAGCTGCTCAACTCCAAATCAACAGTGCTCACATCATTAAGTCTGTAAACAACCATTCTAAGTGAAAAATGGGCTGACAACTACAAATGCAACATATAAACAATTTATTATAAAAATGTTATGAGTTAAAACTACAGCACTTTATGCAATTGATTACAAAAAATCATAAAAACTACTTTCAGTAATGCTCTCTCTATAACTGATTGGCCAACTGGATATGTATGAATATGATAGAGACCATACATTGAAGATGGCACACAGGTTAGGATTTTGAAAAAAAAATCAGGTATACTTAACCAGCCCCCTGAAAGGTACTCATCACTGCGTTACAGAACCTCAAGTCTGTTTTGAGGCCGCAGACAACAGCAGTCTGATAGACACTTTGTTCATCTCTGGTAATGACAACAACAATTATGGGTCCATATGACAAGGCTTCTTTTTTTTAATTGAAGTATAACTGACATATAATATTACATTAGTTTCAGAAGTGCAACATACTGATTCAATAATTGTATACGTTGAAAAATGATCACCACAATAAGTCTAGTTAACATCTGTCACCATACATAGTTACAAAAAGTTTTTTTTTCTTGTCATGAGAACTTTTAACATCTACTCACTTAGAAACTTTCAAATATGTGATACAGTATTAACTATAGTCACTATGCCATATATTACATTCCCATGGCTTATTTATTTTATAACTGGAAGTTTGTACCTTTTGACCCCCTTCACTTATTTTGTCCATCCCCAAGCCCCCACCTCTGACAACCACCAATCTGTTCTCTGTATCTGTGAGCTTGTTTTGGTTTGTTTTTAATTTTACATGTAAGTAAGGTCATATAGTATTTGTCTGATTTATTTCACTTAGCATAATGCCCTCAAAATCAATCCATGTTATTGCAAATAACAAGATTATGTTCCTTTTTATGGCTGAATAGCATTCCATTATATATATATGTATATTATATATATTATATTATATATCATATGTATTATATATTATATTATATATCATATATAATATATAATCAATTGCATAAAGTGCTGTAGTTTTAACTTGTAACATTTTTATAATTAATTGTTTATAATGTGTTGCAGTTGTACTTTTCAGCCCATTTTTCACTTAGAATGGTTGTTTACAGACTTATATATACATTATATATATATATAATACATATATATATATACACCACATCTTTATACATTCATCCATTGAAGCGCACTTAGGTTGTAGGTTGTTTCCATGTCTTGGCTATTGTAAATAATGCTGCAATGAACACGGGGGTGCATATATCTTTTCAAATTAGTGTTCTCTTCAGATAAATACCCAGATGTGGAATTGCTGGATCATATGGTACATCTATTTTTAAATTTTGAGGAACCTACATACTGTTTTCCATAGTGGCTGCACCAATTTACACTCCCACCAAAATGCACAAGGGTTCTCTTTTCTCCGCATCCTCACCAACACTTGTTATTTCTTGTCTTTTTGATAGTAGCCATTCTAACAGGTGTGAGATGATACCTCATTGTGGTTTTCATTTGCATTTTCCTAATAATTAGAGATGTTGAGCATCTTTTCATGTACCCTTTGGACATCTATGTGTCTTCTTTGGAAAAATGTCTATTCAGATCACCTGCCCATTTTTTTTCTTTTTTTTGGCTAGGAAGATTAGCCCTGAGCTAATATCCATTGCCAATCCTCCTCTTTTGGCTGAGGAAGATTGGCCCTGGGCAAACATCCATGACCGTCTTCCTCTGCTTTATATGTGGCACGCCTGCCACAGCATGTCTTGATGAGTGGTGCATAGGTCCGCGCCCGGGATCCAAACCTGTGAACCCCAGGCTGCCGAAGTGGAGTGTGTGAACTTAACCACTATGCCACCGGCCAGCCCCAACCATTTTTAAATCAGATTGTTCTTTTTTTTTTTTTGCTATTGAGTTGTATGAGTCATTTATATATTTTGGATATTAGCCCATTATCAGATATATGATTTGTAAATATTTTCTCCCATTCAGTAGGTTTCCTTTTCATTTTCCTGATGGTTTCCTTTGCTGTGAAGAAACTTTTTAATTTGATGTAGTCCCCCTTGTTTATTTTTGCTTTGGTTGCCTTTGCTTTTGGTGTCAAATCCAAAAAAACATCACTAAGACTGGTGTCAAGGAGCTTACTGCCTATGATTTCTTCTAGGAGTTTTAAGGTTTCAAGTGTTACATTCAAGTCTTTAATCCATTTTGAATTAATTTTTGTATATGGTGTAAGATAGTCGTCCAATTTCATTCTTTTGCATATAGCTGTCCCTTATTCCAAACACCATTTATTGAAGAGACAATCCTTATCCCATTGTATATTCTTGGCTGCTTTGTCATAAATTAATGGACCATATATGTGTGGGTTTATTTCTCAGCTCTCTTTTCTGTTGCATTGATCTATGTGTCTGTTTTTATGCCAATACCATACTGTTTTGATTACTATAGCTTTGCAATATAGTTTGAAATCAGGGAGGGTGATGCCTCCAGATTGGTTGTTCTTTCTCAAGATTGCTTTAGCTACTTGGAATCTTTTGTGGTTCCATACAAATTTTGGGATTCTTTGTTCTAATTCTGTGAAAAGTGCCATTGGAATTTTATAGGGATTGCATTGAATTTGCATATTGCTTTGGGTAGTATGGACATTTTAAAATATTAATTCTTCCAATCTGTGAGCATGGAGTATCTTTCCATTTATTTGTGTCTTCTTCAATTTCTTTCATCAATGTCTTATAGTTTTCAGTGTACAAGTCTTTTAACTCTTTGGTTAAATTTATTCCTAGGTATTTTATTCTTTTTGATGCAGCAATTCTAAATGGGGTTGTTTTCTTAATTCCTCATTCTGATAGTTCATTATTAGTGCATAGAAATGCAATAGATTTCTGTATGTTGATTTTATATCCTGCAACTTTATTGAATTTGTTTATTTGTTCTAACAGTGTTTTGGTGGACTCTAAAATTTTCTATCTTGTCATCTTCAAGTAGTGACAGTTTTACTTCTTCGTTTCCAATTTGGAAGCCTTTTATTTTGTTTTCTTGCCTAATTGCTCTGGCTAGGACTTCCAATACTATGTCAAATTAAAGTGATGAAAAGGGGCATCTTTTTCCTGTTCCCTATCTTATAGGAAAAACTTTCAGCTTTTCACCATTGAGCATGATGTTAGCTGTGGCTTTGTCATATAAGGCCTTTACTGAATTATGTTCCTTCTATGCTCACTTTGTTGAGAATGTTTTTTCCCATACATAGATGAATTTTGTCAAATGCTTTTCCTGCATCTATTGAAATGATCATATTATTTTATCCTTCATTTTGTTAGTGTGGTGTGTTGTGTTGATTGATTTGCAAATATTTAACCATCCTTGCATCCCTGGAATAAATCTCACATGATCATGGTATATGATCTCTTTAATGTATTGTTGATGCCAGTTTGCTAATATTTTGTCGAGGATTTTTGCATCTATGTTCATCAAGTGTATTGGCCTTTAGTTTTCTTTTCTTGTGTCCTTGACTGGTTTTTGGTATCAGGGTAATATTGGCCTCATAATGTGAGTTTGCAAGTGTTCCGTCCTCTTCTATTTTTTGTAAGATTTTGAGAAGGATTGATATTAATTCTTCTCTGAATATTTGGTGGAATTCACCGGTGAAGTCGTCTGGTCCTAGACTTGTTTGTTGGGAGGATTTTGATTACTGATTCAGTCTCCTTACTAGTAATTGGTCTGTTCGGATTTTCTATTCTTCATGATTCAGTCTTGGAAGGTTGCATGCTTCTAGGAATTTATCCATTTCTTCTACATTGTCCAATTTATGGTAGTATAATTTTTCATAGTAATCTCCTATGATTCTTTGTATCTCTGTGGTATCAGTTGTAACATCTCCTTTTTTCATTTCTGATTTTATTTATTTCAGTCCTCACTTTATTTTCTTGCTGAATCTAGCTAAAGGATTGTCAATTTTGTTTATCTTTTCAAAGAAACAGCTATTAGTTTCACTGATCTTTTCTATTATCCTTTTAGTCTCTATTTTATTTCTTCTCTAATCTTTGTTATTTCCTCCTTTCTACCAAATTTGTGCTTCATTCATTCTTCTTTTTCTAGTTCCTTGAGGTGTAAATTTAGATTGTTTATTTGAGATTTTTCTTGTTTCTTAATGTAGGCATTTATTACTATGAACTTCCCTCTTAGAACTGCTTTTGCTGTATTCCATAAATTTTAGTATGTTGTGTTTTAATTTTTATTTATCTCAAGGTATTTTTTTAAATTTATTTCTTGACCTATTGGTTGTTCATTTGTATGTTGTTTAATCTCCATATATTTGTGAATTTTCCAGGTTTCTTTTGGTAATTGATTTCTATTTTCATATCATTCCATCAGAACAATACCTGATAAGATTTCAATTTTCTTACATTTGTTAAGACTTGTTTTGTGGCCTAATATATGATCTATCCTGGAGAATGTTCCATATACACTTAAGAAGAATGTGTATTCTGTTGCTTTTGGATGGAATGTTCTCTCTATATATGTTAAGTCCATGTGGCTTAACATCTTGTTTAATGCAGATGTTTTCTTATTGATTTTCTGTCTGGATGATCTTTCCACTGATGTAAGTGGGGTATTAAAATTCTCTACTATTATTTTATTGCATGTCTATTTCTCTCTTTAGGTCTGTTAATATTTGCTTTATACATTTAGGTGCTCCTATGTTGGGTGCATAAATATTTACAAATGTTATATCCTGCTGTTTGATTAACCCTTTATTGTTATGTAATGCCCTTCTTTGTCTTTTATTACCCTCTTTTTTAAAAACTCTATTTTGTCTGATATAATTGTAGCCACCCCAGCCTTCTTTTTCTTCCATAGGCTTGGAATATCTTTTTCCATCCCTTCACTTTCAATCTCTGTGTGTCCTTACATCTGTAGTGAGTTGCTTGTAGGCAGCATATAGTTGAGTCTTGTTCTTTTCTCCATTTGGACACCCTATTTTTTTGATTGGAGAATTTAGTCAATTTTCATTTAAAGTAATTATTGATAGGTATGTACTTATTTCCATTTCTTAATTGTTTTCAGGCTGTTTTGTAGTTCCTCTGTTCCTTTCTTCTTCTCTTGCTCTCTGCCTTTGTTGTTTGATAACATTCTTTAGTGGTGTGCTTGGTTTTCTTTCTCATTAACTTTTGTGTATCTACTATAGGTTTTTGTTTTGTGGTTACTATAAGGCTTACATAACAAGCTATATTTATAACAGTCTATTTTAAGTTTAAAACAACTTAAATTTGAATGCATTCTAAAGCTTTACCTTTTCACTCTCCCCTCACTTTTTATGTTTTTGATATCATATTTTACATATATTTATCTTACATATCCCTTCACTAATTATTGCAGTTATAGTTATTTTCACTACTGTTGTCTTTTACCCTTCATACTAGACTTATAAGTGATTACTCCACTGCCTTTGCTATATATTTAGCTTTACCAGTGAGATCTGTACTTTTATATGTTTCTTAATACTAATTGTCATCCTTTCTTTTCAGCTTAAATAACTCCCTTTAAAATATCTTGTAAGAATTGTTTGATGTGATGAAATCCTTTAAATTTTGCTTCTCTCGAAAACTTCTAACCTCTCCTTTAATTCCGAATGATAACTTTGCTGGGTAGAGTAGTCTTTTTGTTCAATTATTTTATTGAGGTCATATTGGTTTCTAACATTATGTAGTTTCAGGTGTACATTATTATATATGTATTTGTATAGACTGCATCATGCTCGCCACCAATAGTCTAATTTTTATCGATCACCATAGATATGTGCCCCTTTACCCGTTCACACAACCCCCTACCCCCTTCCCCTCTGGTAAACACTAATCTGTTCTCTTTATCCATACGTTTATTTGTCTTCAAAGTCTATCAACATTGTAGTAAATGGGATGATTTTTATATATTTTTATAGCTGAGTAGTATTCCATTGTATATATATACCACATCTTCTTTATCCGTTCATCAGTTGATGGGAACTTGGGTTGCTTCCACATCTTGGCTATTGTGAATAATGCTGCAATGAACATAGGGATGCATAAATCTCTTCGAATTGTTGATTTTATATTCTTTGAATAAATACCCAGTACTGGGATAGCTGGATCATATGGTATTTCTATTTTTAATTTTTTGAGGACTCTCCATACTGTTTTCCATAGAGGCTGCACCAGTTTGCATTCACACCAGCAGTGAATGAGGGTTCCCTTTTCTCCACATCTTCTCCACCATTTGTTATTTTTTATCTTGGTGATTATAGCCATTCTCATGGGTGTAAGGTGATATCTTAGTGTAGTTTTGATTTGCATTTCCCTGCTGATTAGTGATGTCGAACACCTTTTCTTATGCTTATTGACCATCTGTATATCTTCCTGGTAAAAATGACTGTTCATATCCTCTGCCGATTTTTTGATCGGATTATTTGTTTTTTTATTGTTCAATTGTGTGTGTTATTTATATATTATTTTCTGAAGAGGTTATTCTTTTTGTTGTTGTTGAGTTGTATGAACTCTTTATAGATTTTGGAAATTAGCCCCTTCTCGAATACAGATTTGCAAATATTTTTTCCCAGTTGATGGGTTGTCCTTTCATTTTCTTCCTGGTTTCCTTTGCCTTGCAGAAGCTTTTTAGTCTGATGGAGTCCCAATTGTTTATTTTTTCTTTTGTTTCCCGCTCTTCAGTAGACATTTTATTCAAAACATACAGCTAAGACTGATGTCAAAGAGTGTACTGCCTATATTTTCTTCTAGGATTTTCATGGTTTCAGGTCTTATACTCAAGTCTTTAATCCATTTTGAGTTAATTTTTGAGTATGGTGTCAGACAATGATCTACTTGCATTCTTTTGCACGTGGCTGTCCAGTTTTCCCAACACCATTTATTGAAGAGACTTTCCTTTCTCCATTGTATGTTCTTGGCCCCTTGTCAAAGATTAGCTGTCCATACATGTGTGGTTTTATTTCTGGGCTTTCAATTCTGTTCCATTGATCTGTGTGTCTGTCTTTGTGCCAGTACCATGTTGTTTTGATTACTATAGCTTTATAGTATATTTTGAAGTCAGGGATTGTGGTGCCTCCAGTGTTGTCCCTTTTTTCGTCAGGATTGCTTTGACGATTTGGGATCTTTTGTTTTTCCATATAAAATGTAGTATTCTTTTTTCTATTTCTGTGAAGAATGTCATTGGGATTCTGATTGGGATTGCATTGAATCAATAGATTGCTTTAGGTAATATGGACATTTTAACTATGTTTTTCTTTCAGTCCATAAGCATGGAATATCTTTCCATTTCTTTATCTCTTCTTCAATTTCCTTCAATAATGTCTTCTAGTTTTCATTGTATAGGTCTTTTACCTCCTTGATTTATTATTTTTTTATTTTATACTTTTTGATGTTATTGTAAATGGGATTGCTTTCTTGTCTTCATTTTCTGCAAGTTTTATATTAGTATACAGAAATGCAACTGATTTTCGTAAGTGGATATTGTACCCTGAAACTTGCTGTAGTTGTTGGTTATCTCTAATAGTTTTATGTTATATTCTTTAGGGTTTTCTATGTATAGAATCATGTCATCCAAAAATTTAGAATTTCACTTCTTCCTTTCCAATTTGGATATCTTTTCTTCCTTTTTTTTTGCCTAAATTCTCTGTCCAAAACCTCCAGCATTATGTTGTCTAGAAGTGGCAAGAGTGGTCACCCTTGTCTTATTCCTGTTTTCAAAGGGATGGCTTTCAGTTTTTCACCATTAAGTATGATGTTGGCTGTGGGTTTGTCATATATGGCCTCCGTTATGTTCAACTACTTTCCTTCTATACCCACTTAATTGAGAGTTTTTTCATAAATGGATATTGGATCTCGTCAAATGATTTCTCTGCATCTATTGAGATGATCATGTGGGTTTTATGCCACATTTTTTTTAATGTGGTGTATCATGTTGAATGATTTGCAGATGTTGAACCATCCCTGCATCCCTGGTAAAAATCCCACGTGATCATGGTGGATGATTCTTTTAATGTGTTGCTGTATTCAGTTTGCCAATATTTTACTGTGGATTTTTTAGGTATGTTCATCAGCGATGTTGGCCTGTAATTTTCCTTTGTGTTGTTCATGTCTGATTTTCATAACAGGGTAATGTTGGCCTCATAGAATGAGGTAGGAAGTGTTTGATATTTTTCAATTTTTTGGTATAGTTTGAGAAGGATAGGTATTGAATCTTCTTTGAATGTTTGCTAGAAATCTCCAGAGAAGCAATCTGGTCTTGGGCATTTTGCTTTTGGGGAGGCTTTTGATTACTGTTTCAATCCCTTTACTTGTGATTGGTCTATTCAGATTCTCTATTTCTTCTTGATTCAGTTTTGGGAGGTTGTATGAGTCTAAGAATTTATCCATTTCTTCTTGGTTACCAAATTTGTTGGCATATAGTTTTTCATAGTATTCTCTTATATTCCTTTGTATTTCTTTGGTATCTGTTTTAATTTCTCCTCTTTCATTTCTAATTTTATTTATTTGAGGCTCGTCACATTTTTTTTCTTAGTGAGTCTGGCTAAGAGTTTGTCAATTTTGTTTATCTTCTCAAAGAACTAGCTCTTAGTTTCATTGCTACTTTGTATTGTGTTTTAGTCTGTATTTCATTTATTTCAGCTCTAATTTTTATTATTTCCCTCCTTCTACTGACTTTGGGATTTTGTTGTTCTTCTTTTTCTAGTTCTGTTAGGTCTATTTTAAGATCATTTATTTGGGATTTTTCCTGTTTATTAAGATGGGTTTGTATTGCTATAAATTTCCCTCTTAGAATCGCTTTGCTGCATCCCACAAAAGGTGGTATGTTGTATTTTCGTTTTCATTTGTCTCCAGGTATTTTTTGATTTCTCCTTTGATTTCTTTATGGACCCAATGGTTGTTGAGTAGAATGTTGTTTCATCTCCACATATTTGTGGGTGTGCCAGATTTTTTCTTGTAGTTGATATCTAGTTTCATAGCATAGTGGTCAGAAAAGATGCTTGATATGATTTCAATCTTCTTAAATTTATTGAAGCTTGCCTTGTTTCCCAACATATAATCTATTTTTGACATGTTCCATGTGCACTTGAGAAGAATGTGTATTCTGATGTTTTGGATGGAATGTTCTATGTATATTTATTAAGTCCATCTGCTCCACTGTTTCATTTAGGGCCACTGTTTCCTTGTTGAATTTCTGTCTAGATGATGTATCCATTGATGTAAGTGGGGTGTTGAGGTCCCCTCCTATTATTTTGTTGTTGTCAATCTCTCCCTTTAGGTCTGTTAATAGTTGCTTTACATACTTTGGTGCTCCCCTGTTAGGTGCATATATGTATAAGTGTTATTTCCTCTTTGTTGAATATCTCTTTTATCATTATATATTGCCCCTCTTTGTCTCTCATTATATTTTTTATCTTGAAGTCTGCTTTATCTTGTATAAGTATAGCAACACCTGCTTTCTCTTGCTTGCCATTTGCTTGGAGTATTGTCTTTCATCCCTTCACTCTGAGCTTATGTTTGTCTTTAGAGCCAAGATCTGTTTCCTGGAGGCAGCATACTGTTGGGTCTTGTTTTTCAATCCAACCAACCACTCTGTATCTTTTGATTGGAGAATTCAATGCATTTAGATTTAGAGTGATTATTGGTATATGAGGGCTTAATACTGTCATTTTATCTCTTCTTTTCTGGTCGTTCTATATTATCATTATTTTTCTTCCCTTTTATTTCTGACTGCCATTTCAGTTTGGTGGTTTTCTGTGATGGTTTTCTCATTATTTAGGATTTATGGCTCTATTCTGATTCTTGGTTACCATGAGGTTTGTAAAAAAGGTCTCATAGATGAGATAGTCCATTTTCTAATAACCTCTTATCTCTATTAGCCTAAAAAGGTTCCATCCCTTTCCTCTTCCCTTTCTGGGTTATTGTTGTCACAAATTCTTTTTTTCCTGTGAGTTTGTGACAAAATTGAAGTGCTTATTGTTATTTTTGATGCTTTCCTTTGCTTTATCTTTTATAATTAAGTGTTTGCTAACCTGTTCTGATAGAGAGCTGCAGTTCTCTGATTTTTGTCTGTCTGTTTATTCCTTGCTCAAAGCTTTGTAAATCTTTTCTCTTTTTGTTTCAGGTAGAAGATCTTCCTTCATCATTTCTTGTAAGGCAGGTTTAGTGACAATGAACACCCTGAGCTTTTGTTTATCTGGGAAAGCTTTTATTTCTCCATCATATCTGAAAGGTAGTTACTCTGGATAGATTATTCTTGGCTGAAATTTTTTCTCGTTCAGTATTTTGAATATATCATTCCATTCTCTCCTAGCCTGTAAGGCTTCTGCTGAGAAATCCACTGCAAGTCTGATGGTAGTACCTTTGTAGGTTAGTTTCTTCTGCTTTGCAACCTTTAATATTTTTTCTTTGTCATTGACTTTTGCCAGTTTTAATAATGTATGCCTTGGAGAAGGTCTTTTTGCATTGATGTAATTAGGAGTTCTATTGGCATCATGTACTTGTAAGTCCAGTTCTTTCCCCAGCTTTGGCAAATTCTCAGCTATTATTTCTGTGAAAGATTCTCTGGTCCTTTCTCCCTCCCTTCTCCCACTGGAATCCCTGTAATACTTATATTGCTTTTTCTAATTGAGTTTGATGTTTCTTGAAGAATTTCTTCATTTTTAAAAAATCTTAATTCTTTCCTCCTCTACCTGTAGCATTTCTATATTTCTGTCCTTTAATTCACTAATTCTGTCCTCCATAACATCAGCTCTATTTTTTATGGTATCTAGATTATTTTTTACCTCATTACTTGTGTTTTTCATATCTAGAATTTCTGTTTTTTTTAGAGTTTCAATCTCTTTGGTGAAGTATTCCCTCTGCTCATGAATTTTATTTCTGAGCTCATTGAACTGTCTTTCTGAGTTTTCTTGTAACTCATTGAGTTTTTTTATGACAACTCTGTTGACTTCTCTGTCATTTAGATTGTCAATTTCTGTGACTTCAGGATTGGTTTCTGAAGACTTGTCATTTTCCTTGTGCTCTGAAGTGTTACTTTAGTTCTTCATGGTATTTGATGAATTTATCCTTTGCCCGCACATTTGTGGTAACATCAGGTTGCATATTCCACTGGCCACCACTGGTGAGGAAGAGGAGTTTTGTTTTCTGATCCTGCTCTGTCTTTTGGACATTGTTTGGTAGGGCTACTCTGTGTTTTCCCATGCTGGTCATGGGCACTGTGCAGGTTGCATTTACATGGGCAGGGCCTCCGTGCTGGGGGAGCAGGTCGGGTACCATACAGGGCCTCCATGCTCAGCTTGGGTCCATCTGAGCTTCTATGTGCTAGGCAGGAGGCATGCCTTCATGGGGGCTGAGCCACAACTTGGTGGGACCCATGGAATGCCATGCTCCTCAGGCATGGTGACTTCTGAGTGGGTGGAGCGCCTTCTCACCTGCACTGTCCTAGGGGGCAGAAGCACCCACCTGGGGGCTGAGCTGCCATTCTGTGCTCCATAGGTGGAGGTGCCTTCTGAGCAGGCAGGGAACTTTATTACTCTTGCTGCAGTAATGCAAGGGGCACCCATGAAGGGGCTGAGCGACCACTTGGTGGGTCCCATGAGCTATTGTGCACCTTGGGCTGGGACACCTTCTTAGCAGGCACAGTGCCTTCTCACCTGTGCTGTGCTCAGTGTGCTGGCACCATTTTGGGGGCTGAGCTGCCACTATTCAGCATAGAGCATTTCCACTGGCGGTGCTGTAGCAGCATGGTTTGCACTCCTGTGGGCTGGGCTGCAACTCTGAAATCATTAGTGCAGGCTGAGCTGTCCCCACCTCCTCTTACAGTCATGCCAGCCACTGTGTGAGGTTCTGCGACCTGGTTTGCTGCTGCCAGGGAGGGGGAGGATTGTGCTCACCTAGTTCCACTGCCTTTTGGGGATCCAGTCCACCCACTTTCAGATGTACAACTGCATGGATCTCTCAGAAGTCTTCATGTGCTGTGCAGGGAATCCTCTCCTGGTTAATGAATGTCCATTTAGTTGTAACTTAAAGGGGAGAGACTAAGAGAACAACTCACTCCACCATGATGCTAATGTCACACTCCTAGGTAGATTATTCTTGGTTGGAATTATTTTCTTTCAGTACTTTGAATATATTGTGCCACTCCCTTCTGGCTTGCAAAGTTTCTGCTGAAAAATCTGCTGATTATCTTATGAAGGGTCACTTGAATGTAGCAACTTGTTTTTATCTTGGTGCTTTTAATATTCTCTCTTTGTCTTTAACTCCTGACATTTTAATTATACTGTGTGTTGGTGTGGTTCTTTCTGGGTTCATGTTATTTGGAACTTTTTGGCTTCCTGGATCTGGATGTCTGTTTTTTTCTCTAGGTTAGGGAATTTTTTAGCTATTATTTCTTCAAGTAAGTTTTCTGCCCCTTTCTCTCTTCTCTTTCTTGGACCCCTATAGTACAAATGTTAGTGTTCTTGATGTTGTATTATAAGTCCCATAAGCTAGCTTCAATGTTTTTTAATTCTTTTTTTTTTCTTTTTACTGCTCTGATTCAGTGATTTCCACTGCCCTGTCTTTGAGTTCACTGGCTCTTTTTTCTGCTTTACCTAGTCTGCTGTAGAGGCATTTCTAGTGTATTTTCAATGCAGTTATTGTATTCTTCAGTTCCATGACTTATGTTTAGTATTTTGTTTTATTTTCTATGTCTTTCTTGAACTTTTCACTGTGTTCATGCATTCTTCTCCCAAATTTGGTGAGCATCTTTATGACCATCACTTTTAACTCTTTATCAGGTAAATTACTTATGTCCTTTTCATTAAGGCTATTTTCTGGGGTTTTATCTTATTATTTTGTGTGGAAGCTATTACTCTATTTTCTCATTTTGCCTGACTATCTGTGTTTGTTTACATGTATTAGATTAAAAGCCACCTCTCCCAGCCTTGAAGGAGTTGCATCCTGTAGGAGATGAACGTTATTGTTCAATCTTACCCTAGCTCTTGGTTGTCTCTCGAACTTTTGTGATTGTCCAAGCAGGCTTTTTTAGTTTTAATAGCTCCCGGTAGTTCAGGGTGTGCCAAGACCTGTCAGTGTCCAAAGGTGTGAGATCTGAGTCAGCACTTAGATTCAAGCTGATTGGAATTCAAACTCTCAGGCAGCAGCCTTTAAAGTATGCAAATATATAAAATCCTGTGGAACCACAAACTTAAACCCTGCTGGTCTTCAGACCAGGCAATCTGGAGGTGTCTGCTGAGCAAGTCACAAATATCAGGGCTCCAGACAAGTGTATAAGCTCCTTTCTGGCAGATATTGGTGAGCTGTGATGAGACAGAGGGAGAGCAAAAAGATGGTGTCCCCTGGCCTACATTTCCCTGAGAGCACCTTTGTAGGCTTCTAGATGTGTGCCAAACTTGAAACCTGCACTTCAGGCTGAAGCTCCAGGACAAATAAGCCTTTTTTATAGAAAAAGTAGTTTGTTTCAGTCTGCTGTCTGTGCAGTATCCTGGGGGTGGTAGCCTGGCAAGAACTGTCTCTCTGTTACAGTCCTGTGAGACCCAGGAACACAAGTCTTTCTGGCCACCAGAGCCAGGCATTCAAGGGGCATCACCTGGGCAGCAGCTTCAGAAATAAGGGCACCATAGGTTAAAACCAGGAGCAGCAGGCATGTGTAACAGCCTCCTTTCAAGAGATACTGGCACTCTGGAGCGTGATAGAGGAGAATGTGAAGAATACACCCACTTTCTGAGTTCTCTGGATAGTTTTACAATCAGCCTTTAGATGTGTGTTTAAGTGGAAGCCTGCCCCTCATGCTACAGCTATGATAATTAGCTTATAGTCCTCTTTCACAGAAAGACTGTGCTTCTAGGTCTGTTGATGCATCCTGAGTGCGGTCGCTGTTTGAAAACTCTTTCTCTATTGATTATGGTCTTGTGGGACTTGTGAGCATAAAGCCCTGCTTACCGCCAGAGGCAGGTGATGTAGAGGTATCCCCTGGCAGCGGCTGCAACAATTGGGGTGCCAGCCAAGGATATAAGCTTTTCTCTGAGAGATACCAGTGAACTAGAGTGAGGCAGAGGGAGAATGAAGATTGAATCTACCTGCCCCAACTCCCTGAGAGCACCTCTTTAGGCCTCTAGAAGTATGCCAGACCAGAAGCCTGCCCCTCAAGCCAAAGCTGCTGTATGAGCAAATAGGCTTCTTTCTCAGAAATACTGGGGATGTGCTTTAGTCTGCAATCTATGCAGTGCCCTGTGGGAGGTAGTCTGCCAAGAATTGTCTCTCCAATAGTTACAGTCCTCTGGGACCCAAGAATGCAAATACCTCTGGCCTCAAGAGCCAGACATTCAAGGATCCTACCCTGGGCTGCAGCCTCCAAAACTGGGGCACCAGATATAAAAACCAAGACGCCAGACATGTGTAAAAGCTCCCTTCCAGGATATACTGGTACTCTAAAGTGTGGCAGAGGGAGAATGCAAAGAGGTCACCTGCTGAAGTAAAAAAAGAATGATGGTACCCACTGGCCTCAGCAAGGCAGAAGGAGAGTGCAACGGTGGTGCCTGCCAGTTGGCAGATAAATATGGCACCCACTGGGAAAAAAACGGTGCCTGCCAACGTTAGAAAGGTAGAGGTAGAGTGTGAAAATTCTTCCCACCAGTGCCTCTGTCCCTGGAGAGTATCCCAACAGTTCCCTGATCCTCAGCCTCATTCTTTAAGATTAACAAATGAATCTCTTTCACATAAAGTCTGGACACTTTTCAAATGGCTTCTTATGCACTGGAACCTGGGGTGAGTGAGTCTGCATGTGAGCCCTTTAAGAGGTATTTCTCAGTTTGCCACATCCCTTTGGAGCTTGTGAACATGAGCCCCACTGGTTTTTAAAACCAGATATTTTGGGGGTTCAGGTCTTGAAATTTTGGGTGCCTGATGTGGGGTAAAAACCCTTCACTCCTCAGGGAGAAGCACTAGGTTTGTGATTTCCCTCCTGATTTTGTGTAATTGCGCTGGTGGTGGGGTTTATGGCAAGACTGAATCTCAGGCTCTCCTACCCACTCTGATGTTACCCTTTTCTTGTTTGATGATGTGAAGGAGCTGCTCCTCTGTTTTTCATGTCTTTTTCAGAGTAAATTTTTCCATATATAGCAGTAGATTTTGTGTATCCATGGGAGGAGGTAAGTTCGGGATCTTTCTATGTTGCCATCTTGGACTGCTTCCTGAGAACCTCATAATGATGAGGCTTCTTAATTCCCTGGTAAAGAAAGTTGCTTTTTGTGTGTGCCTTAATGGTCAGATATTTTCAAGGGACATTCCAAGGTGGATTTATGAGCAATCTCCTTTGCTGAGTAGTCTATTTGGACAGGCAACTTTCTTTTGCCCAATGCCAAACTCTTAGGCTGCTTCTATGTCCATCACTGACACTTCCATCAGCATTAAAAAACTTCAGTAGGTCAATGAAGAAAAGCTGCTTCTTCAACAATGACCAAACCAATCTGTGTTCATGCTATAGGAAGAATTATTTAGTCTTCTTCAAAAAAGATTAATGGGTACCAGAGGGGAAGGGGGTGGGGAGTGGGCGAAAGAGGTAAAGGGGCACATATGTATGGTGACGGATAAAAACTAGACTATTAGTGGTGAGCATGATGTAGTCTACATAGAAACTGATATATAATAATGTACACCTGAAATTACACAATGTCATAAACCAATATGACCTCAATAAAATAATTCAAAAAAATATATATTGCACACTAGTGATTAGATTTTACAGTAAGATTAAATTGAATGTATACACTCTTAAAAAGCATAACATGGAAATCAAGGCATCTATAAAATTTCCATGATAAACCACAGTCCTGACTTTCAGAATTCAGCAATAAATCACGCTTCTAGTCCTGGGCCACCAATAGTTGTTTTTAAATAGTTAAGGATCTTGTCCATAATTGGAACAGAATGCTGTATATGTGTGACAATCATTTCTAATATAAATTATTTTTGAGGTCCCAGATATTTCAATAGCTGAGCCATACTTTTGTAATACTTAATCACCTGATGTCTTACATGGCTCCCAGCCAAAGAAAAAGATGGAACTAAGCAAAGTCTAGGCTCTGAGTGCAGAAACTATGGCCTGGTCAAGACCCTGGTTTCTAATAGAGGAAAAGCCTCACTTTTCTGTTATAGGATTTTTAAAATTAAAATAAAACATAACAATATTCAGTAAAATTCACTCGTAGTGTAGAATTTCATAGAATGTGAAAGTGCATTCAATCATGTATTCACCACCATAATCAAGATACCGAACAGTTCCATTACCCTGAAAAATTCCCTCTTGCTACCTCTTTGTAGTCACTCTTGGTAACCATTTTCTCTATGTTCTACATTCCTATGGGTTGCCTTTTTCACAATGTCATAAAACCGAATCATACAGTTTAGCCTTTGAGTTCTAGATTCTTCTCACTTAAAAAATGCATTTGGATGATATGAGCAAAAATTGCAGAGTAGGGAACTCCAAAATTCTGTTCTTCCACAAAACCAGTCCATAATTCCCAAGAAAAAAAGAAATCTACAAACGAGATTCAGGTATAGCATAGATGATGGAACTGCCTGACAGTGATTTTAAAATAACTACAATTAATATGTTAAAGGCCCTAATGGAAAAGGTGAACAACATGCAAAATTAGGTGGTTAATTTCAGTAGAGAGATGAAAACTATAAGAAAGAATAAAATGGAAATGCTAGAAATAAAAAACACAGTCTCTCTCTCTCTAAAGAGAGAAAGACTTCAACAGTCTCTTCAGTACACTTCACACCACTAAGTGTTGTAAAATGACCAGCGAAATTGAATGTAGGTCAATAAAAATTATCAAAACCGAAACACTAGGAGAAAAAAAGAGGAAAAAAACAACAGAATGAAGCATCTAAGACCCATGTGATAATATCAGACACTCTAACCTACCTAGAAATCGAAATGCTAGAAAGAAAAGAGAGATAGGGCAGAAGAAAGATTTGAAGAAATAATAGCTGAAAATTTTCCAATATTAATGATAGACACCAAACCACAGATTCAAGAAACTCAGAGAACACCAACCAGGATAATTACCAAAAAGCTTTCATGCACACACACACACAAACACCCTGGGGCATGCCATGTAAAATCTACTAAAAACCAAAGACAAACAGAAACTCTTGAAAACAGCCAGAAATTATAAAACCAAAGCACATTACATATAAAAGAACAAAGATGAAACTTATGACATATTTCTCATCAGAAAACATAAAAACCAGAAAACTATGGTGTAATATCTTTAAAATGCTGAAGGAAAAATACTATCAACTGGGAATTCTGTATACTGTGAAAATAAGATGAAGAAATAAACACATTCTCAGAAGAAAAAAACTAAGAATTGATTGCCTATAGATCTATATCACAAGAAATTTTAAAGAAAGCAATTCATGA
Source organism: Ceratotherium simum simum (assembly GCF_057802395.1). NCBI lineage: Eukaryota > Metazoa > Chordata > Mammalia > Perissodactyla > Rhinocerotidae > Ceratotherium > Ceratotherium simum. The sequence continues at coordinate 78,139,837 of NC_141940.1, read as the reverse complement.
AGAACTGATATGATACCAGACAGCAAATGGGATTTATACAACGAAATGAGGAGTGTTGGAAACGGTATAAATGAAGGTAAAAATAAAATGTATTTTCTTCCTTTTAAGTACTCTGATGACTGATTGTCTAAAATAAAAAATATTAGCAATATATTGTATTTTTGTGTATATGAAAGTAAAATGTATGACAAAAAAGCACAATGAATGGAAGGGGTAAATTTGGAACATACAGTTTTAAAGTTCTTAGGCTAGATAATAAGAAATATAATATTATTTGAAGATAGATTCTGAGTAAAGTAAGAGATATTTGTAAATTATAGAGCAATAAGTAAAGTGATTTTATTTTTTATTTTTATTTATTTTTTTTAATTTTTTGTTTATTGCAGTAACATTGGTTTATGACATTGTAAAAATTTCATGTGTACATCATTGTACTTCTTAAAATGATTTTAAAAACAGGTAAAAAGACTAAGTTAACAGTGGAGATAAAATGGAATCACATAAAATGCTCAATTAATGCAAAAGACAGAAAAAAAAAGAGAAATCAAAGAAAAAGTGAAAAAATAGAAAAAGTCTACCAATGTGGTAGATTTTATTTCAACCATAGCAATAATCAATTAAATTTAAACAGTCAACACCCAATGAAAAGACATATATTGTGATATTGGATTAAAAAATGACACAACTATATGCTGTATAAAAGAAACCCACTTTAAACAAAAAAGCACAAATATGATCAACATAAAATAATGGACAAAGGTGTACCATGCAAACCCCAACATGTTTAATACTACTATTAGGGAAAATAGACCTCAGGCTAAGGAATTTGCCATGGATAAAGAGGAACATTACAGGATAATAAAGAGATCAATTTCCAGAAACAAAACAACAAAAAAGCTCTTAAATGTGTATGCACTGAACAACAGAACACCAACATACAGTCGCACACCACATAACAACATTTCAGTCAATGATGGAGTGCATATACAGCGGTGGTCCTGTAAGATTATAAAGGAGCTGAAAAATTCTTATCATCTAGTGACATCATGGGCGTTGTAACATCATAGCGCAATGCATTACTCAGGTGTTTGTAGTGATTCGGATGTAAACAAACCTACCGTGCTGCCAGTCATATAAAAGTATAGCACATATAATTATGTACAGTACATGATACTTGATAATAAAAATAAATGACTGTTACTACTCTATGTATTTATTATACTGTATTTATTGATATTTTAGAGTGTACTCTTTCTACTTATCAAAAAAGTTTACTGTAAAACAGTATGCCATGTTATGCCAGCAGCAGCCTCATATATCTCATGTTTACTGCATATCTTGATTGCATTATTTTCTCTTGTGCTTGATTTAATCTCATGTTGTTTTGTTCAACATGGCCCAAAGCACACAAAATCCACTGCTAATGTTGCCAGTAAGAGGCCACATTGAGTGATTTACCTGGAAACAAAATTAAAAATGATTAAGGAATATAAAGGTGGAAAATCAGTGATGGTTATTGCTCCCCAGTCAGGCATGTTCCACTTCACCATAGGTATGATCTTGAAGAATAAGAACAAAGTGACAGAAGCTGTTAAAGGATCTGCTTCATTGAGGGCAATGAGACTAATAAAAATTTGATAAGAGCATATATCAGACATAGAGAACCTTCTAATGACCTGGATTGAAGACCAGACACAGAAGTGTATTCCTCTTAGCGTTGTGAAGATCATGGCCAAAACAAACAGTTGTGATATTGAAAGAAAAGGCTGGACCCAACTACCCTGTTGATTTTACTGCTACCTCTGAGTGGCTTAAATGATTCAAGAATCGTTATTTATTACACAATGTATAAGTGAGTGGTTAGTCTGTGAGTGCTGATGTGAAAGCAGCTGAAGAATTTTTGGAAACTCTAGATAAGCTTATTATGGAGAAAAACTGCCTGTCAGAGCAAATATTCGATATGGATGAAACTTCTCTGTTCTGGAAATTGATACTTGAAAGGACTTTTATCCATTAAGAAGCCAAGTCAATGCCAGGTTTCAAGGCTTTTAAGGCCAGGCTACAGTCCTGCTAGGGGGCAATGTTACAAGATAAAAATTGAAATCCTTTGTGATCTAGCACAGTGAAAACCTCAGGGGCTTCAAGCATATCAACAGCACACACTGCCAGTGTGCTACAGGAGCAATAAGAAGTCATGGATGATCCAGCTCATCTTTCAAGATTTTCTTGAATTGCTATGCCAGTGAAATGGAGAAGTTGTTTGGAGAACAACATACCTTTCAAGATTTTGCTTAGGATGATAACACTCTTAGACATCTCCCCTTTATTGGTGACCTTAATCCAATATCAACCCAACCCTCCAAACAGCACCTCTTTGATCCAACAGTTCGATCAAAGCTTTTAAGGCCTACTACCTAAGGAGGTCCTTTACCCAGGCTATTGCTGCACCTGAATAAGACAATGAGAAGAACTGATGCAATTCTGGAAGGATTACAACATCTTTCCTGGGATTGGGGTGATGTCACTAAGGAGTGTATGAATGGAATCTGGAAGAAGACACTCAAGAGGTTCATCCATGACTTGAGAGGATTTGCCAAGGATGAAGAGGTTTCAAAAATCAACAAGGCTATGGTTGAGATGACAGAAACTTTAACTTGGGTGTGGATGAGGATGACATTGAGAAGCTCTGAGAGGTGGTTCCTGAGGAATTGAATAATGAGTTATTGGAACTGGAACAGGAACACATAGCTGAAGAAGAAGCAAGAGAATATGAAACTGCAGGAGAAGAAAAAGAAGAATGCTCAAGATAATTCAGTGAAGGGAGAAGCTTTTGCAGACTTCAACAAGCTCGTTAAACACTTTGAAAACATGGACCCCAACACCAAAATGTTTTCATTAATAGAGAGGTCTATGGTGCATTATCTACTTATGAGCAAATCTGTGATCAAAAAAAGAAACCAAGCACCACGATGGACATATTTCTGAAAAGAGTGACACCTCCTCAAGAGCAGCCTCACACATGTCCTTCAAGAGGTATTCCAGAAGAAGTCATTGTTATCATAGATGACAGCTCCAAGGGTGTTATTGCCCCTGAAGAGCTTCCAGTGGGACAAGGTGTGGAGGTGGAAGACAGTGATATTGATGACCTTGACCCTGTGTAGACCTAGACTAATGTGTGTTCTTGTGCTTTAGTTTATAACAAAATATTTTAAAGTAAAAAATAAAATTTAGGGGCCAGCCTGATGGCGCAAGCAGTTAAGTGTGCACGCTCTGCTGCAGCGGCCCAGGGTTCTTTGGTTCGGATCCTGGGCATGCACCAACACACGGCTTGGGAAGCCATGCTGTGGAAGCGTTCCATATAAAGTGGAGCAAGATGCACATGGATGTTAGCCCAGGGCCAGTCTTCCTCAGCAAAAAAAGAGGAGGATTGGCAGATGTTAGCACAGGGCTGATCTCCTCACACACAAGTAAATAAATAAATAAATAATAAAATTTAAAAAGAGAAAAAAGCTTATAGAATATGCATATAAAGAAGAAAATATTTTTGTACAGCTGTACAATGTGTTCATGTTTTAAGCTAAATATTATAAGAAAAGAATCAAATAGTTAAAAAATAATTTAAAAAATATATGAAGTAAAAAAGTTCTGGTAAGTTAATTTATTACTGAGGAAAGAAATTTTTCTTTATATATTTAGTGTAGTCTAAATGTACAGTGTTTATAAAATCAAAAGTAGTGTACAGTAATTTCCTAGGCCTTCACATTCACTCACCACTCACTCACTGACTCACTCAGGGAAACTTCCAGTCCTGCAAGCTCCAGTGCCCTATATACGTGTAACATGATTTTATCTTTTATTTTTTAATTGATGTTTTAATAGTTTTTAACATTGTGAAATTTTGGGTTGTATATTTTTGTTTGTCCATATATATGTCTCCCTTCACCCCTTGTGCCCACCCCTCACACCAACCCCCACCCCCATAGCTACTGGTAACCACAATACAGTTTTCTCTGTCCATGTGTTGGTTTATATTCCACATATGAGTGAGATCATACACTGCTTGTCTTTCTCCTTCTGGCTTACTTCACTTAACATAATACACTCCAGGCTCATCATGTTGTTGCAAACGGGACAATTTTGTCTTTTTTTATGGCTGAGTAGTATTCCATTGTATATATATATATACCATATCTTCTTGACCAATAGTCAGTTGAGGGACAATTAGGTTGCTTCCACTTCTTGGCTATGGTGAATAATGCTGCAATGAACATAGGAGTGGATAGGTCTCTTTGGATTGTTGATTTCAGGTTCATTGGAAAGATTCCCAGTAGTGGGATGGCTGGATCATAGGGCATCTCTATTTTTAATTCTTTGAGGAATCTCCATACCGTTTTCCATAGAGGCCGCACCACTTTGCATTCCCACCAGCTCTGTATGAGGGTTCCTGTTTCTCCACATCCTCTCCAACATTTTGTTGTTTTTTGTCTTGGTGATTACAGCCAATCTAATGGGCGTGAGGTGGTATCTTAGTGTTGTTTTGATTTGCATTTCCCTGATGATTAATGATGTTGAGCATCTTTTCATGTGCCTATTGGCCATCTGTATATCTTCCTTGGAGAAGTGTCTCTTCATTTCCTCTGCCCATTTTTTGATTGGGTTGTTTGATTTTTTTTGTTCAGTTGTGTGAGTTCTTTATATATTATGGAGATCAACCCCTTGTCAGATGTATGTTTTGCAAATATTCTCTCCCAGCTGGTTGGTTGTCTGTTCATCTTGATTCTGGTTTCGTTTGTCTTATAAAAGCTCTTTAATCTGATAAAGTCCCACTTGTTTATTTTTTCTTTAGTTTCCCTAGTCTGGGTAGACATGTCATCCGAAATTTTCCTTTATGACCAATGTCAAATAGTGTGCTGCCTATATTTTCTTCTATGAGTTTTATAGTTTCAGGTCTCATCTTCAGGTCTTTGATCCATTTTCAGTTAATTTCTGTGAATGGTGATAGCAGGTAGTCCACTTTCATTCTTTTGCACGTGGCTGTCCAGTTTTCCCAACACCATTTATTGAAGAGACTTTCCTTTCTCCATTGTATGTTCTTAGCTCCTTTGTCAAAAATTAGCTGTCCATATATGTGTGGTTTTATTTCTGGGCTTTCAATTCTGTTCCATTGTTCTGGGTGTCTGTTTTTGTACCAGTACTATGCTGTTTTGATTATTATTGCTTTGTAGTATGTTTTGAAGTCAGGGATTGTGATGTCTCCTGCTTTGATCTTTTTTCTTAGGATTATTTTAGCTATTCGGGGTCTTTTGTTGCTCCATATAAATTTTATTATTCTTTTTTCTATTTCTGTGAAGAATGTCATTGGGATTCTGATTGGTATTGCATTGAATCTGTAGATTGCTTTAGGTAATATAGACATTTTAACAACGTTTATTCTTCCAATCCATGTGCATGGGATATCTTTCCATTTCTTTATGTCATCATTGATGTCTTTCAATAATGTCTTGTAGTTCTCATTGTATAGGTAATTCACTTCCTTGGTAAGATTTATTCCTAGGTATTTTATTCTTTTTGATGCAATTGTAAATGGTATTATCTTTTTGAGCTGTTTTCTGTTGGTTCATTATTAGCATACAGAAATGCAACTGATTTTTGTAATAGTTTTCCAGCGGATTCTTTAGGGTTTTCTAGATATAAAATCATGTCATCTGTAAATAGTGAGAGTTTCACTTCTTCGTTACCTATTTGAATTCCTTTTATTCCTTTTTCTTGCCTAATTGCTCTGGCCAAAACCTCCAGTAAAATGTTGAACAGGAGTGGTGAGAGTAGGCAGCCCTGCCTCGTTCCTGTTCCCAGAGGAATGGCTTTCAGTCTTTCCCCGTTGAGTATGATGTTGGCTGTGGGTTTGTCATAAATAGCCTTTATTATGTACTTTCCTTCTCTTCCCATTTTGTTGAGAGTTTTTATCATAAATGTATCTTGTCAAATGCCTTTTCTGAGTCTATTGAGATGACCATGTGGTTTTTATTCTTTTTTTTGATGATGTAATGTATCACGTTGATTGATTTGCAGATGTTAAACCATCCCTGCATCCCTGGTATAAATCCCAATTGATCATGGTGTCTTTTTATTTACATCTTTTTAATGTATTGCTGTATTTGGTTTGCCAAAATTTTGTTGAGGATTTTTGCAGCTATGTTCATCAGCAATATTGGCCTGTAATTATCCTTCTTTGTATTGTCTTTGTCTGATTTAGGAAGTGTTCCATCTTCCTCTATTTTTTAGAATAGTTTGAGAAGGATGGGTATTAAATCTTCCTTGAATTTTTGGTAAAAATCACCAGAGAAGCCATCTGGTCCTGGACTTTTATTTTTTGGGATGTTTTTGATTTTTATTTCAATCTCTTTACTTGTGATTGGTCTATTCAGATTCTCCATTTCTTCTTGGTTCAGTTTTTGGGAGGTTTTATGAGTCTAAGAATTTATCCATTTTTCTAGATTGTCCAATTTGTTGGCATATAATTTCTCATAGTATTCTCTCATAATCCTCTGTATTTCTGTGGTATCCATTGTAATTTCTCTTTCATTTCTAATTTTATTTACTTGAGGCTTTTCTCTTTTTTTTTCTTAGTAAGACTGGCTAAGGGTTTGTCGATTTTGTTTATCTTCTCAAAGAACAAACTCTTTTTTTCATTAATCCTTTCTACTGTTTTTTTGGTCTCAATGTCATTTATTTCTACTCTGATTTTTATTATTTCTCTCCTTCTGCTGACTTTGGGCTTTCTTTGCTCTTGATCTACTTCTGTTAGTTGTAAATTAAGGTTGCTTATTTGGACTTTTTCTTGTTCGTTAATGTGGGCTTGTATCACTATGAGTTTCCCTCTCAGAACCGCTTTGGCTGTATCTCATATGGTTTGGTATGGCATATTTTCATTTTTGTTTGTTTCCAGATATTTTTTGATTTCTCCTTTAATTTCATCAATCATCCATTGGTTGTTCAGTAGCATGTTGTTAAATCTCCACATTTTTGTCACTTTCCCAGCATTTTTTCATGATTCATTTCCAGTTTCATAGGATTATTGTCTGAAAAGATGCTTGTTATGATTTCTGTCTTCTTAAATTTACTGAGGCTTGCTTTGTTTCCCAACACATGTCTATCCTTGAGAATGTTCCATGCATGTTAGAAGAATTTCTAGTCACCTGTTTTTGGATGGAGTGTTCTGTATATGTCTTCTAGGTCCATCTCGTCCAGTTTTTCATTTGTCTACTATTTTTTTTTTTTGAGGAAGATCAACCCTGAGCTAACATCTGTGCTAATCCTCCTCTTTTTGCTGAGGAAGACCGGCTCTGAGCTAATACCTATTGCCAATCCTCCCCCTATTTTTCCCCCAAGGCCCCAGTAGATAGTTGTATGTTGTAGCTGCACACCCTGCTAGTTGCTGTATGTGGGACGCAGCTTCAGCCTGGCCGGAGAAGCAGCGCGTCGGTGTGTGCCCGGGATCCAAACCCGGACCGCCAGTAGCGGAGCGCACGCACTTAAGCGCTAAGCCACAGGGCCGGCCCAAGTCTACTATTTCTTTATTCACTTTTTGTCTGGATGATCTATCCATTGATGTAAGATGGGTATTACGATCCCCTACTTTTATTGTGTTGTTGTTAACGTCTCCTTTTAGGTTTGTTAATAGTTGCTTAATGTACATTGGTGCTCCTATGTTGGGTGCATATATATTTAAAAGTGATATGTCTTCTTGGTAGAGTGTCCCTTTTATCATTATATATTTCCGTTCTTTGTCTCTCTTCATCTGTTTTATCTTGAAGTCTACTTTGTCTGATATGAGTATGGCAACACCTGCTTTCTTTTGTTTGTCATTAGCTTGGATTATTGTCTTCCATCCTTTCACTCTGAGCCTGTGCTTGTCTTTAGAGCTGAGATGTGTTTCCTGGAGGCAGCATATTGTTTGATCTTGCTTTTTAATCCATCCTGCCACTCTGTATCTTTTGATTGGAGAGTTCAGTCCATTTACACTTGGGGTAATTATTGATATATGAGGGCTTAATGTTGCTGTTTTGTCACTTAATTTCTAATTCATTTGCGTTTCCTTTTTTTCTTGTCCCATTAGTGTTGGACTGCCAATTCAGTTTGGTTGTACTGTCTTATGACTCTTCTAGTTTTCTCTTTGTTTATCATATGTGATTTTGTTTTGATTATTTGTTTAGTGGTTACCTTGAGGTTTGTGTAAAACATCTTGTGTATGAGATAGTCCATTATCTGATGGCCTCCTATTTCTTATACTAAGTCAATTCAATCACTTTCCTCTTCCCCTTCTAAGTTGTTCTTGTTATACCTTATTCTATCTTCTGTTGTGGCTGTGTGTTTACAGTGATGAGGTTAAATTTATTTTTGGTGAATTTCTTCATTTGATCTTAGATTTTGGTATTTAAGTGGTTGCTAACCTATTCTGCTAAAGATCTACTATTTTTCTGAGTTTGTCTACCTATTTTTCTCCTTGATACAATATTTGTATTCCCTTTCTCGTCTTTCTTTCAGGCCTGAGGGCCTTCTTGAGTATTTCTTGTAGTGGGGGTCTCAGGGCTCTGAACTCCCTTAGCTTTTGTTTATCTGGGAAAGTTACTATTTCTCCATCATATTTGAAGGATATTTTTGCTAGATAGAGTATTCTTGGCTGAAAATTTTTGTCTTTCAGTATTTTGAATATATCATTCCAGTCTCTCCTAGCCTGTAAAGTTTTTGTTGAGAAATCCGCTGAGAGCCTGATGGGAGTTCCTTTGTACGTTATTTATTGTTTTTGTCTAGCTGCCCTTTATATTGTTTCTTTGTCATTGACTCTTGCTAGCCTCACCACTAGGTGTCGTGGTGTGGGCCTTTGCCTGTTGAAATGTTTAGGTGACCTCTTGGCTCTGCTTACTGGTATTTCCAGCTCCTTCCCCAGATTTGGGAAATTCTCAGCTATTATTTCCTTGAATAGGCTCTCTGTTCCTCTTTCCCTCTCTTCTCCCTCAGGAATACCTGTAATTCTTATGTTACATTTCCTAATAGAGTCAGATATTTCTCGGATACTTTCTTCATTTCTTTTTAGTTTTAGCTCTCTCTCCTCTTCTGGAGCATATCTGTATTCCTATCCTCTAAAATGCTAATTCTTTCCCCCATATTGTCAGCTTTGTTCTTTAAAGATTCCAGATTCTCCTTTATCTCCTCCATTGTGTTCTTCATCACCATCAGCACTGATTGGTTTTTCTTTATGATTTCATTCTCTTTTGTGAAGAAACTCCTAATCTCATTGAATTGTTTGTCTGTGTTGTCTCCTATTTCGTTGAGTGTTTTTATGATAGCTATTTTGAAATCTCTGTCATTTAGGTTATGGATTTCTATGTCTTTAGGGTTGGTTTCTGAGTGCTTGTCATTTTCCTTCTGGTCTGGTGATTTCATGTATCTTTGCATTGTGTTTCCTATATTCACTTTGTTTTTCCTCATCCTGGAAATCTCTGGTTGTAATTTCCACCCGCCACCACTGTGTGGTGGTAATGGGCTGTGTAATCTGAGCCCCCTGCGGTCTGCCCTGGCTGTTCGCTGTGATCTGCGATCCACAGCTCACTTGGTCTGGTCTGGTCAGCTGAGCTGCAGTGTCTGGTTTGTGAGGAGGGGGGTCTCTCTCTTTTGCCTGCTGGGTCCCTGGCGTAGGGCACTTATCATTTGCCCCTCGTTATCTGCTCTCTGTGGTGCTCAGATGTTGATGGTACCCTGTAGCAATTCTGAGTCCTCTATGTGGGAGTTTCCCACTGGCTGAGAGAGCCCGAAGAGCTATGGTTTTCCCACAGAGTACCACCCCTCCCCCCTCTCTGGGAGCCTCATGGACCAGGATCGCTGATCTTATGGGGACGGAGAGGAGTTCTCCTTACTTCTCCTCACTTCCTCTGGGGGTCCAGCACGTTCACTCTCAGATGTGTGGCAGTTTGGATCTTTCCGATCCTGCTTTTCACTGTCTGGGATTCCGTTGTTGGTCTGTGACTGTTATTTTTGTTGTATCTTATTAGGGGAAGAGTTTACGGGAAAGCTCACTCTGCCATGAGGCCGACATCACTCTCCATGATTTTTTCTTTTATGTTATATTTTTACTATAACTTTTTGTTTAGATATATTTAGATACACAAATAGTTACTATTGTATTATAATTGCCGACAGTATTAAGTACAGGAGCATGCTGTACAGGTTTGTAGCCCAGGAGCATTAGGCTATACCATATAGCCCAGATGTGTAGTAGGCTATACTATCTGTGTTTGTGTAAGTACACTCTATGATAGTCACACAATGACAAAATTGCCTAATGACACATTCCTCAGAACATATCCCCACAATTGAGCAACATATGACTAGACATGGAACCAAAAACTCGCAGAATTTAAAGGTAATTTGTGTATTTTTAGGAATTTGTCCATTATATCTGTGTTATGTAGTTTGTTGGCCTCTAGTTGTTTTTAGTATTCCCTTATAATCGTTTTCATTTCCACAAGGTTGCTAGTAATGTTCCCACTTTTATTTATGATTTTAGTTATTTGTGTCTTCTCTGTTTTTTCTTTGTCTTTCTGGTTAAAAGTTTTTCAATTTGATCAATTTGATCTTTACAAAGAATAAACTTTGGTTTCATTGATACTGTTTATTGTTTTTCTGTTCTCTATTTTACTATCTTTACTGTATTATTCCATATTTCTTTACTTCAGGTAGCTTTGGGTTTAGTTTGCCCTTCTTTTTCTAGTTCCTTAAAGTGTAAAGTTAGATTATTGATATGAAATCTTTCTTGTATCTTAATGTAGGCATTTACAACTATAAATTTTTCTTTGAACACTACCTTTGCTGCATCCCATTAGTTTTGGTATATTGTGTGTTCATTTTCATTCATCTCTAACTCTTTAAACATTTTTTTGGTAATTTATTCTTTGGCCTATGTTTGTTTAAATTCCAAATATGAATTTTCAAGATTTTTATTGATTTCTAGCTTCATTCCATGTGTTCAGAAAAAATACTCTGTATGACCCCAATTTTTTGTAGATATATTGAGAATTGCTTTGTGGCCTAACAGATGGTCTGTCCTGGAAAATGTTCCATGTGCTCTTGAGAATAATGTGTATTCTGCTGTAGTTGAGTGGCATATTCTACATATGTCTGTTATGACTAGTTGGTTTATAGTGCTATTCAAGTCCTCTATTTCCTTATTTATGTCCTGTCTAGATATTCTATCCATTACTGAAAGTGGTATACTGGTGTCTCAAAATATTATTGTAGCACTATTTCTCCCTTACAGTCTATCAGTTTTTACTTTATATATTTTGGGGCTCTGTTTTTTGGTGCATAAATGTTTATGATTGTTATATCTTCTTGAATAAACCCTTTTATCTTTATACAATGCCATTACTTGCCTTTTGTAACAATTTTTTACTAAAGTCTATTTTTTTCTGATATTACTATAGCCACCATTCCACTATTTACATGTAATATATTTTTCCATTATTTCACTTTGGACCTATTTGTGTCTTTGTATGTAAAGTGAGTCTCTTGTAGAAAACATATAGTTGAGCCACGTATTTTTAAAAATTCATTCTACCAATTTCTGTATTAGTCTGGAGAATTTAATCCATTTACATTGGAAGTAATTACTGTACAGAAAGACTTACTCTGACACTTTCTATTTATTTTCTGTATTTCATACCTTTCTTTGTCCCTCATATCCTCTACAACTGCCTTATTTTTGTGTTTAGTTTATTTTTTGTAGTGAAATTTTTTGATTCCCTTTTCATTTCTTTTTGTGTATATATTTTCTTTGTAATTATCATTGAGATTATATTTAACACTCTACCTTATAACTATCTTGAGTTGATACCAACTTAAGTTCAATAGCATACAAAAACACTTCTCATATACTACTCCCCTCCACATTTAGGCTGTTGTTTTCACAAATTGCATCTTTATATCTTGTGTGCCTAATAACATAGAGCTACAATTATTGTATACATTTGTCTTTCAAATCATGTAGGAAATAAAAAGTGGGGTTATACACCAAATGCACAGTAATACTGACTTTTATATTTACCTATGTAGTTACCTTTAACAAAGGTCTTTATTTCTTCATTTGGCTTGAGTTATTGTCTAGTGTCCTTTCATTTCAACCTGAAGATCTCACTTTAGCATTGCTCGCTGGACAGATCTACTGGTAATGACCTTCTTCAACTATTGTTTAAATGGTAATATCTTAATTTCTCCCTCATTTTATTTATTTATTTATTATTTTGTGAGGAAGATTAGCCTTGAGCTAACATCAATGCCAATCTTATTTTTGCTGAGGAAGACCTGCCCTGGGCTAACAGCCATGCCAATCTTCTTCTTTATATGGGATGCCGCCACAGCATGGCTTGATAAGCAGTGCATTGGTGCATGCCCAGGATCTGAACCTGCAAACCCTAGGCCTCTGCAGTGGAGTGTATGCACTTAACCACTACGCCACTGTGCCAGTCCCATCTCCCTCATTTTTGAGTGACCATTTTGCCAGATATGGAATTCTTAGTTGACAGGTTTTTTTTTTCTTTCAGCATTTTAAATATGCCAACCCTATTTCTTCTGGCCTGCATGATTTTAGATGAAAAATCAGCTGTTAATCTCAAAGATCTTTTCTATGTGACAAATATTTTTCTTTCAGCTTTTAAGGTTCTCTCCTTGTCTTAGTTTTGCTACATATTATGTTTCTTGGTGTGGATGACTTTGAGTATATCTTGTGTGAAGGTAGTTGAGATTTTTGGGTTGTAGATTCATGCATAGATTCAAATTTGGGAATTTTTCAGTCATTATTACTTCAGATATTCTTTCTGCCCCTTTCTCTCTTTTTCTTCAGGGACTCCCATAATGTATAAGCCTGCTTGATGTTGTTCCACAGGTCCTTTATGCTCTGTTTACTTTTATTCATTCTTTTTTCTTTCTCCTACTCAAACTACATACATTTAGTTGTCCAATTATCATGTTTGCTGATTCTGTGTTCTGCCTGCTCAAAATTGCTTTTGAACACTTCTAGTGAATTAAATTTTTAATTTCAGTTATTGTACTTTGAAACTCCATAATTTCTATTTGTTTCCTTTTAATTTCTATCTCTTTGATGATGATATTCTAATTTAATCCATACATACTTTTAAAAATTACTTAGTTTTGTCCATTTTTTACAGCTCTTTGAACATATTTAAATAGATGCTATGAAGTATATGTCTAGTAATTCCTATGTTTGGGCTTCCTCAGGATATTTTTTGTGATTTTTTTTTCCTTTGAGTGGGCCATATGTTCCTGTTTCTTTGTATAACTTGTGAATTTCTATTGAAACTTGGGTGTTTGAATATAATGTGGTAACTGTGGAAATCAGATTATCCTCTTCTTCCCAGGGGTTACTATTATTTTTTAATTGTTGAAGGCTTTAGTAGTCCATTTGCTGAGTGACTTTTCCCAACTATTTTTGCAGAGACTGTATTCTTTGTTGTGTATGATCACTGAAGTCCCCATTCCTTAGCTTTTACTTAACTAGGGTTTTGACAGAAATTTCCTTGAATGCCAAGAAACGAGAGAGAAAGAGAGAGAGAAAACAACTCTTCCAGTCTTTTCAGATTGGCTCTGTGATAGTGCCCTCTTTTAACATTTAATCAAGCTTTCCCTGAACCTTGTGATCAGCCTGTGGTATAACTTTAGGGTCTTCTCAGGTCTTTTTTGAGCATCTATCTTATACTGAGTTTTCTAAATTCCCTCACATACACGGATGGTTTTTATCACCCTAATTGCCCAAAGAAACTGTCTCCCTAGATTTTCTTTGAGGCTGAAGCTGGAGGCTGAACCATAATTCTTTGTCCCGGGTGGTTCTAGGTTATTCACCCATTTTACAATATATTTTAAAAACACCTGCCATTTGTCCATTCTGGGTGAATTCAGAGTTAGTCAAAAGAGAGACAAGCACCTTGTGTTCATCCTTCAGGTAACCCAGACTGGTTAGAACAGATGTACTTAATAATTTTTGAATAAAAACTGTGGGTATATACTAGTAAAGGAAGAGCACTGCAAGAAGATATAACCATTATAAATGTTATAAACCCAGTAATACATGCTCAAAATATACCAAACAACACCTGATAGGACTTCATGGAATAAAAATTAAAACAAGAATTTTGGTTGGAGATTTTAATACACTCCTTTCTGAAATCGTTATGTCAAGCAGAGCCAAAATAAGCCAATATATCAAATTTCTGAGAAGTGAAATTAATAACCCTAAGCTAATAGATAGGTACTTGCTACTTGAACTATCACCATCGAAATATTGCTATAGACTTGTAAAAATTTTCAAAAAAATTTTCTGGAGCCAGATGCCAGGTTCCCACACTGGGCATGTGGGCTCAAGTCTTCAAGACTGCTGCCATACCAGGGAGGGGTGGGAAAAGGCAAAAAAAAAAAATTCCTCAAAGCTTCCTTATTGATTCTAAGCTCTTCTTGATTCAGCATTTACTAGGCTGCTGTGAATCATTAACTGTTTTCCAGCATACTGAAAAAGTTGATTGTCACATTTTTATGCTTGTTTTTCAATGTTTTGAGGTAGGAATAGGAGCTTGGAGATGCCTACTCCACCTTTATACTGATACTTCTCACATCTTACACTTTTTTAGTGCTATTTATTAGTTGAAGAAATAGGTCATTTGTCCTATGGACTTTGGAGTTGCATAAATGCTTCTTCATGATGTATTTTTTTCTTTTCATAAGAGATTAACATTAATAATTTAATTTTGAAGCATATCTTATAGTTACTTTTAAAGTTTATTTCCACATGTACATATACTAACATATTATCTTGCTTCTTACAACATGAGCCTTTCACCAGGGATATTTCTACAACCTGTTATTTCTACCTTAACAATATGTCTTGAAAATGTTACCATTTTAATGCATTTATATTTACCTATTGTTAAATGTTGTGTAATATTCTATGGGCTATATTTACCAAGCGGTATTTAAGCATTTCCACACTGATGGATGCTTACATTGTTTTCAATTTTTTGTTTGATAACAAGCTTCAGGGAACATCTTTGAAGGGGCCTCTTGGTGCACATGTATTTTTATAGTATACATACTAGAAAGTGAATTGATGGTTCTAGATTATACAGTTTAAATTTTAATAGGAACTGAAAAACTGCAGTTCAAAAAAACTGCAGTTTATATTTCCAGCAACATTCTGTGGGAGTCTTCCTTTTTCCAGATGCTTTGCAACACTCTCATCAATTGTTTTAATTTTTGCCAATTTGATGGGTGAAAAATGGTACCTCAGTTTTTGTTTTTGTCTTTAATAGATACAGAACATATATTAATGGTCACTAGGGGTTTGGTCATGGGAGAATGGGGAGTGACTGATAATTGCTGTAAGGTTTCTTTTGAGGATAATAAAAGTTTTCTAAAATTAGACTCTGGTGATGGTTGCACAGCTCTGTAAATTTACTAAAGAACATTGAATTATACACTTTAAATGAGGGAATTTTATGGTATGTTAGTTATATCTCAGTAAAATGGAAAGGAAAGAATTAAGGTGAAATAATGTTATTTTCATAAGAAGAAAACCAAAGAGAATTTGTCACAGGCATGACTTTCTTAAAAGAAACGTTGAAAAACTTGTTTAGGAGAGTGGTAATGATAAAACAAGGATGTTTAGAATATTAGAATTGAAGAAAGAACAATGGAATGTGTAAATAAAGCAGTCTATTTTTCTCATCTTGACTTTCATGCTGAGCTCGTAACATGAGTTTGGGAGTATACCTTTTCAATTTTTTGGAGGAGTTTAAGGATTGGTGTTAATTCCTCTTTAAATGTTTGGTCGAGTTCACCAGCAAAGCCATCAGGTCTTGGGCTTTTCTTTGAGAGAGGTTTGTGATTACTGACTCAATCTTCTTACTCAATGTTAGACTGGTCAGATTTTTTTATTTCTTCAAGATTCAGTATTGGTAGGTTATATGTTTCAAGGAAATTATCCATTTTTTCTAGATTATCCAACGTGTTAACATACAATTGTTCAGAGTAGTCTCTTAAGATCTTTTGAATTTCTGTGCTATCAGTTGTAATGTCTTCTTTTTCATTTCTAATTTTATTTTTCTCAGTTGTCTTTCTTTTTTCTTCTTAGTCTAGCTAAAGGTTTAATTTTGTTTATTCAAAAAATCAACTCTTTCATGGATCTTTACTATCTTTTTCTGGTCTCTATCATTTGATTTCTGCTCTAATCCTTGCTATTTTCTTCCTTATGCAAACTTTGTGCTTTGTTTGTTCTTTTTATAGTTCCTTAAGTTGTAAAGGTAGGTGCTTTATTGGAGAGGTGTTCTTTTTTCTTAATGTAGGCATTTATTACTGTAAAATTCTATTTTAATACTGATTTGCCAAATCTCATAAGTTTAAGCATGTTGTGTTTCCATTTTCCTTTGTGTCAAGCTATTTTTTTCACTTTTTTAGTGGTAAAACATAACATAAAATGTACCATTTTAATTATGTTTTATTATAATTTTTTAATTGAGATAATATTGGCTTATAACTGTGTAAATGTCAGGTATACATTATTATATTTCAGTTTCTGTATAGACTGCATCGTGTTCACCACCAATAGTCTAGCTTTTATCTGTCACTGTACATGTGTGTCCCTTTACCCCTTTCTCTCTACCCCACCTCTTCCTCCTCTGGTAACCATTAATCTGTTCTCCTTGTCTATGTGTTTGTTTACCTTCCATATATGAGTGAAATCATACAGTATTTTATTTTCTCTGTCTGATTTATTTTGCTTAATGTAATACCTTAAGGTTCATCTATGTTGTTGCAAATGGCACAACTTCCTCTTTTTTATGGCTGAGTAGTATTCCAGTGTGTGTGTGTGTGTGCGTGTGTGGAACCACATCTTTTTTATCGATTCTTCTGTTGATAGGCACTTGGGTTGCTTGCTCATCTTGGATATTGTAAAAATGTTTCAATGAACATAGGGGTGAATATATATTTTTGAATTAATGATTTCATGTTCTTTGGATAAATACCTAGTAGTAGGATAGCTGGATTATATGGTATTTCTATTTTTAATTTTTTGAGAAAATTCCATACTGTTTTCCATAATGGCTACACAAGTTTGCATTCCCATGAGCAGTGTATAAGGGTTCCCTTTCCTCAACACCTTCTCCAACATTTGTCATTTTCTGTCTTGATAATTGTAGCCATTCTGACAGGTGTAAAGTGATATCTCATAGTTTTGATTTACATTCCTCTAATAATTAGTGGCATTGAACATCTTTTCATGAGCCTGTTGGCCATCTGTATATCTTCCTTGGAAAAATGTCTGTTCATATCCTCCACCCATGTTTTTTAAACACATTCATTTTTATTTCTGTTGACTTGCATGAGTTCTTTATATATTTTGGAAATTAACCCCTTGTCAGTTATATGATTTGCAAATATTTTCTCCCATTTGGTGTGTTATCTTTTTGTTTTGTTGGTTTTCTTTGTTGTAAAGAAGTTTTTAGTTTAATGTAGTCCCACATTTTTATTTTTCTTTTGTTTCCCTTGCCTGAGGAGACATGGTATTCAAAAAGACACTGCTAAGACCGATGTCAAAGAGTGTACTGCCTATATTTTCTTCTAGGAGTTTTATGGATTCACGTCTTACATTCAAGTCTTTAATTCATTTTGGGTTTATTTTTGTGTATTGTGTAAGATGGTGGTCTACTTTCATTCTTTTCCATGTGGCTGTCCAATTTTCCCAACATCATTCATTGAAGGGATTTTCTTTTCCCAATTGTAGGTTCTTGGCTCCTTTGTCAAAAATTAGCTGTTCATAGATGTGTGGTTTTAGTTCTAATTTCTCAATTCTGTTCCATTGATGTGTGTATCTGTTTTTCTGCCAGTACCATGATGTTTTGAATGCTACAACTTGGTTGTATAATTTGAATTCAGGAAGAGTGATACCTCCAACTTTGTTCTTTTTTCTCAGCATTCCTTAGGCTATTTGGGGTCTTTTGTTTTTCCTTATAAACTTTAGGATTCTTTGCTCTATTTCTGTGAAGAATGTCATTATGATTCTGATTGGGATTTCATCGAACCTGCATATTGCTTTAGGTAGTATGGACATTTTAACTATGTTTATTCTTCCAATCCATGAGCATGGAATATCTTTCCATTTCTTTATGTCTTCTTTGATTTCTTTCAATAATGCCTTACAGCTTTCAGTATATAGGTATTCACTTCCTTGGTTACATTTATTCCTAGATATTTTGTTCCTTTTGTTGTGATTGTAAATGGGATTGTATTCTTGACTGTTTTCTGCTAGTTCATTATTAGTTTATAGAAATGCGACTGATTTTTGTGTGTTGATTTTGTATCCTGAAACTAGTGTTATTTGTTGATTATTTCTAATAGTATTTTGCTGGGCTCTTTAGGGTTTTCTATATATAGAATAATATCATCTACAAGTAGAGAGAATTTCACTTCTTCCTTTCCAACTTGGATCCCTTTTATTAATTTTTCTTTAATTGCTCTGGCTTAAACTTCCAGTTCTATGTTAAATAAGAGTGGTGAGAATGGGCACCGTTGACTTATTCCTGTTCTTAGAGGAATGGCTTTTGGTTTTTGTCCATTGAGTATGATGTTGGCTGTGGGTTTGTCATATATGGCCTTTATTATGTTGAGGTGCTTTCCTTCTACACCCATTTTATTGACAGTTTTCATCATAAATGGATGTTGCATCTTGTCAAATGCTTTCTTTGCAGCTATTGAGAGGATCATGTGACTTTTATTCTTCATTTAGTTAATGTGGTGTATCACATTGATTGATTTGTGGATGTTGAAGCATCCTGCATCCTTGGAATAAATCCCATTTGATCATGGTGTATTATACTTTCAATGTATTTTTGTATTAATTTGCTAATATTTTGTTGAGGATTTTTGCATTATGTTCATCAAGGATATTGACCTGTAATTTTCTTTTTTTGTGTTGGCCTTGTCTGGTTTTGGTAGCAGGGTAATGTTTGCCTTATAGAATGAGTGAGGAAATTCCCCCCTCTTCAACTGTTAGGGAAAGTTTGAGAAGGATAGGTATTAATTCTTCTTTGAATGTTTGGTAGAATTCACTGGGGAAGCCATCTGGTGCAGGGCTTTTATTTTTGGGGAGGTTTGTGTTTAGTGTTTCAATCTCTTTGCTTCTGATTTGTCTATTCAGATTCTCTATTTCTCCTTGATTTACTTTTGGGAAGGTGTATGATTCTAGGAATTTATCCATTTCCTTTAGGTTATCCAGTTTGTTGGCACATGGCTTTTCATAGTATTATCTTATATTCCTTTGTATTTCTATAGTATCCATTGTAATTTCTCCTCTTTCATTTCTAATTTTATTTATTTGAGTCCTGTCTTTTTTTTTCTTAGTGAGTCTGGCTAAGGATTTGTCAATTTGGTTTATCTTCTCAAAGAGCTAACTCTTAGTTTCATTGATCCTTTCTATTGTTTTTGTAGTCTCTATTTTGTTTATTTCCCTTCTGCTTTTTTTTATTTCCTTCCTTCTACTAACTTTGGGATTTGTTTGATCTTCTTATTCAAGTTCTTTTAAGTGTTGAGTAATCTTATTTATTTGAGATTTTTCTCAAATTTTACTCGTTTCTTGAGATAGGCCTGTATTGCTGTAAATTTCCCTCTTTGTACCACTTTTGCTGCATCCCATAAGTTTTAGTATATTGTGTTTCCATTTTTGTTTGTCCCTAAGTACTTTTTGATTTCTCCTTTGATCTAGTCATTGTTCAGTAGCATGTTGTTTCGTGTCCACATATTGGTAACTTTCCCAGCTTTTTTTTGTAGTTGATTTCTTGTTTCATAGCATTGTTGTCAGAAAAGATGCTTGATGTGATTTCAATCCTCTTAAATTTATTGAGGCTTGCTTTGTTTCCCAACATATGGTCTAATTTTGAGAAAGTTCCATGTGCACTTGAGAAGAATGTTTATACTACTGTTTTTGGATGGAATGTTCTATATATATCTATTAAGTCTATCTGATCTAGTGTTTCATTTAAGGCCACTGTTTCCTTGTTGACTTTCTGTCTGGATGATCTATCCATTGATGTACGTGGGATATTAAAGTCCTTTACTATTATTGTGTTGCTGTCAATTTATCCTTTTATGTTTGTTAATAGTTGCTTTATATACTTTGGTGCCCCTGTGCTAGGGGTATTTATATTGATAAGGGTTACATCTTCTTGGTGGAATGTCCCTTTTATCGTTATATAATGCCCATCTTTGTCTCTTATTATCTTTTTTATCTTGAAGTCTGCTCTGTTTGATATATAAATGGCTACACCAGCTTTCTTTTGCTTGCTGTTTGCCCAGAGTATCATCTTCCATCCCTTCACTCTGAGCCTATGTTTGTCTTTAGAGTTGAGATGTGTTTCCTGGAGGCAGCATATTGTTGGGTATTGTTTTTTAATCCAGCCAACCACTCTGTGTGTTTTGATTGGTGAATTCAATCCATTTTCATTTAGAGTGATTATTGATATATGAGGGCTTAATATTGACATTTTATCTTTTGTTTTCTGGTTGTTCGATATTTCCCTTGTTTCTTTTCTGTTGTATTTCTGTATGTCATTTCCATTTGATGATTTTCTGTGGTGGTTTTCTCATTATTTATGATTTGTGACTGTGCTCTGATTTTCTATTTTGTGATTACCATGAGGTTTGTATAAAAGATCTCATAGATGAGATAGTCCATTTTCTGCTAGCCTCTTATCTCCTTTAGCCTATTCAGGTTCCATCCCTTTCCTCTTGCCCTTCTATGTTTTTGTTGTCACAAATTATTCTTTTTTGTGTTGTGAGTTTGTGACCTAAGTGAAGTGGTTATATTTACTTTTCATGCTTTCTTTCCCTCTATTCTTTATTTATGTATATGTTTGCTAATGTATTCTGATACAGAGTTGCAATTGTCTTATTCTATTTATCTCCTTGCTCCAAGCTTTGTAAACATTTGTCTTTTTGTTTCAGATAGGAGAGCTTTCTGTATCATTTCTTTAAGGCAAGTCTAGTGGTGATGAATTCCTTCACCTTTTGTTTGCTGGGAAAGTTTTTATGTCTCCATCATATCTGAAGAATAATTTCATTAGATACAGTATTCTTGGCTGAAAGTATTTGTCCTTCAGTATTTTGAATATATCATTTCACTCTCTCCTAGCTTGTAAGATTTCTGCTGAGAAATCCGCTGAAATCCTTATGATGTTTCCTTTGTAGGTTATTTTCTTCTCTCTTGCTGACCTAAATATTTTCTGTTTTTCATTGATTTTTGACAGTTTTAATATTATATACCTTGGAGAAGGGCTTTTTGCATTTATGTAATTAGGATTTCTGTTAAATTCATGTACTTGCATATCCAGTTCTTTCCCCAGGTTTGGGAAGTTTTCAGCTATTATTTTTTGAATAAGCTCTCTGCTCCATTCTTCATCTGTTCTCCCCCTGGGATACCTATAATCCTTATGTTACTTTTCCTAATTGAGTTGGATGTTTCTCAAAGAATTTCTACTTTCTTTTTTTTTTTTTTGCTGAGGAAAATCCACCCTGAGCTAACACCTGTTGCCAATTCTCCTGTTTTTTGGCTTGAGGATGATTAACACTGAGCTAACATCTGTGCCAATCTTCCTCTATTTTGTATGTAGGTCACCACCACAGCATAGCTGACAAGTGGTGTAGGTCTTCACCTGGGATCCAAACCTGCAAACATGGGCCATCAAAGTGGAGCACCAGCTTTAACCATTAAGTCCTATGCCACAGGGCCTGCCCTTGTGTGTATGGTTTTTTTTTCAGAGCTTTTTTTTCAGAGCTTCAATCTCTTTGGTGAAGTTTTCTTTCTGGTCAATAATTTTGTTCCTGAGCTCATTGAACTGTATTTCTGAGTTTTCTTGTAACTTGCTGAGTTTCTTTATGACAGCTATTTTGAACTCAGTCAGTCAGATTGTAATCTTCTGTGACTTCAGGTTTGGTTTCTAGAGAGTTGCCATTTTCCTTCTCTTCCTCTGTGTTACTGTGGTTCTTCATGGTGATTGATGAATTGATCCTCTGCTTGAGTATTTGTGGTAGTAATCATTCTTTCTTTTTTGGGTATCGCTTTGCTACTTTGGTTCTGGTCACCTGGCTGGTGTTCCTCCACTGGGTCTCCACCATCTCTGATGCTGCTGACCCATACAGCACTTTCATTGCTGTTCTGAGGTTGTCTTGGGTTGCTGGTTGCACTGCTGCCAGGGGTGCTGGGTTCAAGAATGTTTATGTTGGTGGCAGGGGCCCAGAGACCCAGGGACTTGTTTGCAGCCCCTGCTACTAGTTGAACTGGTGTCAGGGTTGCTGCCACTGGGGATTTGGTCACTGGTTCTGCTGTGGTTCCTGATGCTTCTGGTTGAAGATTCTTCCTGCCACCATGGAGGGTGGTAAGGGCTGTTTTTTCCATTCCCACCCCATCTACTCATAGTTGCGCTGGTTGGGCAGCACTGCATTCTCATGGGTGGGGCCACTGCCACTTGGTGGGCACACTTGCATAGGCTGGGCTGCCACCACTTGGCAGGCACTGTTGTGGGCTGGGCCACCACAGCTCCATGGGCATTCACATATGGGCTCGTATGCCCCCTTCTCCAGTCACAGTTGCACTGGCCACTGCATGTGGATATGTGTTTTGGATCACTGCCTCCAGGGAGGGGGAGGTAATGCTGCCCTATTTCCACTTCTTTCTGGGTGTCCAGTCCACCCACCTTCAGATGTATATCTGTAGAATCTCTCAGGTGTCCTTTTGTGCTGTGTAGAGAACCCTCTGTTGGTCAATGGATGTCTGCTTCATTGTAACTTAGAGGGGACTGATAAAAGGAACAACCCACTCAGCCATGATGCTGATGTCACTCTCTGTGTAAAGCTATAGTTTATATCTCTGGTTTATTCTCTCACCCATTGGTTTTTAAGGAGTGTTTAATTTCTACGCATTTGTGAATTTTCCAGTTTGCCTCCAGTTATTGATTTTTAATTTCATAGCAGTGTGGTTGGGAAAGATACTCAATATGATTTCAATGTCCTTAAATTTAAGACAACTTTTTTTGTGACCTAACATATAATCTATCCTTCTGGATAATTTTCTGTGCGTGCTTCAAAATAATTTGCATTGTGCTACTGTTGAATAGAATGTTCTGTATGTATCTGTTAGGTCTATTTGTTCTAAAGGATAGTTTAAGTCCAATGTTTTCTTATTGATTTTCTGTCTAGATAGTCTATCCATTGTTGAAATGGGGTATTTAACCCCCCTACAACTATTGTATTATCTATTTCTCCTTTTCAGATATTGTACTATTTCCTTAATATATTTAGATGCTCCAATATTGGGTACTTCTATATTTACAATTGTTATTCTTGTAGAATTGGCTCCATTATCATTATATAATGATCTTCTTTGTCTATCATTACAGCTTTTGACTTAAAGTCTATTTTGTCTGATATAAGTATAGTTACTCTTTTCTATTTTGGTTTATATTTGCATAGAACATCTTTTTCTATCCCTTCACTTTTATCCTATATGTGTCCTTAATGCTAAAGCGAGTAGCTTTAGCATTAAGGACACATATAGGATATGTGTCCTTGGTATATGGGATATATAGGATATGTGTCTCTGGTAGGCAGCATATGATTAGGTCTTGTTTTTAAAATCTATTCAACTCTGTGCCTTCAACTGAGGAATTTAATCCATTCATAGTTAAAGTAATTATTGATACATAAGGTATTACTACTGCCATCTTATTAGTTGTTTTCCGGCTGTTTCATAGTTTCCTTGTTCCTTTCATCTTCTTTTGCTGTCTTTCTTTGTGCACTGATGATTTTCTCTAGTGGTGTGCTTTGACACTCTTCTCTTTAGCTTTTATGTATTTACTATACATTTTTGCTTTTGGTTACCACAAGGCTTACATAAAACATCTTATAGATATGACAGTCTATTTTATGCTAATAACTAACTTTGATGACATACAAAACTACCCTTTTACCCCCCACACACATTTGAATGTTTTTGATGTCACAATTCACCTCTTTTTATGTTGTGTATCCATTAACAAATTATTGTAGCTATAGTTTTTTTAATAATTTGTCCTTAAACCATTATATTAGAAGTAAATTAACAAACCACCATACTACAGTATTTTGAATTTGACTATATTCTTACCTTTACCTGTGTATTTTTATATTTTTGTATATTTTTGTGTTTTTAAATAGTGAAATTATATTTCAGGGTGAAGAACTCCTTTTAACATTTCTTGTAAGGCAGGTGTAGTGGTGCTGAACTCCCTCAGCTTTTTGTTTCTGTGGGAAAGTCTTTATCTTTCTTCCATTCCTGAAGGACAGCTTGACTGGGTAATGTCTTCTTGGTTGACAATTTCTATCTTTTTAGCATTTTGAATATATCGTCCCACTCTTTCCTGGTCTGCAAGGTTTCTCCTGAGAAATCCTCTGGTAGTCTTACGTGTGTTTTGTTGTATATGAGAACTTTTTTCTCTTACTGCTTTGAAAATTCTCTTTGTCTTTGTTATTAGACAGTTTTATTATAAAATATCTTGGAAAAGATCTTTTTGAGTTAAATCTGTTTGGAGACCTATAAGCTTCATGAACTTAGCTGTCCAAAACACTCCACAGATTTGGGAAGTTCCCAGTCATTGTTACTTTAAATAAGTTTTCTATCCCTTTCTCCTTCTCTTCTCCTTCTGAGACTCCCATAATTCATAAGTTGTTTTTCTTGATGGTTTCCCATAATTCAGGTAGACTTTCTTCACTCTTTTTTATTCTTTTTTCTTTGTTCTTCTCTGACTGGATAATTGCAAATGACTTACCATCAAGTTCACATATTCTTTCTAATGGTTGATCAAGTCTATTGTTGATGGTCCGCATTTCATTTTTTATTTTGTTAAGTGTATTCTTCAGCACAAGTATTTCTGTTTTGTTCTTTTTTATGATTTCTATATCTCTGATAGACTTCTCATTACATTCGTGTATCATTTTCTTGATTTCATTGCATTGTCTTTCTGTGTTTTGTTGTAGTTCACTGAACTTCCTTAAAACAACTATTTTTAATTCTTTATCAGACAAATGATAGATCTCCATTTCTTTGGGGTCAGATATTAGAAAATGTTTTTCCTTTCATGGGGTAATGTTTCTTTGCTTTTTCATATTCCTCGATGTCTTGTGTTGCACTCCATCCTCTACCAGGGTGACAGTCCTACAAGCTCTGGCAGAGGAAAGAAAGCGTGAAAAGCTGAATTGAACCACTGAAACTTCTGGGAAATGTATTCCACAGTTATAAAAGTGGAGGACAAGCCAATATAGACTGATTCTATCTGGTACTGTACCCAGGCTTGGCAGAGCCCAGGAGACCTCTCGTCAGTTTGTTCTAATTTGCATTTCTCTTATTACCACTGAAGTTGAGCATATTTCCATTTAATTGGCTATTTGTATCATTTCTGAAATCCCTTTTCTCACCTTTTGACATTTTTCTATTAAATTGGTTTTCTAAAAATTTATTTAAAGGCGTATTTTTAATATAATGTGGAAACAAATCATTCATTAATTATATTGCAATTATTTTCTCCCTGTCTGTAAGTTTAACAGACTTTAATTTTTAGAACAGTTTTAGATTGACAGCAAATTTGAGCAAAAAGTACAGAGAATTCCCATATACCCCTTGTCCCCACATATGCATAGCTTTCCCTACTATCAACATCCCACACCAGAGTGCTGTATTTGTTACAATTGATAAACCTACACTGATACATCATTATCACCCAAAGTCCCTGGTTTACATTAGGGTTCACTCTCAGCATTTTGCAGATTATGAGCTTTCATAAATATATGGTGACATGTATTCACAGTTATAGTATGATACAGAATAGTTTCCCTGACTTAAAAATCCTCTGTACTTCACCTGTTCATCTCTCCCTCTCCTATAACCTCTGGCAAACACTGATCTTTTTACTATCTCCATATTTTGCTTTTCCAGAATGTTATATAGTTGGAATCATATAGTATGTAGACTTTCTGGATTGGCTTCTTTAAAATTCTTTCATCTATTTTCATAGAGTGATAGCTCATTTCTTTTTAGCACTGAATATCATTTCATTTTCTGGACGTACCACAGTTTGTTTATCCATTCACTCACTAAAGGACATCTTGGTTGCTTCCAAGTATTGGCAATTATGATTAGAGCTTCCATAAACAACCTTGTGCAGTTTTTTGTGTGGACATAAGTTTTCAACTCATGTGCATAAATACTGAGAAGCACAATAGCTGCAGTCTATGGTAAGAGTAAGAAGAGTAGTTTTTTAAGAAACTGCCAAACTGTCTTGCACAGAGGCTATAATATTTTGCATTCTCACCAGTGATGAATGAGAATACCTGTTGTTCCACATCCTAGCCAGCATTCGTTGTTGTCAGTGTTTAGGATTTTCACTATTTCCTCAAGAGGAAATTTTCTGAGAGTGGAAATCTTATTCTATTATTTCAAATGGGGAAAA
This sequence comes from Ceratotherium simum simum, assembly GCF_057802395.1. NCBI lineage: Eukaryota > Metazoa > Chordata > Mammalia > Perissodactyla > Rhinocerotidae > Ceratotherium > Ceratotherium simum. Next base: position 78,113,246 of record NC_141940.1, on the reverse strand, counting down.
TGATAAATTTCCAGCTCAACAAAGAACCCCAACCACTTTTCCAAACCATTACTAAAGTACTATAAAACACCTATAACAGACCTCCAAGGATTTCTGTATAATTACCTATTTAACAATTAGTGAACTTATCAGTTGGATTAGGTTTGTGAGCATAACTCAATGAACTTGCAATAATCAAATACTATAATGTAAAATAAATAAGCTATAATGTGTTACAGGAATTATATGAATTCAACAAGAGATTGGTAGTGCATCCAGGCATCTGACAGAAGCACATACTGGAGTCCATGAAGAGCTAAAACTTTAGAGATTTACTGTCCAATATGGTGGACATAAGCCATGTGTGTGTATTTAAATTCAAATTAATTGACATTAAATAAAATGAAAAATCAGTTCATCACACTAGCTACATTTCACATACTTAGTAGTCACATATGGCTAGTGGTTACCATATTGAAGTACAGATATCGAACATTTCTGTTATCATAGAATGTTCTATTGGACAGTGATGATTTATGGACAGAAATGGGGAAAGGGTGGAGAAAATGCATCACACATTTAAGCAGTAGGAACTTAAAATGTTATCCTGTCAGGAGAGTTGAGGTATGGTTATAGTACAATCTATATTCCTTAGGAATTAGAATGGAATTAAGCTTTTTTTTTACTGCCACAAACAAGTAAATTATAATGGGGTTTTGATTTGGATAGTGAATTTGGGTACAAATTTTTGCACACCTTTACAGCAATATTCTGATGTTGATAGTGCAGATAGCAAGTACCTATGTACTAGCATAAGGTTATTAATTTCACTTTTCAGAACTTTGATATAATGGTTTATTTTTTAAGTAATATTTATTGGTGATATACTCTTTTTTATCTTATTTTTATTTTATTTCTTTATTTTTTTACAATTATTTGTGTATTGCAGTAACATTGCTTTATAACATTGCATAAATTTCAGGTGTACATCATTATACTTCTATTTCTACATAGATTACATCATGTTCACCACCCAAATACTAATTACAACCCACCACTACACACATGTGCCGAATTATCCCTTTTGTCCTCCTCCCTCCCTCCTTCCCCTCTGGTTACCACCAATCCAATCTCTGTTTCTATGTGTTTGTTTATTGTTGTTGTTATCTACTACTTAATGAAGGAAATCATACGGTATTTGACCTTCTCCCTCTGACTTATTTCACTTTGCATAATACCTTCAATGTCCATCCATGTTGTCACAAATGGCTGGATTTCATTGTTTCTTATGGCTGAGTAGTATTCCATTGTGTATATATACCACATCTTCTTTATCCATTCACCCCTTGATGGGCACTTAGGTTGCTTCCAAGTCTTGGCTATTGTGAGGAACGCTGCAATGAACACAAGGGTGCATGTGTCTTTACACATTGGTGTTTTCAAGTTCTTTGGATAAATACCCAGCAGTGGAATACCTGGATCATATGGTAGTTCTATCCTTAATTTTTTGAGGAATCTCCATACTGTTTTCCATAGTGGCTGCACAAGTTTGCACTCCCACCAGCAGTGTATGAGAGTTCCCTTCTCTCCACATCCTCTCTAACACATGTTGTTTCATGTCTCATTAATTATAGCCATTCTGACGGGCATGAGGTGATATCTCATTGTAGTTTTGATTTGCATTTCCCTGATAGTTAGTGATCTTGAACATCTTTTCATGTGTCTGTTGGCCATCTGTATATCTTCTTTGGAGAAATGTCTGTTCAGGTCTTTTGCCCATTTTTTAATTGGGTTGATAGTTTTTTTGTTGTTGAGATGCATCAGTTCTTTGTATATTTTGGAGATTAAGCCCTTATCATATGTATAGTTTGCAAATATCTTCTCCCAATTTTTAGGGTGTCTTTTCGTTTTGTTGATGGTTTCCTTTGCTGTGCAGAAGCTTTTCAGTTTGATGTAGTCCCATTTGTTTATTTTTTCTTTTGTTTCTCTTGCCCGGTCAGACATGGTGCTTGAAAATATGTTGCTAAGACCGATGTCGAAGAGCGTAATGCCTGTGTTTTCTTCTAGAAGTTTCATAGTTTCAGGACTTACATTCAAGTCTTTAATCCATTTGGAGTTAATTTTTGTGTATGGTGTAAGGAAGGGTCTACTTACATTTTTTTGCATGTGGCTGTCCACTTTTCCCAACACCATTTGTTGAAGAGACTTTCTTTTCTCCATTGTATGTTCTTGGCACCTTTGTCAAAGATTAGCTGTCCATAGATATGTGGGTTTATTTCTGGGCTTTTGATTCTATTCCATTGATCTGTGTGTCTGTTTTTGTGCCAGTACCATGCTGTTTTGGTTACTATAGCTTTGTAGTATATTTTGAAATCAGGGAGTGTGATACCTCAAGCTTTGTTCCTTTTTCTCGGGGTTCCTTTAGCTATTCGGGGTTTTTTGTTGTTCCAAATACATTTTAGGATTCTTTGTTCTATTTCTGTGAAAAATGTTGTTGGAACTTTGATAGGGATTGCATTGAATCTATAGATGGCTTTAGGAAGTATGGACATCTTAACTATGTTAATTCTTCCAATCCAAGAGCACGGGATATCTTTCCATTTCTTTGTGTCTTCTTGAATTTCTTTCAGCAATGGTTTATAGTTTTCCGTGTACAGCACTTTCACCGTTTGGTTAAGTTTATTTCTAGGTATTTTATTCTTTTTGTTGCAATTTTAAATGGGATGGTATTCTTAATTTCTCTTTCTGCTACTTCGTTGTAAGTGTATAGAAATGCAACTGATTTTTGTATGTTGATTTTGTATCCTGCAAATTTACCATATTCCTATATTACTTCTAAAAGTTTTCTGGTGGATTCTTTAGGGTTTTCTATATATAAAATCATGTCACCTGGAAATGGTGACAGTTTCACTTCTTCCTTTCCAATTTGGATCCCTTTTATTTCTTTCTCTTGCCTGATTGCTCTGGTTAGGAATTCTAGTACTGTGTTAAACAGGAGTGGTGACAGTGGGCATCCTTGTCTGGTTCCTGTTCTTAGAGGGATTGCTTTCAGTTTTTCACCATTGAGGATGATATTAGCTGTTGGTTTCTCATATATGGTCTTTATCATGTTGAGGTACTTTCCTTCTATACCCATTTTATTCAGAGTTTTTATCATAAATGGATGCTGTATCTTGTCAAATGCTTTCTCTGCATCTATTGAGATGATCATGTGATCTTTATTCTTCATTTTCTTCATTTTATTAATGTGATGTATCACGTTGATTTATTTGCGAATGTTAAACCAGCCCTGCATACCTTGAATAAATCCCACTTGATCATGGTGTATAATCTTTTTGATGTATTGTTGTATGCGATTTGCTAGTATTTTGTTGAGGATTTTTGCCTCAATGTTCATCAGTGATATTGGCCTGTAGTTTTCTTTTTTTGCGTTGTCCTTGTCTGGTTTTGCTATCAGGGTAATGTTGGCTTCATAGAATATGCTAGGGAGCTTCTCACCCTCCTCAATTTTTTGGAAGTTTTTGAGAAGGATAGGTATTAAGTCTTCTTTGAATGTTAGTTAGAATTCACCAGGGAAGCTGTCTGGTCCTGGACTTTTATTTTTGGGAAGGGTTTTGATTACTGTTTTGATCTCCTTACTGGGGATTGGTCTATTCAAATTCTCTACTTCTTCTTGATCCAGTTTTGGAAGGTTGTATAATTCTAAGAATTTGTCCATTTATTCCAGATTGTCAAATTGGTTGGCATATAGCTTTTCATAGTATTCTCTAATAATCTTTTGTATTTCTGAAGTGTCTGTTGTAATTTCTCCTCTTTCATTTCTGATTTTACTTATTTGTACCTTCTCTCTTTTATTCTTGGTGAGTCTAGCTAAAGGTTTGTTAATCTTTTCAAAGAACCAACTCTTGGTTTTATTAATTTTTTCTATTTTTTTTTTTTTGGTCTCTACTTCATTTATTTCTGCTCTGATTTTTATTATTTCCTTTCTTCTACTGATTTTGGGCTTGGTTTGTTTTTCTTTTTCCAGTTCCTCTAGGTGAATTGTTAGATTATTTATTTGAGATTGTTCTTGTTTGTTGAGCTAGGCCTGTATTGCTATAAACTTCACTCTTTGAGCCGCTTTTGCTGTATCCCGTAAATTCTGGCATGTCGTATTTTCATTTTCATTTGTTTCCAGGTATTTTTTGATTTCTTCTTTGATTTCTTCATTGACCCAGTCGTTGTTCAGTAGCATTTTGTTTAATCTCCACTTAGTTTTGGCTTTTCTGATTTTCTTCCTATAGTTGATTTCTAGTTTAATACCGTAGTGGTCAGAAAAGATGCTTGGTTTTATTTCAATCTTCTTAAATTTATGGAGACTTGTTTTGTGGCCTAATATGTGATCAGTTCTGGAGAATGTTCCATGTGCATTTGAGAAGAATGTGTATTCTTCGGTTTTTGGATGGAATGCTCTGTATATATCTACTAGGTCCATCTGTTCTAGTGTATCATTTAAGGCCAATGTTTCCTTATTGATCTTCTGTTTGGATGATCTATCCGTTGGTGTAAGTGCAGTGTTAACGTCTCCTACTATTATTGTGTTACTGTCTATTTCTGTTTTTATGTCTGTTAATAATTGCTTTATATATTTAGGTGCACCTACATTGGGTGAGTAGATATTTACAAGTGTTATATCCTCTTGTTGGATTGTTCCCTTGATCATTAAGTAATGATCTTGTCTCTTTTTACAGTTTTTGTTTTAAAGTCTGTTTTGTCTGATATGAGTACTGCTACCCCAGCTTTCTTTTCATTGCCATTTGCATGGAGTATCTTTTTCCATCCCTTCACTATCAGTTTGTGAGTGTCTTTAGGTCTGAATTGTGTCTCTTGTATGCAACATATATATGGGTCTTGTTTTTTTATCCAATCAGCCACGCTATGCCTTTTAATTGGAGCATTTAGTCCATTGACATTTAGAGTAGCTATTGATAAGTATGTACTTACTGCCATTTTTTAACTTTTATTTTCTCAGTGTTTTAGTAGTCCTTCTCTGTTCCTTCCGTCTTCCATACAGAATTGATGGTCTCTTTAGTTTGACCTCTGTCTGAAAGGTCTACTCTTTGACTCCCCTCGTCCCTCCTTTTATGTTTTTAATATCATATCTAACCTCTTTTTTGTGCATTTGTATCCATTACCCTCTTATCATGGAAATAGATAATTTTTCCTATTTGTGGTCTTCTCTTTTCCCCTTAAATCAGTCCCTATAACGTTTCTTGTAGCACTGGTTTCTTGGTGACAAACTCCTTTAATTTTTGCTTGTCTGGGAAATTTTTGATCTCTCCTTCCACTTTGAATGATAACTTTGCTGGGTAGAGTATTCTTGGCTGTAAGTTTTTTCCTTTTAGCACTTTAACTATATCATGCCATTCTCTTCTAGCCTGTAAGCTTTCTGCTGAGAAGTCAGCTGATAGCCTTATGGAGTTTCCTTTGTATTAACTTGACTTTCTCTTGCAACTTCTAGGATTATCTCTTTATCTTAAATTCTGGACATTTTGATTATGATGTGTCTTGGTGTGGGCCTCTTTGGGTTTATGTTGTTTGGGGCTCTCTGTGCTTCCTGTACCTGGATGTCTGTGTCCTTTCTTAGGTTAGGGAAGTTTTCATCTATTATTTCTTGAAATAGTTTCTCTGCCCCCTTGTCTCGCTCTACTCCTTCCGGGACACCTATAACACGGATGTTAGTGTGCTTGATGTTGTCAGAGGTCCCTTAGACTGTCCTCACTCTTTTTAATTCTTTTCTCTTTTACCTGTTCAGCTTAGGTAACTTCTTCTAGTCTTTCGTCCAGCTCACAGATCGGTTCTTCTGTATCCTCTACTCTGCTTTTGAGTCCCTCTAATGAATTTTTCATTTCCAGTATTGTATTCTTCATTTCTGATTAGTTCTTTTTTATATATTCCATCTCTTTGTTGACATTCTCACTGAGTTCATCTATTCTTCTCCCCACATCAGTGAGCATCGTTAACACTCTTTGTTTGAACTTTTTGTCAGGTAGGTTGCTCACTTCTGTTTCACTTAGTTCCTTTTCTGGGGTTTTGTCTTGTTCTTACTTGGAATGTATTCCTTTGCCTCCTCATTTTGCCTCTTTTCCTGTGGTCGTGAATCCATATTAGGTAGGTCAGCTACGTCTTCTGCTCTTGGATAGGTGATCTTATGTACGTGATGGCTTATGAGGCCTGCCGTGTGCTTCCTTCAGTTCTCAATATTCCAGGGGTGACCCCTATGGGGGCTACGTGTGTCCTTCTTTTGTGGCCTGTTTGCTCTCCCTGTAGGCACCCAGGGATGCCGAGTTATGCTTCTGGACAGCTGTTGTAATGCTCAGCTGCTTGTAGTTGTTGTGGGCCCTTCAGTCTCTTTATCAGGTTTGGGGAGCCCCAGCACAGTTGGCTGCAAATGCTAATACCACATTTGTGTTGCAGTATTTCTTTTAAGTGAGTAGGCCCACAGCGTGGCAGGTTGTTAGGCTCAGTTCCTTGCAATTGCTATAAGCCTCCAGCCTTTAGGTCTCTTGTCAGCTCTCTGAGGATTGCAGCTGCGTGGGGCTGACCTCAGGCACGGGAGCACCAAATTGTTTCAAGCTTTGGAAGTTGGGCCAAACCCCCTATGTGGGTCTTTGAGAAGCACAAGTCTTCTGCAGCTGACAAGCCATGCTGCCCACAGGTCCACACACACAGTCAGCACAGTCCTGCCCTGTGTGTGTGCCGAGACCTCCCGATGTGGACCCAGTCTCTCCACAGCGGGACCCCCACACACTCCACCACCGCGCCACGCTCTCCACCCACTCCTTGTGCACACCCTGCCCCACTGAAGTCGGCTCAGTTGCCAGGCTGCAGAGAATACAGTCACCAATCTATACAGGCCCACAAGTGGCCTGAAGGCTTGTTGTTGGGTGGGACCAGTCTCTAGGGTATGTTGTCTGCCCTGGCTTAGCTGGATTAAATCGGTGCTCTAGCTGGTGGGGCAGACCCTGGGATAGCAGGCCCCAGGGAGAACTCCAATGGCATCTGTGTCAGCACGCCCACACCAGGCCACAACAATGGCTGCCCCCAATGTCCTAGTCCCTGGAGAGGTCTTACCTCTCACCGAGATGCACTCAGGGCCTATTAGGTGAGTCTTTTTTCACCAAAGCACTCTGCACCTTTCTTTCTGGTGATTTTATGTTGCTTTCTGAAACGGGTGACTTTGCACGTGGGCCCTTTAACAGCCGGTTTTAATGTCTTTGTGAACCAGCTTTTCTGGGGGTCCTCCCCAATGTTTTAGTAGCAGGCAAAATCAGATATTATGCCACTTGTCTCAATTGTGCTGGGTCCACAACATACCCACAGCGGGGGTGCTTGCAGCTCAGGGCCCTGCACCTCCAGGGAGGGCTGCATACTTGTGGTCTGCTCCCGGGTGGCTGTGAAGCTGGCGGCCTGTGAAGGTGGTGTTTTTCCTCTCCAGAAGGGAGTTTCTGCCTCTTCTACCTCAGTTAGGATTGTCCTTTGTTGTAGGAGTTCCTCTTATCCAGTTTTCAGTTCTGTCTCAGGGGTAATTTTTCCACGAGTAGTTGTAAATTGGCTGTGTCCGCAAGAGTAGGTGAGTTCAGAGTCTGCCTACACCGCCATATTGTCCGGAGCCCTATTGGCTTATTTTGGTTCTGCTTGATATAGCATTTTCAGAGAGGGGTGTAATAAAATACCCAGCTATAATTATTTTTGTAATATTTACTCTCTGAAGTCCTGTCAGATGTTGCTTGATGTATTTGGGGCCTGTATTATTGGATGCATATTTGTTTATAATGGTTATATCTTCTTGCACTATTCTTTATTTTACTAGTATATACTCATAGTGAGTCCTGGCTTTTCCTATTTGAACAAGTGGGTAATTTGTGATGCCATTCATAGAAATGAGAATGAAGGGGTTGTAGGGGAAGAAGGGGAAAGCAATAGGTTTGTGAACAAAGTTGAGTGTGAGATTTCCATAAGACATCTACATGGGGTAAAGTGTCAGATATACATATACATCTGAGGCATGGAAATGGTGAAAGCTTGGCCTGGAGATATATATTTGGTATTCAACAACATATAGATAATATTTCAAGCCATGGGACTGAAGTAAATTAACTGAGGGGAGTACGTGGAGCAAAGAGGGACAAGAACTGAGTTCTGGAGAACTGAATCATTTAAAGGTCGAGTAGGAAAGGTGACTAAGAAGGTAGGAAGAATCTAGGAGAGCATGGTGTCAAGGAAACAAAGAAAGGTAAGTATTTTAAAAATGAGGTTGTGGTCACTTGAATCATATGCTGCTGAGAGGTCGAAGGAGTTTGGAAATAAAAAGTGACCATTGGATTGTGTTAGGCAAAAAAATGGCTTCTCAATGATGTCCACATCTTAATCCCTGGAACCTGTAAATATATTGTGTTACATGGCAATTGGGAATTAAAGCTGCCGATGGAGTTATGGTTTCTAATCATCTGATTTTAGATAGGGAAATTATCCTAGAGTATCCAATGTATCCATTGTAAACACAAGGGTCCATATAAGTGAAAGAAAGAGGCAGAGGAGGAGATCAGAATGATATAGTGTGAGAAAAATTTGACCTGCTGTTGCTGACTTTGAAGATGGAGGGAGGGACCACAAGACAAGGAATGCAGATAGCCTCTAGAAGCTAGAAAAGACAACGAAATTGATTCTCCTCTAGAGCCTTAGAAAGGAACATACCCTTGCCAATGCATTGATTTTAGCCCAATGTTACCCATTTTGGTCTTTTGACCTACAGATCTGTAAGAATATAAATTTGCATTGTTTTAAGCCACTAAACCTGTGGTAATATGTTACCACAGCAATAGGAAACTAATGGATATTTGTACAATTGAAGTCACTGGTGATCTTGACAAGAGCCATTTCAGTGGAGTGATGGGAACAAAAGTCAGGTTAAATGGACCAAGGAGTGAAAGAAGGTGTGGAGGTGAAGGTAGTGAGTATCTACAACTTTTTTGGAGGCTTGGCTATGAAAAGTAGTAAAAAGATGGGATTTCATAATTGAAAGGGAATATGGAATACAATGAGGGTTTTAAATGGAATATTCTAGTGCTGAACTGTCTAATACCATAGCTACTAGTCACAAGTAGCTATTTACATTTAAATTAATTAAAATGAAATAAAATTAAAAATTCAGTTGCACTAACCACATGGCACTAATGGCTACTATATTGGATAGTACTGTACTAGAGTATGTTCAAGGCAAGGCCATCAGTGATGTCAAGGTGGGGCACTGGAACAGAAGGTTTGAAGCAAGAGGAGCATATATGAAATTGCTGATTCAGAGGGTGGAAAAACAAGGTTTTTTGAAAAATAGAATAAGACTGCTGAACAGTATAGAAGACTCATCAGAGGTTTCAGATAATGAATTCCAAGTAAAACCAATCTTCCTTTGTGTGTGTGTGTTTGTATCTTTTTTTTTTTGGTTTTCAAATTGTCAAAGATATTTTAAAATTATAATCCTCTGTGTTACTGGGGACACAATATAACATGCACCTCCCTTGGGGGTTTAAATTGGTATAACCGTTCAGCATTATTAGAAAAAAAAGGGGATGCAACCCAAATGCCCAAGGAGTAACCATTTATATTAATTATGGTAAATCCATAAATATAGCGTTTATATAGCTATCATAGTCATGTTTTTGAAGTGTTTTAATAACATTGGAAAGTGCTGATGATGCAAAGTTAAATAAAAAAAAGTCATGCTCCAAAGCCATATTAAAAATATTTTAATCCAATTTTATAAAATAAGAAAATATGCATATGTAGGTATACATATACTTGTACCTACTGACCTATATATATTTATATGCAGTGAAAAGAAATGCACTTAAATATGAGAGTACTAATGTCTATATAATGTTTTATAGTGTCTTTAATTTTATTTTTTATATTTTCATGGTTTCTAAAATATTCAGCATTCAATATGTTTTATTTGTGTGTATATATATATATATATATATATATTATTTTTTTAGGAAGATTGGTACTGAGCTAACATCTGTTGCTAATCTTCCTCTTTTTATTTTTTCTCCCCAAAGCCCCAGTACATAGCTGTATATCTTAGTTGTAGGTCCTCCTTTTTCTTCTATGTAGGATGGCACCTCAGCATGGCTTGATGAGCAGTGAATAGGTCCATGCCCAGGATCCGAACCAGTGAACCCCAAGCTGCCATAGTGGAATGTGTGAACTGAACTGCTACATTACTGGACCGGCACCTATTTGTATATATTTTTAAAAATTTATTTTTAATCGTATAAGTAGTGCATGAATGCATTTTCATTGTAAAATATTCAAATGGTAAAGATAAGCAAAAGCTCCCTTTGTCCCACTCTCAATCTCAGCTATCTTCCCAGAGGTAACTCATTAATTTTGTATGTTTCCTTCTAGACCTTTTTCTGTGCTTTTATACACATTTTATGTGAATATATTATTTACTCACCAGAAATATAGTTATTCATTACTTTTATTCTAGAATTAAAAGAAGATATGTGTAGATAAAGATAAATTAATGAAAGGGACCAAAAAGGAATGTTAGGTGAGTTAGTGAACCAGGAATGAATGGTATGTAGATGTCAAACAGAGTTTTAAGGAATCAGTGGTTTAAGGTGTCAGATACCACAGAGGATAAGAATAATGTTTGAATCCTATCCTCATCCCCATCCCACACCCTTGGGCAGCCAGGCAGTCTTTGTTTAGGTAGCCAGCTAGAGAGGCTGACATTGGAAGTTATTTTGAGATGCTAAAACTAGAAAAGGTAGGGAAGAAGGTCCCATTGAGGAAGTCCAGTTTGAGATGTGCCAGAGAGGATATGGGTTTGAACTTACTTGCTTTAATTAGCCTCTCCTCTTTCAAAGAACTAGCATAAGTTCTTTGCTCTGTGAGCAAAGCATAGCTACAATAGTTACTCTAATGCAGCCTAATTCATAGTGTCTCACTGGCTCACAGGTTTTAGCTACTTTTCCTTGATGGGAAGATGGATGTTTGACATTACAACAGATGAGTCACAAACTTCATATAGTTAATTTCCTAGCTTGGAGCATGTTAAAGAAAGAAGTAGCTCATAGCAAAAGAAGGGATGAGGTCAGATTTGGGGCCTTCAGTGGAGATGCGAGGGGTCAGACAGTCCCAGTTCCATTCAGTCAGCTGTCAAACCTGGGTTCCAAAGTGCAGGAGCCAAGCTGCAATGGGAGACTCGAGAAAATAAGATGGAGAAAGAGGCCTGGACCAGGATAGAAGGAAATCATGAGCTAAGTGAGGAGGTTTCTGGGCAATTGCTGGGAACACCATCAGAGTGTCAGGCACTTGCATATTTTTGGGTGACAATGTATTAGCATATTGCTTTGGTTTAAGCTTTGAGACAGGAGGCACAAAGTCAGGACAACACATAGGGCTCTAAAGTATCTATTGTCTTTGATAGTATGGAAATTATTGGATGTTGTATTAGTTTTCTAGGGCTTCCATAACAAAGTACCACAAGCTGGGCGACTTAAACAACATAAATTTATTTTCTCACAGTTTTGGAGGCTAGAAGTCCAAAATAAAGATGTCAGCAGAGTTGGCTCCTTCTGAGGACTGACTGAGAAGGAAGGTTCTGTTCCAGGCCTCCGACCTTATTTTGTATACGACCATCATCTCCCTATGTCTCTTTACATTGTCTTTCCTCTATGTGTGTCTCTGTGTCCAAATTTACCAGTTTTATAAGGGAAACAATAATATTGGATTAAGGGCCACACTAATGACCTCATTAAAATTGATTACCTCTGTAAAGACCCTATTTCCAAATAAGGTCACATTCTGAGGTACTGGGGGTTAGGACTTTAACATACAAATTGGGAGGCACACAAATCAACCCATAACAGAGGTTATGATGAGAGCAATTCTGATGGAGCGGTAGAAGTGATAGAAGTCAGATTGTGGAGGATTGAGGGGTGAATAGGAGGTGAGGAAGTAGAGATAGTAAATGCTGACAAAATGTTCAGAAAGCTTAGCTGTGATGGAAGACAGATAGGTTGTGAAAGGAAGTAGCTTGAGGGTAACAGGAGAGATAAAATAGAGACTTGAGCATAATTTATATGTGGGAAGGAGCCAGCAGAGATGTTGAAGATCCAGGAGGGAGAGGAGATCCAAGTTTGGCAAGAAATGAGAGGGAGTGGGACTAAGAGCTCTCATGGAAGTATTAGCCTTGATGTGGAATAGGAGTACTTCTCCCTCTGAGGCTGGAGGGCTTGGTGGATATGGATACAGATATGCTGATGGGATGGGAAGTGGGAATACAAGAGATGAGAGCATTCATAGCGTGGTGGTAAGAGTGGAATGCCCTAGCTAGACTGCATGAGTTCAAATTTCAGCTATGATGTATTATTTTTAGAAAGTCTTTAACATTTATAATCCTCAGTTACTTAATCTATATAATGGAATTAAAAATAATATCTCTCTCAGTATTTTTGTGAGGATTAAATGAGCTATGGGATTATAAATGCTATACAAGTGTTTGCCGATATTATTATTATTCTGTAGAATTGGAGATGAAGTCGGCTGTTGAGAGTGAGGAGGTAAGGAACAGATGGGGCTTGAGGAGTGTGGTGAAAGTTTGGAATTGTCACCAAGAGGAACAGGATAGGGAGCTATAAAGTGCAAGTAAAAGAATTACCAGGCATCACTGAGTACACAGCTGAGACTGGAAATCATAAACTTGAAGAGGCAGCAATACATGGAGTTGTGCAATGTTCTCCAGCTGTGCTCAGCAACTCCTGGTCTAAGATCAGAGGAAGCAAATTGTTAAGATAGATCTGGGGAGGGCAGTGGTACTCAAATTTTAGTATGCATGAGAATTACCTGGAAGGATTGTTAAACCATATATTGCTGAGTGAACAATTTATTGCAGAGTTTATGATTTTGTAGGTGTGGAGAAGGTTCCAATAATTTGCATTTCTAACAAGTTCTTAGGTAGATTCTGATGCTGCTGGTCCAGGGACTACATTTTGAGGACACTGATTTAGGGGAAGGTATCATGAATGGTATTGGGGTTGGTGGAGGGTGTGCAGTGTGTGTAACAGAGTAAGCAAGAGGACATGAGAGTTGAGGATATTTGTAAAAGAATGGTTCAAGTGCTGACCATGGCTATGGGGGACTCAGGCTAGAAGGGTAAAACCGTATAGTCAGGATAAAAGAAGGTGGAGGAGGGTAGGAATCTTCACAAGGTCATAGCACTTACCCCAGTTTGTGATTCCACAAGTTTTTGTTTGTTTACTTATATATTATTTCCCTCCCCCACTAGATTGCAAGAGGACAGGGATCATGTTGTTTTGTCCACTACTCTATCCCAAACACTCAGCACATAGTATGTGTTCAATAAAATTCATTGGCTGTGTGAGTGAAGAAAATGGATGCTTTCCCCTATAACTGTGCTTGCCTAAGCACTTCTCATTCCTTGAGATTCAGGCCAAGCCTTAACTCTTCTGCAATACCTTTTTCAGTGATCAATACTTCTAAACTCCTGTAGTAGTTTTTCTTTTTTTATTCTACAAGAACATTGACTTTTTTGAGTGTACAATTGTATGAATTTTAACATATGTATAAATTAGTGTAACCACTACTATAATTATGAATCAGAACAATTACATTCTCCATACTGCCCTGACAACCCCTGATCTGTTTTTCATCTGTATAGTTTTGTCTTTTTCTGAAATATATATTTCAGAAATATATATTACAGGATATATCCATATATCCTGACAAAGGATATATCCTGAATACACCACATTTTGTTTAACCATTCACTGTTAAAGGACATTTGGGTTATATCTAATTTTGGCTCTTATGAATAAAACTGCTGTATCTGTGTAGAAGTTTTTAGGTGAACATAGTTCTCATTTCTCTACTGCAGACACATAGGAGTGGGATTGCTGAGTCATACAGTAAGGGGATGTGTAACTTTATGAGGAACTGCCAAATTGTTTTCCAGAGTGTCTGCAAAATTTTATATTCCCACCAGCAATGTATGAGTGATCCAGTTGTTCCAAGTTCAGGTTAGCATTTGCTGTTATCGCTACTTTTTATTTTAGCTATTCTGACAGATAATATCTAATTGTGGTTTTAATTCACATTTTCCAAATAGCTAATAATGAAACAATTCATGTGTTTATTTGTCGTTCTTATTTCATCTTTAGTGAAATGTATTTTCAAATTTTGTTCCATGTTTAATTGGGTTGTTTGTTTACACATTGTTGAGTTTTGAGAGGTCTTTATGTATTCTGGATACAAGGGTGAAAGCTTGGCTACTATGGTCAGAACAGGCCCCTCTGAGAAAGTGATATTTAGACTTATACTTGAATTATACATAGGAACCAGCTATATTAACAAAATTTTAAGACAGCTTTATCCACAAGTGCAAATATCTTGAGACAGGACTAATCTCAGTGTGATTAAGGAATAAAAAGGAGACAGTATAGCTGTAGCATATTAATCAAGATGGAGAAGAGTAGGAAATGAATTTGGAGAGAGAAACAAGGATAAGAGAGATTATGTAGAGCCTTGAAATTCATGGTAAGGAGTTGTTTTTTATTGAAGTGTAGTTGACTTGCCGTTTTATATCAGTTTCAGGTGTACAACATAGTGATTCAACATTTATATACATTACAAAGTGATTACCGTGATAAATCTAGTAACCGTCTGTCACCATACAAAGTTATTACAATATTATTGAGTATATTTCCTATGCTGTACATTACATCCTCATGACTTATTTATTTTGTAACTGGAATTTTGTACCTCTTAATCCTCTTCTTCTATTTTTCTCATCCCCCCACACCACTCCCCTTTGGCCACCACCAGTTTGTTCTTTGTATCTATGAGTTTGTTTCTATTTTGTTTTGTTAATTTGTTTTGTTTTTTATATTCCACATATAAGTGAAATCATACAGTATTTGCCTTTCTCTGTCTGACTTACTTCACATAGCATAATACCCTCTAGGTCCATCTGTGTTGTTGCAAATGGCAAGATTTCACTCCTTTTTATGACTGTATAATATTTCATCATCTATATATACCACACCTTCTTTATCCATTCAATTTATTGATGGATGCTTAGGTTACTTCCATATCTTGGCTATTGTAAATAATGCTGCAATGAACATAAGGGTGCATATATATTTTCAAATTAGTGTTTTTGTTTTCTTTGTATAAATACCCACAAGTGTAATTGCTGGATCATATGGTAGTTCTATTTTTAAATTTTGGAGAAAGCTTCATACTGTTTTCCATAGTGGCTGCACCAATTTACATTCTCACCAACAGTGCACGAGTGTTCCCTTTTCTCCACAACCTCACCAACCTTTATTTGTTGCCTTTTGGTAATAGTCATTCTGACAGTTTTGAGGTGATATCTCATTGTGGTTTTGTTTTGCATTTCCCTGATGATTAGTGATTTTGAGCATCTTTTTATGTGCCTGTTGGCCATATATATGTCTTCTTTGTAAAAATGTCTATTCAGGTTCTGGACCCATTTTTTAATTGGATTGTGTTTCTTTGATATTGAGTTGTATGAGTTCTTTTTATATTTTGAATATCAACTCCTCATCAGATATATCATTTGCAAATATCTTCTTCCATTCAGTAGGTTGCCTTATCATTTGGTTGATGGTTTCTTTTGCTGTGCAAAAGCTTTTAAGTTTGATGTAGTCCCATTTGTTTATTTTTGCTTTTGATGCCCTTGTCTGAGGAGATAAATCTAAAAAGATATTGCTAAGATTGACGTCAAAGAGCTTACTGCCTATGTTTTCTTCTATAAGTTTTAGGGTTTCAGGTCTTATATTTAAGTCTTTAATTCATTTTGAGTTTATTTTTGTATATGTTGTAAGAAAGTGGTCCACTTTCATTCTTTTTCATGTAGCTGTTCAGTTTTTTCACACACCATTTATTGAAGAGACTGTCATTTCCTTATTGTGTATTCTTGCTTCTTTTGTTGTAGATTAATTGACCATATACTCATGGGTTTATTTCTGGGCTCTATATTCTGTTCCATTGACCTATGTGTCTGTTTTTGTGCCAGTACCATATACCTATGATTACTATAGTTTTGTAGAATAGTTTGAAATCAGGAATTGTCACACCCCCAGCTTTGTTCTTCTATCTTAAGATTGCTTTGGTTATATGGGGTCTTTTGTGGTTCCATACAAATTTTAGGGTGATTTGTTCCAGTTATATGAAAAATGCCATTAGCATTTTGATAGAGATTATGTTGAATCTGTAGATTGCTGTCGGTAGTATGGAAATTTTAACAATATAAATTCTTCCATCCATAAGCATGGTATCTTTCCATTTATTTGTGTCATCTTCAATTTCTTTCATCAATGTCTTACAGTTTTCAGAGTACAGGTCTTTCATCCCCTTGGTTAAATTTATTCATAAGTATTTTATTCATAAGTATTTTATTCTTTTTTATGATATTGTAAATGGGTTTCTTAATTTCTCTTTCTGATAGTTTATTATAATTATATATAAATGCAACAGATTTCTGTATATTAATTTTGTATCCTGCAACTTTATGGAATTCATTTATTAGTTCTAGTAGTTTTTTGGTGGAATCTTTAGGGTTTTCTATATAGAGAATCATGTCTTCTGTAAATAATGACAGTTTTACTTCTTCTTTTCCAATTTGGAGGCATTTTATTTATTTTTCTTGACTAATAGCTATGGTGAAGACTTCCAATAGTACATTGAAAAAAAAATGGCAAGAGTAGGCTTCATTGTCCTGTTCTTAATCTTAGAGGAAAAGCTTTCAGTTTTACACCATTGAGTGTGATGTTAGCTGTGGGGTCATATATGGCCTTCAGTATGTTGAGCTACTTTCCCTCCATACCCACTTTGTTGAGAGCTTTTGTTATAAATGGATGTTGAATTTTGTCAAATGCTTTTTATGCATCAATTGAGATAATCATATGTTTTTTTCCTTTGTTTTGTTAATGTGGTGTATCATGTTGATTGATTGCAGATGTTGAACCATCCTTGCATCCCTGGTATAAATCCCACTTGATTATGGTGTATGATCCTTTTAATGTATTGTTGAATTCAGTTTGCAAATATTTTGTTGATGATTTTTGCATCTATGTTCATCAGAGATATTCACGTATAATTTTCTTTTTTTGTAGTGTCTTTGTCTGGTTTTGGTATCAAGGTAATGCTTCCCTCATAAAATGAGTTTGGAAGCATTCCTTCCTCTTTAATTTTTATGGATAATTTAAGAAGGATAGGTACTAGCTGTTCTTTAAGCATTTGGTAGAATTCAAATGTGAATTCTGGTACTGGACTTCTGTTTATTGTGAGTTTTTTGATTAATGTTTAAATTTCATTGCTAGTAATTGGTCTATTCAGATTTTCTATTTCTTCATGATTTAGTTTGGGAAGATTATATATTTCTAGGAATTTATCCATTTCTTCTATGTTGTCCAATTTGTTGGCATATAATTGTTCATAGTAGTTTCTTATGATCCCTTGTGTTTCTGTGGTATCAGTTGTAACTTATCCTCTTTCATTTCTGATTTTATATATTTGAGTCCTCTCTCTTTTTTTTCTTGATGACTCTGGCTAAAGGTTTATTAATTTTGTTTATCTTTTTAAAGAATCAGCTCTTAGTTTTATTGATCTTTTCTTTTGTTTTGTTAGTCTCTGTTTCATTTATTTCCTCTCTGATCTTTATCATTTCCTTCTTTCTGATAACTTTGGGCTCCATTTTTTTTCTTTTTGTAGTTCCTTTAGGTGTAAAATGAGATTGTTTATTTGAGATTTTTCTTGTTTCTTGGAATAGGCTTGCATCACTATGAATTTCCCTCTTAAGACTGCGTTTGCCACATTCCATAGATTTTGGAAGGTTATGTTTCCATTTTTAGTGGTTTCAATGTATTTTTTGGTTTCCTCTTATTTCTTCATTGACCCTTTGGTTGTTTAATAGCATGTTATTTAGTTTCCTCTTTTTTTTTTTTTATAATTTTATTTATTTATTTTTCCCCCAAAGCCCCAGTAGATAGTTGTATGTCATAGTTGCACATCCTTCTAGTTGCTGTATGTGGGACGCAGCCTCAGCATGGCCGGAGAAGCGGTGCGTTGGTGCACGCCTGGGATCCGAACCCGGGCCGCCAGCAGCGGAGCGCACGCACTTAACTGCTAAGCCACGGGGCCGGCCCTAGTTTCCTCTTGTTTGTGTTTTTTTTTCTAGTTTTCTTCCTGCAATCGATTTCTAGTTTTGTACTGTTGTGATCAGAAAGGAAGCTTGATATGATTTTAATCATCTCAAATTTATCCATGCTTGTTTTGTGGCCTAATGTGATCGATCCTGGAGAATTTTCCACGTGCACTTGAAAATAATATGTATTCTGCTGTTTTTTTTAATGGAATGTTCTGTATATATCTATTAAGTCCACTTGGTCTCATGTGTTGTTTCAAGCCAATGTTTCCATATTGATTTTCTGTCTGAATGATCTATCCATTGGTGCAAGTGGACTACTACTGTTCCCACTATGATTGTACTGCTGTCAATTTTTCTCTGTATACCTGTTAATATTTGCTTTATATGTTTAGGTGCCCCTATGTTGAGTACATAAATATTCAAATGTTATATCTTATTTTTTAATTGATCCCTTGATCATTGTGTAATATCTTTCTTTGTCTTTATTATCGTCTTGGATTTAAAGTCTATTTTGTCTGATATAAGTATTGCTACTCCACCTTTCTTTTCATTTGCATTTTCATGGAATAGCTTTTTCCATTCTTTCACTTTCAGTCTGTGTGTGTCTTTAGATCTGAATTGGAACTCTTGTAGGCAGCATATACATGGGTCTTTTTTTTCATCCATTTAGCCACCCTTTGTCCTTTTTTTCCTTTTTTTCTTGATGTTTTAATAGTTTATAACATTGTGAAATTTTTGGTTGTATATTTTTGTTTGTCCATCACCATATATATGTCTCCCTTCACCCCTTGTGCCAACCCACTAGACCCATTGGCCTTGGTAACCACAATACAGTTTTCTCTGTCCATGTGTTGGTTTATATTCTATATATAAGTGAGATCATACAGTGTTTGCCTTTCTCTTTCTGGCTTATTTCACTTAACATAATACCCTCCAGATGCATCCATGTTGTTGCAAATGGGACAATTTTGTCTTTTTTTATGGGTGAGTAGTAGTCCATTGTATATATATATACCACATCTTCTTCATCCAATCATCAGTCAAGGGACACTTAGGTTGCTTCCACTTCTTGGGTATAGTGAATAATGATGCAATGAACATAGGGGTACATAATCCTCTTTAGATTGTTGATTTCATGTTCGTTGGATAGATTCCCAGTAGTGGGATAGCTGGATCATAGGGTATTTCTATTTTTAATTCTTTGAGGAATCTCTATACCACTTTCCATAGAGGCTGCACCAGTTCACATTTCCCACAAGCTGTGTATGTGGGTTCCTGTTTCTCCACATCCTCTCCACCATTTGTTGTTTTTTGGCTTGGTGATTATAGCCATTTTAATGGGCATGACGTGATATCTTTGTGTTGTTTTGATTTGCATTTCCCTGATGATTAGTCATGTTGAACATCTTGTCAAGTGCCTGTTGGATATCTGTATATCTTCTTTGGAGAAGTGTCTGTTCATTTCCTCTGCCAATTTTTTGATCAGGTTGTTTGTTGTTTTGTTGTTCAGTTGTGTGAGTTCTTTATATATTATGGAGATGAACACATTGTCAGATATATGTTTTGCAAATATTTTCTCCCAGCTAGTGGTTTGTCTGTTCATCTTTATTCTGGATTCATTTGTCTTGTAGAAGCTCTTTGATAAAGAGCTTCTTTTTATTGATCTAATAAAGTCCCATTTGCTTATTTTTTGTTTAGTTTCCCTAGTCTGGGTAGGCATATCATCCGAAAAGATTCCTTTATGACCAATGTCAAATATTGTGTTGTCTATATTTTCTTCTATGAGTTTTATGGTTTCAGGTCTCACTTTCAGGTCTTTGATCCATTTTCAGTTAATTTTTGTGAATGACAATAGCACATGGTTCACTTTGATTCTTTTGCATGTGGCTGTCCAGTTTTCCCAACACAATTTATTGAAGAGACTTTCCTTTCTCCATTGTATGTTCTTAGCTCCTTTGTTGAAAATTAGCTGTCTGTACATGTGTGGTTTTATTTCTTGGCTTTGAATTCTGTTCCATTGAACTATGTGTCTGTTTTTGTACCAGTACCATGCTGTTTTGAATAATATTGCTTTGTAGTATGATTTGAAGTCAGAGATGGTGATGCCTCCAGCTTTGTTCTTTTTTCTGAGGATTGCTTTAGCTATTCGGGGTCTTTTTTTTACGCCATATGAATTTTAGGATTCATTTTTCTATTTCTGTGAAGAATATCATTGGGATTCTGATTGGGATAGCATTGACTCTGTAGATTGCTTTAAGTAATATATACATTGTAACTATGTTTATTCTTCCAAACCATGTGCATGGGATGTCTTTCCATTGCTTTATGTCATCATCAATTTCTTTCAATAATATCTTGTAGTTTTCATTATATAGGTCTTTCACCTCCTTGGTAATATTTATTCCTAGATATTTTATTCTTTTTGATGCAATAGTAAATGGTATTATCTTTTTGACTCTCTTTCTGTTAGTTTGTTATTAGCATACAGAAATGCATCCGATTTTTGGTAGATTGATTTTTTACCCTGTGACTTTGCTCTAGTTGTTGATTATTTCTAAAAATTTTCCAACGGATTCTTGAGGGTTTTCTAGATATAAAATCATGTCATCTGCAAATAGTGAGAGTTTCAATTCTTTGTTGCCTATTTGCATTCCATTTATTCCTTTTTCTTGCCTAATTGCTCTGGCCAAAACCTCCAGTGCTATGTTGAATACGAGTGGTGAGAGTGCGCAACCCTCCCTCATTCCTGTTCTCAGAGGAATGGCTTTCAGTCTTTCCCGTTTGAGTCTGATGTTGGCTGGGGTTTTACATAAATAGCTTTTATTATGTTGAGGTACTTTATTTCTATACCCATTTTGTTGAGAGTTTTTATCATAATTGTTGTATCTTGTCAAATGCCCTCTCTGCATCTATTGTGATGATGATGTGGTTTTTATTCTTTGTTTTGTTGATGTGGGGTATCATGTTGATTGATTTACAGATGTTGAACCATTCCTGCATCCCTGATATAAATACCTCGTGATCACGGTGTATGATCTTTTTAATGTATTGCTGTATTCGGTTTGCCAAAATTTTGTTGAGGATTTTTGCATCCAAGTTCATCAGTGATATTGGCCTGTAATTTTCCTTCTTTGTGTTGTCTTTGTCTGGCTTTGGTATCAGGGTGATTTTGGCCTCATAGAATGAGTTAGGAAGTGTTCCATCTTCCTCTTTTTTTTGGAATAGTTTGAGAAGGATGAGTATTATATCTTCTTTTAATGTTTTGCAAAATTCACCCAAGAAGCCATCTGGTCCTGGACTTTTATTTTTTGGGAGGTTTTTGTTTACTGTTTTAATCTCTTTACTTGTTATTGGTCTATTCAGGTTCTCTATTTCTTCTTGGTGCAGTTTTGGGAGGTTGTATGAGTCTAAGAATTTCTCCATTTCTTCTAGTTTGTCCAATTTGTTGGCATATAATTTCTCATAGTATTCTCTTCTAAAGCTTTGTATTTCCGTGGTATACGTTGTAATTTCTCCTCTTTCATTTCTAATTTTATTTACTTGAGCCTTTTCTATTTTTTTCTTAGTAAGTCTGGCTAAGGTTTTCTCAATTTTGTTTATCTTCTCAAAGAACTAACTCTTTATTTCATGAATACTTTCTACTGTTTTTTTGGTCTCAATTTCATTTATTTCTGCTCTGATTTTTATTATTTCTCTCCATCTGCTGACTTTGGGCTCTCTTTGTTCTTTCTTTTCTAGTTCTATTAGCTGTAATTTAAGGTTGCTCATTTGTGCTTTTTCTTGGTTGTTAAGGTGAGCTTGTATCGCTATGAGTTTCCCTCTCAGAACCACTTTTGCTGCATCCCATATGATTGTCTATGGCATATTTTCATTTTCGTTTGTTTCCAGATAGTTTTTGATTTCTCCTTTGATTTCACCAATGATCCATTGGTTGTTCAGTAGCATGTTGTTTAATTTCCACATTTTTGTCACTTTCCCAGTTTTTTATTTTTTGTGGTCGATTTCCAGTTTCATAGCATTATGGTCTGAAAAGATGCTAGTTATGATTTCAGTCTTTTTACATTTATTGAGGCTTGCTTTGCTTCCCAACATATGGTCCATCCTAGAGAATGTTCCATGCGTGCTTGGGAATAATGTCTAGTCAGCTGTTTTTGGATGGAGTGCTCTGTATATGTCTACTATGTCCATCTCTTCCAGTTTTTCGTTGATGTCCGCTGTTTCTTTAGTGTCTTTTTGTCTGGATGATCTATCCGTTGATGTAAGTGGGGTATTAATGTCCTCTACTATTATTGTGTTGTTGTTAATGTCTCCTTTTAGGTTTGTTAATAGTTGCTTTATGTACCTTGGTGGTCCTATGTCGGGTGCATAAATATTTATAAGTGATATGTCTTCTTGGTGGAGTGTCCCTTTTATCATTATATATTTCCCTTTTTTGATTCTCTTCATCTGTTTTATCTTGAAGTCTACTTTGTCTGCTATGAGTATGGCAACACCTGCTTTCTTTTTCTTTGCCATTAGCTTGGAGTATTGTCTTCCATCCTTTCACTCTGAGCCTGTGCTTGTCTTTAGAACTGAGATGTGTTTCTTGGAGGTAGCATATTGTTGGTTCTTGCTTTTTAATCCATCCTGCCACTCCGTATCTTATGATTGGAGAGTTCAAGCCATTTATATTTAGGGTCATTATTGATATATGAGGGCTTAGTGTTGCTATTTTGTCGCTTATTTTCTGGTTCTTTTGCAATTCCTTTGTTTCTTGTCCCATTTGTTTTGGACTGCCAATTCAGTGTGTCTTTTGACTCTTCTAGTTTTCTCCTTGTTTAGCTTATGTGATTTTGCTTTGATTATTTGTTTAGTGGTTACCTTGTGGTTTGTATAAAAAATCTTGTGTATGAGATACTCCATTATCTGATGGCCTCTAATTTCCTTATACTAAGTCAATTCAATCTCTTTCATCTTCCCTTTCTAAGTCATTCTTGTTACAAATTATTCTTTCTTGTGTTGTGGGTGTGTGTTTACAGTGATGAGCTTATATTTGTTTTTGTTGAATTCTTTCCTTTGATCTTTGATTTTGGTATTTAAGTGGTTGCTAACCTATTCCGCTAAAGATCTACTACTTTTCTGATTTTGTCTACCTATTTTTCTCCTTGCTCCAAGCTTTATACTCCCTTTCTCCTCTTTTTTTCAGGCCTGAGGGCCTTCTTGAGTATTTCTTGTATTGGGGGTCTCATGGCCATGAACTCCCTTAGCTTTTGTTTATCTGAGAAAGTTACTATTATTTCTCCATCATATTTGAAGGATATTTTTGCTGGATGGAGTATTCTTGGCTGAAACTTTTTCTCTTTCAGTATTTTGAATATATCATTCTGGTCTCTCCTAGCCTGCAAAGTTTCTGTTGAGAAATCCACTGAGAGGCTGATGGGAGTTCCTTTCTACATTATTTTTTGTTTTTGTCTAGCTGCCCTTAATATGGTTTCTTTGTCATTGACTTTAACCAGCCTTGCCACTATACATCGTGGAGTGAGCCTTTGCCTGTTGACATATTTAGGTGACCTATTGATTTCACTTACTGGTATTTCCTACTCCATCCCCAGATTTGGCAAGTTCTCAGCTATTATTTCCTTGAATAAGCTCTCTGTTCCTCTTTCCCTCTCTTCTGCCTCAGGAATAAGTATAATTCTTATGTTACATTTCCTGATAGAGTCAGATATTTCTCAGAGACTTTCTTCTTTTCTTTTTAGTCTTACTTCTCTCTCCTCCTCCCTCTGGAGCATATCTGTATTCCTATTCTCTATAATGCTAATTCTTTCATCCCTATTGTCGGCTCTGTTCTTGAAAGATTCCAGATTCTCCTTTATCTCCTCCATTGTGTTCTTTATCTAGATCAGTACTGATTGGTTTTTCTCTATGATTTCAATCTCTTTTGTGAAGAAACTCCTAATCTCATTGAATTGTTTGTCTGTGTTATCTCATATTTCATTGAGTTTTTTTATGATAGCTATTTTGAAATCTCTGTCGTTTAGGTTATGGATTTCTGTATCTTCAAGATTGGTTTCTGGGTGCTTGTCATTTTCCTTCTGGTCTGGTGATTTCATGTACCTTTGCGTTGTGTTTCCTATATTTGCTTTGTTTTTCCTCATCCTGGAAATATCTGGCTGCAATTTCCACCCGCCACCACCATGTGGGGGTTAAGGGCTGTGTAAGCTGAGCCCCCTGTGCTCTGCCCCATCTAGTCGCTGTGAACAGTGGTCGCTTGGTGTGGTCTCGTCGGCTGAGCTGCACTGTCCAGCATGCCGCGAGGGAGGGGCTCACTCTTTTTGCTGCTGGGTCCCTGGTGTGGGGGGCTTCTCACTCACCTCTCACTATCTGCTCTCCTGGATTGCTCAGATGTTGATGGTACCCCTGTAGCAGTTCTGAGTCTACTGTGTGGGATTTTCCTACTTGCTGAGAGAGCTCAAAGAGCTACAGTTTCCCTGTAGAGGGCTGCCCCTCCCCCCTCTTTGGGACCCTTGAGGACTGGGATCACTGATCTGATGAGGAAGGAGAGCAGTTCTCTTTACCACCCACTACTTCCTCCAGGGGACCCAGCATGGTCCACTCTCAGATATGCTGCAGTGTTGATCTTTCCGATCTTCCTTTTCACTCTCTAGGAGTCCATTGTTGGTCTGTGACTGTTCCTTTTGTTGTAGCTTATCAGGGGAAGAGTTTACAGGAAATCTCACTCCGCCATGATACTGACATCACTCTCACTCTTTGTCTTTTGATTGGAAAATTTTGTTCCATTTACATTTAAAGTAATTATTAACAATATGTTCTTATTGTCATTTTGTTAATTGTTTTCTCCTTGCTCTTGTAGTTCTTCTCTGTTACTTTCTTCTTCTCTTGCTTTCTTCTCTTAGGGTTTATGACGTTCTAAGTGTTATGTTTAGATTCCTTTCTCTTTTTTGTGTGCATATCTATAATATGTTTTTGGTTTGTGGTTACTATGATATTCATATATAACAATGTGTATATATATATATATGTATATTTAGCAGTCTATTTTATGTTGATGATCACTTAAATTTAAACGCATTCTAAAAGCTCTATAGTTTCTCCCCCCTCTCACATTTTATGTTTTTGGCATCATATTTTATACCTTTTTATTTTGTATATCTCTTCCGTAATTATTCTATTTATAGTTGATTTTACTTCTTTTGTTTTTTAACCTTTACACTAACTTTATAAGTGATTGATGCACTGCCTTTTCTATATATTTACCTTTACCAGTGAGATTTTTTTCTTTCATATATTTTATTTCTAGTTATGGCCTTTTCCTTTCCCTTTAAAGTACCTTTAACATTTCTTGTAAGACCAGTTTAGTGGAGATGAATTCCTTTAGCTTTTGTGTCTGGGAAACACTTTATCTCTCCTTCAATTCTCAATGACAACCTTGCCAGATAGAGTATTTTTGGCTGTAAGATTTTTCTTTTAGCACTTTGAATATATCATGCTACTCCTTTCTGGCCTGAAAAGTTTCTGCTGAAAAATCTGCTGATAGCCTTATTGGGTTTCCTTTATATGTGATAAATTGTTTTTCTCTAGCTGCTTAAGATTCTCTCTTTATCTATAACTGTTACCATTTTAATTATAATTTGTCTTGGTGTTGTTTTCTTTGGGTCCATCTTATTTGAAACTCTTTGGGCTTTCTGGACCTGGATGTCTGTTTCTTTTCCCAGATTAGAGAAGTTTTCTGCCATAATTTCTTCAAATAATTTTTCTGGCCCTTTTTCTCTGTCTTCTCTTTATGGAACCCCTATAACGCCAATGTTATTTCACTTGATGGTATCCCAGAGATCCCTTGAGGTATTCTCATGTTTTAAAATTATTTTTTCATTTTGCTGCTCTGTCTGGATGGATTTCATTTCTTTGTCTTCCAACCTGCTGATTCTTGCTTTTACATCATCCATTCTGCTGTCGAATCCCTCTAGTGTAATTTCAGTTCAGTTATAACCTCTGTTTGGTACTTTACTATAGATTTTATCTCTTTGTTGAAGTTCTCACTTGTTTATCCATTCTTCTCCCAAGACCAGTGAGCATCTTTATGAACATGACTTTGAACTCTTTATCAGGTAGGTTCCTTATCTCTGTTTCATTAAGGTCTTTTTCTGGGGATTTGTCTTGTTCTTTGGTTTGGAACATATTCCTTTGTCTCCTCATTTTGACTGACTCTTTGTGTTTGTCTATATGTATTAGGTGAAACAGCTGCTTTTCCAGTCTTGAAGGTGTGGTCTTGTGTACGAGGTGATCCATGGGGCCCAGAAGTGCAATCTTCCCTGGCCGCCAGAGTCTGGCACTCAAGGGGTATCCCACATGTGGATTGCATGCACTGCTAGCTGTAGAGGGGCCATGACTACTGTACAGGGAGGGTGGGGCATGATATGCTTGCCTGGTGAGGTTGTAGCATGGCTGCTACTCGGGCTGGGCTGGGCTCAGAGAGCTCATCTGGTCCAGTTGTGTTGTGGCTGTTCTACATGGTGGGCAGGATTCAGGGCTTTCACCTAGCCATGGCATAGCTGCTACATGGGGAGAGTAGGGTGTGGTACACTCATCCAGCCCAGTTGTGGTATAGCTGCTGCATGAAGTGAGCAGGGCTTAGGGCACTCACATGCCTAGCTGTGGCTCAGTTGCTGAATGAAGAGTGTGGAGCATGGTACATTCACCTATCCTTGTTGTAGTGTGTCTGCTGAGTGGGGTGAGTGGGCACAGAGCATGCCCATCAGTGCTATCAGGCTAGAGAGAGGGCACCAAAAATGGTGCCTGCTTGTTCTGTCACCAGCAAGTTAGCATGAGATTGCAAAAATGTCACCAACCAGCTTTTCTGTCCCCAGAGAAAGTCACTGCAGTTTCCTGCCTCTCTGGAAGCTGCTTTAGGATTAGCAAGTCAGTATCCCTCACTTCTGGTTTAGAGACTTTCCAAACTGTTGTTTTTGTGCTGGATCTTAGGGCAAGTGGATCTGCATGCAAGCCTTTTAAGAGTGGGTTCTTGGCTGCTGTGTGGGGTGGGTGGGTCATGGAGCACACTCACTAGTGCTATCAGGCTGGAGGGAAGGCATCAAAAACGGTGCCCACCAGTGTTTGAATCCCTGGAGAAAGTCACTTCAGGTTTTGCATCTCTGGCAGCTGCTTTAGGATTAGTAAGTGGTTTTCCCTCACTTATGGTCTAGGCACTTTTCAAACTGTTACTTTTGTGCTGGGTCTCAGGGTGAGGAGATCTCAGGGTGAGTGGATCATGAGCCCTTTAAGAGTGAGTTCCTTTTTCCCTACAGTTTTATGATTCCCTTGGACTTAATCCTTGTTGATTTTCAAAAGCAGATGTCTTGGAGACTTGTCTTTCTGGTCCCAGATCCAAGGGTTGGGGTACCTGTTATAGGACATAGTCCCTTCATGCCTTGAGGGAAAGTTCCGTATTTTTGGGATCCCTTCCAAATTGTGAAACACTGTGCCTGGGGGTAGGGTTCCAGGCGAGACTGAGTCTGCCTCTCTTAACCATCTTGATGCATCCCTTTTATCTTTTATTATAGAGGTGCTGTTCATCCAGTGCTCAGGTCATTTTCAGAGAAAAATTATTCCATATGTAGTTTAAATTTGTTGTGTCCACAGAAGGAGGTGAGTTCAGGGTCTTCCTACACTACCATCTTGAACCCTTCTCTCTCCTTTTTTTTAAAGTATAATTTTGCCAGGTATAGCATTCGTGATTGACTTTTTTTTTCTTTCAATACTTTGAATATATCATCCTACTCTCTCCCGGACTGCAAGGTTTCTGCTGAGAAATTTGCTGTTGGTTTTATGAGGGTTCCCTTATATGTGACAAGTCACTTTTCTTTTGCTGCATTCCAAATTCTCTCTGTGTACTTGACTTTTGACATATTTGGTTATAATATGTCTAGGTGTAGTCTTTTTTTTTTTTGGATGATCTTGTTTCGGAAGTGTTGAGCTTCATGAATCTGGATATCTGTTTCATTTTAATGATTTTGGAAATTTTCAACCATTATTTCTTTAAATAAGCTTTCTGCCCCCTTTTCTCTTTCTTTTCCTTCTATAACTCCCATAATGCATATATTGTTTGTTTGTATGGTATCCCATAAAATCCCGTAGCCTTTCTTCACTTTTTTTCTTTTTTTTCCTTGACTAGATAATTTAAAATGAATTGTCTTTAAGTTCACAGATTATCTCTTCTGCTTGATTGAGTCTGCTTTTGAAGCTCTCTCTTGCATTTTCCATTTCATTCATTATATTTTTGAGCTCCAGAAATTCTATTTGGTTCTTTGTTATTACTTCTATCTCTTTGTTGAACTTCCCATTTTGTTCATGTATTCTTTTCCTGGTTTAACTGAGTTATCTATCTGTGTTGCCTTGTAGCTCACTGAACTTCAAAACAATTATTTTGAATTATTTGTCAGGCAATTTGTAGATCTCCATTGATTTAAGGTTGGTTACTGCAAAATTATTGTGTTATTTTGGTAGTGTCATGTTTCCTTGTTTATTCATGTTTATGATAGCCTTGCATTGATATCTCTACTTTTGAAGGATCAGTTACCTCTTCCAGACTTTATGGACTGACTTCTATGGGGAAATACCTTCATCCACAGTTGAATGCAAAGGTACCAGCTGACTGAGGATGGTATCTTTGGCTCTGTGGGTGTTCAGCATTCTCTTTGGCTCTGGGGAGGGCACAGTGGTATAGTCTCCATGCAGGTCCCTCACATAAGGTTGATGTCAGTGAATACTGCAGTTGTCCTCAGTGACCAAGTCTGCAGGTGTCCACAGTGGTGGCAAGGGCTATTGGAGTCCTCGAAGGTGATGGCTACTCGGATCCTCTTGTTCACTTTTTTCCCCATGGGACAGTCATGGCTGAGGGCATCCCGCTTGGTACCATATTCAACATGTGGGTGCACACACAGCAGCACACACATACAACTCCAGCTCTTGCTGCTGTGTCTGGGATGCACATAAGCAGCTGTGGGTCCAAAATTCTGTGCTGTTGGCCCTCTCACTGCTGCAGTGGTGTTGATGTCTTGGGGGAGGGACAACTCCTGTTGGGGAAGGGAGGCCAAGTGGCAGCTACTTCTCATGGAAGTGGAGCAGCAGTGGCTCCTTCTGAGTAGCGGAACCTGAGCAGAGCCAGCTTCTTTTGGGAAACTAAGTGGCAGCAGCTGCTTGTGTGTGAGGGTCAGTGCAGCAGTGGCTCTTTCTCTGGGGGGGACACAGAGTTGGCAGCTCCTTGTGGGGGAAGGAGGCAACAGTGGCGCCTTCTTGGGGGATTGGGGTGTTGTCAGCTCCTTCTAGGGGAACAGTGTCAGTGGCTCTTCAGGTGGGGAGTTGAAATAGCTCCTTCTTGAGGGTGTGTGAAAGAGTGGTGACTCCTTCTTAGGGAAGGCAGAGCAGCAGTGGCTCCTTCTCCCGGGGAATGCAGAATTGATGGCTCCTTGTCAGAAGAAGGGGGTGAAAGGACAGCAGTTCTTTCTGGGTAGGGGGGGCAAGGAATGACATTAGCTCCTTCTTGGGAGGATGCAGTGTCAGTGGCTCCTTTTAGGGGAGAGTAGTGGTGGCAACTCCTTCTCTAGGAGGACACAGTAGCAGTGGCTCCTTGTGGAGCTGGAGGCAGAAGCCCTGTACCTCCTTGCAGAGGGAGCAGATTGGCAGTGGCTCCTTGGGTAGGGGGCAGGGAAGCAGCTCCTTCTTGTGTGGGGCAGGGCAGTGTAGGCTCCTTCTTGGGGGATGAGGTGATGACAGCTCCTTCTGGTGGGGGGAGAGCAGCTACAGCTTCTCCTTGCATTGGGGCAGAGTGGTGGAGGCTCCTTCTTGTAGAGGTGGCAGAGGAGCATGAACTCCAGGCAGCTCAGTCAGCTGGGGTCAGTGTCAAGAAAGACTGCCTGGTGGTGAGGGCTGCTGGGGACCTCCTGCTTTTCTTTTCCTCCATGTAGGTTCCCTCTTGCTGCCTAGCTGTGCTGGACTGAGGTGAGATAGGAAAGATACTTCCTACACATTTTTACATGGTCATCTTTAATTTTTTTTGCTCCAGTGGGTTGCTACATGTTTGTAATTGTATTGTGGAGCCCCCTCGAGCTATTTTTGTGGGTATATAGTTTTATATTCCTTGTTTTTGTTGTTATTGTGGGGGGAAACAAGCATTGGGACCTCCCTATTCTGTCATTTTGCTGCTGGCACTCCTGTATAATTAAATTTGTATGAAATGTTCAGAATTGGCAAATCTATATAAATATAAAGTAGATTAGTGGTTGCTCAGGGCTTGAGTGAGTGGGTGGATAAGAAAGGGAATGATGGCTAAGGAGTGCATGGATATTTTTTGGTGGTAATGATTTTTCAAAGATTGATTGTGGTGATGGTTACAAAATTCTGTGAATATACTAAAAACCATTGAATTGTACACTTTAAATGGATGAATTGTATGGTATGAAAATTATATCTCAATAGAGCTGTTATAAAAATTAATATGGCATCAGTTAGAAGAGAGATTGGAGAGGGCAAGATTTGGAGGCAGAGAAACATATTAGGAGGTTTTGTAATAGTCCATTTGAGGAAATAAGGGTCTAAACTAGGGCAGGAGTATTAAGAATTGGAAGGAGGAGAATATGAGTATAAAACATTGCAGATGTACAATCAATGGGACTTGACATTTGGTAGGATGTTGAGTGTATGAAGGTGGGAACACAAAGAAGACTAACGTTTTGACTCTGGGTAAGTAGGAGAGTTTTGATGTTATTACTAGACACAAGGAGCACATATTAACAGGGTTCATTTTTCAAAGGAGAGAGGTGAGTTCATAATAATTTTATTTTTTGATGTGCTGTCAGGACAATCTTGAAAAGATTCCCAGTATATAATTGAAAATTTCAGATTGGAGCTTAATGACGTGGGAGGTTAGGCTAGGTATTTAAGAGTCATCCATAAATAGATCATAATTGACATCAGAAATGTGGCTGAAAGTTTCCATGGAGAGGGTATGGAAAAAGTGAAGAGGACTGGAGACGGAGCCTTGCTGAAACAGCTGCAGATAGGAGGCAGCAGCAGGAAAAGGAGGCCAAAACAGAGCCAAAGATGGGAGGACATAATAAGCAGAGAAAACAATAGCAGAGCTGCCTTACCTGAGGATTGGATCTGGGCCTTTAACAATAGGGACAACTGAAGAGAGGCTGAGGATGTCCCAAGAGGGTGAAGAACAAAGTCACAAAAATAAAACAGGGACTGGTATGGAAATTATGGAGAAAGGTCTTAAAGATCCTGAGACTCACCCACCACAGCTTCTTGGGGAGACCTGGGAGTTGAGAAAAATTTCTGATCTGGTCCAACTGGAAATCTCTGTTACCCTTCTTAGGTGAGGTTGTCACTTACCAATGGAATATCCCGGAAAGATCTGGCCCTGGGCCCAATGATTCTGCTTGTGTTTCCTGGATCTATTATTCTGCAGTGGATCCCATCAAGGTAAAGACAATATTAGCTCCCTAGAGGTGAGTCTCAGAAGTGGGCAGACTGCCTGGCGAAAAGAAGCTGTTAAACAGGTGTAATAAGCAGCCCAGCCCTGAAACACTGGAGCCCAGGGTTTGGGGGAAATTCCTCAAATGCTGTGCTTATTTTAATAGAAAGGAGGAGGGATGAAGGGAACAGGTAAGTATCACATACTTGTCCTGAGGATTTCGTTCCTTGTTTCCTCTTCTTAGATCCCATAAGGCAACATGGTCTCATTTAAAAAGCCTAGGATTGATTGTCAAGAGATCAGGGTACTAGCCCCAAATATGGTTCTATGTTGCCTTTGGAATGACTTTAGACAAGTCATTCTGCCTTTGTTTCCTCATCTCGAAAATGGGTTTATCTAGCCACCTAGCCACAGCCAGATGTCAGCAATCATTTATTGAGAGCCTACTACATTTTAAGCATTTTACTTGGTGCTTTGGGTGATACAAATGTAAGATACAGTTCCCAACTTCAAAGAGTATGATCTAGTTGGGGAGACAGATGAATATAAACATAATTTTAGCATTAAATACAGTCATCCCTCGGTAGCCATGGGGGATTGGCTCCCGGACCTCTGCAGATACCAAAATCTATGGTTGCTCAAGTCCCTTATATAAAATGGCATAATATTTGCATATAACCTACACACATCCTCCTGTATACTTTAAATCATATTTCGATTACTTATAATACCTAATACAATGTAAATGGTATGTAAATAGTTGTTATACTGCATTCTTTAGGGAATAATAATAAGAAAAAAGTCTGTACATGTTCAGTACAGACACAACCATTGTAGGCCTTTTGATTTATGGTTCGTTGAATCTGTGGATGAGGAATCCGTGGATATGGAGGGCCAACTATAAATGTGTATGTAAATGTAAATGTAAATATAAATATAACAAAAGGATATTTTCAAGATAGCATAATATTAGCAGCTCCTTAAAACCATATAATAGAAAGTGCTATGAGGGTCCATGAGGGAGTGATTACTTCTGCTTGGAGGAAGGGATGAATAATAGGGAAGCTGGAGAAGGCATCACAATGGAAGGTACATGTACTTTGAGCCTTGAAAGCTGAATAGCAGTATGCCATATAATAAGGGATATGGTGAAAGGGACATTACAGGAGGAAGAAACAGCATAAGAAAGGCACTGAGTTGTGAAATTGCTTGATGGGTTTGGAGATCAATGAATAGTCCAACCTAGCTAAAGCATCTTACCTGTGTCCCAAGATGGTTGTAAAGATGAATTCAGATAACATAGTGGAGGTGCTTATAAATCTAAGTCATTATGATGAAGTTCTGAGCGTACAGTGGGCTTGGGTGTCAGCCTGCCTTCATGTAGAGTGCTGCCACCCAGGAACAACCCCAACTCTTTCACTCTATCTCCCTTCCTCCCATCCTCAGGACATGTATAGTGGCCTGGTGGGGCCCTTGGCCATCTGCCGAAAAGGCATCCTGAAGCCCCATGGAGGACGGAGTGACGTGGACAGAGAATTTGCCTTGTTATTCTTGATCTTTGATGAGAACCAGTCTTGGTATTTGGAGGAGAATGTGGCAACCCACGGGCCCCAGGAGCCAGACCGAGTTAACCTACAAGATGAGACTTTTTTGGAGAGCAATAAAATGCATGGTCTGTAAAAAAGCATCTATCCCTCTTCCAAAGAAGTCCCCACTGGTTGCATGGGGTTATCTGATAGGCTCATCACCACCTAAGGGAGCATAATTCCTGAAAGGATGGGAAGATGGGAAGGTGGAATAGGACAAATTAAAAGAAATGTCTCCTACTATTGTACTTTTATATACACAAAGTAGATATGTGATGGTCCACACTAGATCAGGTGCCCAGGAAACAAGAAGCTGACTCTGTAAAGTTGCTGTGATGACACTAGCACATTTTAACATGTTAGAGAAGGTAAGATGAACATTTATGATCCTCAGTATACTTGGTGATCTGGCTACTTCGGGCCCTCTGCTTTAAAATCCTTAGTCTCTCAATATTATCTTATTTACCTATCACTCTGAATCTGAGATCTGCTTTTTCAATAGACTTTAAAGTAGACAGATGGACAGCTTGTCGTTTAGCCTATTTTTAAAACAAAACTTCAATTTACAGATAGAAAAATTGAAAGAGAGAGCCTCAGAGAGTAGCATACTGGGTTTATATTGTATACAAGGAAGAGCTTTTAATGCTCAAATTGATTTTGGAGGGAAATTGTGCATCCAAGCCTTTCTTTGTTCTAGAGATCTGTGTATCTTTTCAAAAATAAGAGAAAATCTTAAATGAGAGGGAGAACTTAAGTGTGGTGGAATGTATAAAGTGAATTCTCACTGTCCCTTCTAGTGCAATATTTCTTGGATCTGAGGATAAGGTGCAGCTTTGATAGTGACTCTAATGAAACTCAAAAGTAGTGTCTCATTGTCATACAGATTCTAGCTATTTCCTCTTGATGGAGATATGAATGATTCTCATTGGAACAGATAATTCACAAGCTTTACAAAGTGAACTTTTTAGCTCTTGTCAAATCAGAGAAATAAATTGCCCAGGACAAAAAGGGAATGAGTGCACAGTTAGATCTTGCTAGTGCAGGGGTTTGGCTAGTGCTTCTTTCTTCTTCTTTTTTTTTTTTTCGTGAGGAAGGTCAGCCCTGAGCTAATATCCGTGCTAATCCTCCCCTTTTTGCTGAGGAAGACCGGCTCTGAGCTAACATCTATTGCCAATCCTCCTCCTTTTTTTTTTCCCACAAAGCCCCAGTAGATAGTTGTATGTCATAGTTGCACATCCTTCCAGTTGCTTTATGTGGGACACGGCCTCAGCATGGCAGGAGAAGCGGTTTGTCGGTGCACGCCTGGGATCCGAACCCAGGCCGCCAGTAGCGGAGTGTGTGCACTTAACCGCTAAGCCACGGGGCTGGCCCTGGCTAGTGCTTATTTCTATCTGTTTGTTTATGTGTTCATTCATTCAAATTCTTCAGGTATCAATCCATCTACCTGTCTATCAGGTACTTGTTGAGATCTTTCTGAGTGCTGGTACTGGAGATAAAATATAAATAATATTGAGGTCTGAGGGCAAATAAATATATCCATCCCTTCCCTTCCAGACTCCTGAACTGATTGAGAAAGAGACAGAGATGTTTAAGATCAAATGTGAGGTTACTGTGAAGGCTAATTGGAAAACTAAATTTAGTTCTGCAACTAAATGGGCTTGCTAATACTCGCCCTGCAATGAATAGATTTTCTACCCTGTCATTGACAAAATGGACAACAATAGCCCTCTTCCCTTGCAGGGACAGAATCTTCCCCACAATGGAATAGTAAGTCTGTTTATACCCCTTTCTGTGGTCAAACTGATCCAAGAGAGAGAAAATTCAGAAGGGGCTGTTGAGTATGTTTAGTTCCTTCTCTCAAACTCACAATTTGGTGAGGGTAAATACAAAGCAGGCTGTAAATGTTCCTCCAATTATTTACCCTTTTAGGGTATAGAGTAGAAATTACCTTGCCTCTGTAAGAACACAAGTAGTGGGGAAATGTGTCCTGGGCGTAGTCCTGACAGTGTGAATTAACATAGTCATGAGTAGTTTGTTGTCTTTAGAGCATAGGATATGGCCTAGGAAGAGGCAGATAGTGAGGCCCATGCATTAATATCATTATTAATTTGTAATTATTAATTCCAAGAAGGTGACAGTCTTTTTTTAATATATATTGTAGGCTCAGGTGTCTGCTGGGTGTTCTGAAGCATGCAAGGAAACTATAGTACTATAGTATTTACATTCATTTCCTGCTTACTAGGAACCTACAGTCTAGTTGGAGATGGGAACTTCCACAAATTAAAAAATAGATAAATGTAGAAAGCAGTTTCTGGTGAGTTCCAAAGAGTGGTACAGACAGTATTAGAGGAGTTCGGAGGTGGAAGGGAATGCAAGGGATGGGAAGTACTGAAGGGAGCTAGATTAGGGAAGTGTTCTTGGAGAAGGTAAAGGTTTGACTGGGCTTTGAAAAGATAGATAAAAGGAGGCAAAATTTCTGGGTTCGAAGATCAGAAGCATGAGCAAGGACACAAAGAACATGCATATGAAGAAATCACCCTAATT
The DNA here is from genome assembly GCF_057802395.1 of Ceratotherium simum simum. Classification (NCBI taxonomy): domain Eukaryota; kingdom Metazoa; phylum Chordata; class Mammalia; order Perissodactyla; family Rhinocerotidae; genus Ceratotherium; species Ceratotherium simum. The sequence goes on along the minus strand of NC_141940.1, from coordinate 78,077,422 downwards.
AGAATAAATGTGTTAGATAGTGGGAGATAAGTCTGGGAAGGTGGTTTGGGGCTATATTTTGAAGGACCTTGTTGGCTGAGCTAAGGATCCATGGACCTGCTCTTTTGGGCAGGAGGAAGCTGTTAAAGTATTTTAAGCAACATAATGACATGGTCAGATTAGTTATTTAGAGAGCGCAACCTGATAACACCTATGTGGAAGATAAACTGGAGGGGGACAAATGGAATAGAGATGAGAGAAGTTAGGTGGCTATTACTATCATCAGAAATGATAAGGGCTATCCCTAGGGATGTGGCAATAGGAAGTCAAAATGAGAGATATAAGAGACTTTTTTCTTCTTTTACAGCCATTAATGGAAAGGTCTATGCCAACCTCAAGGGTCTTACCATGTACCAAGGAGAACGAGTGGCCTGGTACATGCTGGCCATGGGCCAAGATATTGACCTACACACTGTCCACTTCCATGCAGAGAGCTTCCTCTATCGGGTGAGCTGGAAAGAGGGCTGAGCCCCTCAGGGGTGATTAGAGGAGTGTTTTGACGAAGAAGGGAATAGCAAGGAACAGGATAATAATCACTTGAAAGAGGAGAGGTCTTGTACATGGAGCATTAAGCTGAGAATTCTAGTTTGGCTTGTATCCCACGGCCAGTCACTTCCCTTTAGGCCTTAGCTTTCCCCTCTGATATAGAAGAAACAAGTGGCTTATTTATGGCGTAAGAAGATTGAAGGAATCAATATAATTGGGTTTTAGTAACGGACTTGAGACACAGTGAGCAGTCATCCTAAGAGCAAGGAATTTCAGACTGGTGTCTCAGAATCTCTAAAAGTCCTTAATCCATTATAAGAAGAAATTCAATTCAAGAGCTGAATGGGACAACATGTAGGTTTTGAAGAAGATGATTTAGTTTTTGGAGAAGGGGGCAGTGTTGGCACTGATATAGACTTAAAGATCCAGAAGTGTTGATAAAGTGATGGCATGGAGGAAAGACTAAATTGAGTTCCATTTCTAAAGGAAATATGTGGATCCTTCCTAGGAGTCAAGGCCTAAGCAAATTTCCCCAGATTTCAGCCTGCTTAAAAATTTGTATATATTAGTGTTAAGCCCCCTAAAGGAAGCTAGAATGTCTTTTACTTTAGGACACCTTAAGAAAAAGTAGGAGGAGAGAGTCTCTTCTGTTGATTCAGTTTGTGTGGATGAGTTCACAGGGGAGAGAGATAAGGTGGTGGACTTTTTAAGTTGCTCTCTGGTCTACGAATCTTGGAGTCCTATGTCCCTGATGTGGACATTCAAGCTTTTTAGTTCTTATCAGCTCTGAGGTGATCTCTATACCCTTGACTTCCTCTCCCTCACCCCAATCTCTCTTGCAGAATGGAGAGAGCTACCGGGCAGATGTGGTTGATCTGTTCCCAGGGACCTTTGAGGTTGTGGAGATGGTAGCCAGCAACCCTGGGACATGGCTGATACACTGCCATGTTACTGATCACGTCCATGCTGGCATGGAGACCCTCTTTACTGTCTTGTCCCAAAGAGGTAAGGCCTAACTACCCAAGATGGGCCATCTTCTAGCACTTTATCTAGCCTATAGGAACCAGAAAATCCCCCAAAGTCTCTTGCATCTGTCCTTCTGATCCCAGAAGAACCAGGACTTAAGACAGAGCATACACCCCTCTAGGTGTTCTCCCAACCAATATTTCTCATTCTCCATTGCCCCCTTGCTCCTGCACCCTCCTAATTACTTTGACACCTGTTGAGCTCACATGGGTTGACCCAGCCTGAAACTGGTTGGGTTCTATGCATTGCAGCATAGTGAAGATTTACTTCCTTTGAAATACATTTTATTTGCATATGAATTTATTGTTTTAGGACTCATTAGAGGTACTGACTATTTCAAAGAATCTTGCTAATGAGTTCTTTTTTAAAAAAGAAAAAATATAATTCTAACGTTTACCCATTAATTGATTTGTTTCATGAGAATTGTGAAAGGCAGTTCTTTCTGTCCTGGAACAACTCTGTCTAAGGCTTGAATGAGATATTGGCCTTTGATTACAGGCCAGCTTATCCCAGACAGAGTTGCTACCATGAGTGGAAAATCTTTTTACTTACAATTTTTATATGGAGAGTGAATAGCTGGGGTAGTTTCTTTACCAGTCAATCTCTGTTCATCACCAAGAATGTGGAAGGGTAGGATGTTTTGGATTTTGTGTCTTTGGGTCATTAAAGGGTTAAGTGTCTCACCTCCTAAACCTCTTGACCTGAGTCCAGTATTCAGCAGTATCCTCCTTCCAAGAGGCCTTATAGAACCTACTGGGGCCCACAGGAATCCAGGGATTTTTTTTTTCTCTTGTGCTTCTTTAAAAATTTGTCACACTTCTTTGAAAACTGGTGGTATTGAGGTAGGTATTCTGGAATTGACAGCTATTGGCAATCTATCAGGAGGAATAGAAAGTGGGAAAGTGTGTTTGTGCATTCAAAAAGGCTTAGCAAATCAGGGTAGAGAATACACCTCTGCTGTTTACTCCAGGGAAGGAGACAAATAATTATACATTTTGATTTCCTGTATCTTTGAAAAGCTTTGTTTTCCAGTAACCCATACTGCTAGAATGTAGCTTGCACTTACTACTCTAGTACTGTTCCCTACCACCCAGATAGGCACACAGAATTTTTTGTTGTGTTTTGCCATCCATTAGAACCAAATTCAAGTGACGAATTCATGTGTCATCAAGATGCTATAGATCCAAGACAACAGATTGTCTCTGTGTGTAATAATGGGTCATCCCAAATATGGGCCATCTAATAGATGAGAGTCTATCTCAATTCATATCATCAGGGAACTTCCACGAATAAGGATAGCTTATATCTCTCTATGACAATAAGCTAGCTCACAAATCTTACCTGTTTGCCTTGTTTATAACCCGCTATGGTCTAATCTGATATTATTGCAACCACATATGTGTTAAAAAGCCAATCAGAGGTAAGAGTTTGAAGACAGATAAGGAAGAAAATACTAATTGTTGGAACAAGGTTTCTGGTGAGGAATGAAGGGATGAAAACCAGAACTAAAATGAAAGATTAGCCTGGAATATGGTCATTTCTTCTACTAAAAGAAGAGAGAAGACAGAAAAGAAAAAGATCAATGTGTAGGTTTTGGTGAGGGGCTTGACAGAAAGGTAGAATATTTTTGTCTATGGTTTCTGTTTCATCTGTGATGGAGGAGACAGAATCATCTGCTACAAGTGAAGGATAGGTGGTAGGGTGAGGGGCTTGAGGAAAGTGGGCAAAGGTTTGAAATAGCTACTCTTGGAGATGGGAAAAGTGTTTAGTCTAAGTGATGGAAAATAAATTAATAATTGTCAGGCAGCATTGAGGGCTTAGTTAAAACTGGACACAAATAATATTAAGCTGTACAATTGTGTTATTTTCTCCACCAGCATTCAGCATACCAGACAAAATACAAGGAAAGTATACTTACTGGAGTTTCAGTAGATGATTATAACACTCTTGGAAGTTAGTAGTTGAAGTGATAGACCATGGAGTTTAGCCTGACCAGGAATAAAAGAAAAGACAGGATAAAGCTGGTAGGTCGAAAAAAAAAATGGAAGTGTCCAGGAGCTAGAGGTCTTCATGAGAGGGAATAACAGATTAAATGGAATAAATAGCATCAGAGCACGAAAAAGATAGCAGGATTTTGTTAGATTATAGATTTCTGAGATGGAGCAGTTCCACATAGCAAGTCCAATGTGACCACGGGAGTTGTTGATAGAATTGGAGTAGATGTGAAAGTCATTGGAGTTAATTGATCCAGAAATTGTGAGGCCTGAGTGTTGGATGGGTCAACACTTATGGTGGGAATTGAGGAAGAAGAAGACTGAGCCAGGTACCAAAGACTTTCACAAAGGAAGAGAACTGCTAGGTAACAATGAACGAAGTGGTTGTGGTTTTCCTAGCCAAATAATATGAACCTCAAAAGAGATAGATCTTTACAAAAAAGGGAGGAACAATCATCTCAAAGCAGTGTTGAGAGGATGTAAAGCAAGCATAGTCCTCAGAAAAAATCTCAACCTCATTAAAGCAAGAAGAGGAAGAAGTATTCTGAGAAGAGGTCGAATATGTAGGGATGTAGGTTTGACAAGGAGCAGGGACTTCCTGAAGGGAGGGTGGAAAAAGGTGGCAAAAAGAGCAATAGGGATAGAGGAAGTGCCAATAAATATGTACATAATGGCAGAGAGGTGACTTACCTTTTGGTCTCCTAAGCCTATGCTCTTATATTTTGTGTCACTACTCAAAATCAAATCCACATACCAATATTGACTTTGTCCATAAGGTAGTTAATTCCAGCACCTTCATTTTGCTTACTATACCACAAAGAGATTCCTCCAACCAATGCTAACCTCCCACAGCAAGCCTGTGGATTGGTAGAAGAGTAACAGGACTAACCTCTTGTTTTTCTTTTTTTTTCCTCCAGAACAATTAAGCACTATCACCACCATCACCAAAGAGATTGGAAAAGGTAGGGAGACTGATGCAGACTGGGTAATTATATTTGGTGTGCATTTGGGGGGAGGTACAGTGCCTGTAGAATATGGGATTCACATAAACAAAAGGTGGACCACAATACTAGCAGGAAGCATCCTGAGATTTCCATAAGACTTCAGAAGCCAGGAACCTGAGGTTCAGCTTCCTTCAGCAGGTTTATTCTCTTTGGCCCCCACCCCGAACCTCCTGAGTTGGGGAAAACAGCATTATCCCCAGTTGAAGGCTGCTATCTTAGCCTCTCACCTAATGTGTGAGGAGGGAGAAAATTCATGGTCTTGCTGGCTTGGGCACAAAGGAGCTGTAGCACACATGAATTCCCCACAGGGATAGTGTGAAACTAGAACAAATACCAAACAGTCTGCACCAGCTATTTTTATTCTTGCTCCTATGAGATACCAAATAGTTGACTCTTTGGAACCAGCCATTTCTGCTTTTCAAGAAAATAAAGATTCATGTCTTATCCAGCTTAGGTCCAAATAGTGCTTTCACTCTCCACCCCATTTGTACCTGGACTGAGAGAGATTCAAAAGTTATGAGAACTAGAAAGGATATTAGAAATCATCAGTTTAGTCTGGAGATTTTTTAGCTGTAGTTGGAAAAATCCTAGTGATATGCCTATGTATTTCCTGGAGGACTTGGGGAGAGGTAAGTTGAGGCTGGGAGAGTGGAGTACCATACATATATATGTATGTATTTGTATATATACACATACAGCTATATTTGTGTGTATATACATACTGTGTGCATATAATTGTATATGCACACATACATATTTGTGTGTACGTGCATACATCCTCATAAGCTCTTGCTTGTTAAAAGGTTCCACAGTGGAGAAAAAACTCTCAAAACTGTTGATCTAATAAAACCCAATAATTTCCTACATGAGAAACTGAGAGATGGAAAGTGATTTGTCCAAGGTCACAAGAGGAGTAAGTGTTAGAATGTAAACTCAGAACCAAGATGTTTTTCAGCTTCTGTTTGAACTCATTATATTTTATCTTCTCTCAGTTTTGTAAGAAGATTCATTCATCTAGTTATACATTCATCAAACATGCTGAGTGCCAGGGACACCAAAACAAGTAAGACATAGTCACTACTTTCCAGGAGATTTGTGTCTAAAAATGGAGTGAGACACAGAAACAATAATTGTAATACCAGATGCTATAGGTTGTAAAAAAGGGTGAACAATAATAACAGCTGTCAGTTGTGCATTTGCTATCTTCCAGGTGCTATGCTAAATATTTTATAAATATTAACTCACTTAAACCTCACAATAAACCTCTGACTTAAGTGTGGTTATTATCCCCATTTTATAAAAAAAGGAGACTTAAGTGCAGAAGAGAGGGGGGATTATGTCATTTGGCCCATGAACATACAGGCATACCTTGGAGATATTGCAGGTTCAGTTTCAGACCACCACAATAAGGTGAATATTGCAATAAAGTGAGTCACACAAAATTTTTGGTTTCCCAGTGCATATAACAGTTATGTTTACACTATACTGTAGTATATTAAGTTTACAATGGCATTATGTTTTAAAAAAACAACGTACATTCTTTAATTGAAAAATACTTTATTGCTAAAAAATGCTAACCATCCTGTGAGCCTTCAGTGAGTCAAAATCTTTTTCTGGTGGAGGAGCTTGCCTCTATTTTGATGGCTGCTGACTAATCAGGGTGGTGGTTGCTGAAGGTTGGGATGACTGTGGCAATTTTTTAAAATAAGACAGAAATGAAGTTTGCCCCATCAATTGACTCTTCCTTTCATGAACAATTTCTCTATAGCATATAATGCTGTTTGATAGCATTTTATCTACAGTAGAAATCTTTCAAAATTGGAGTCAATCCTCTCAAACCCTGCTGCTGCTTATCAACTAAGTTTATATAATACTCTAAATCCTTTGTTGTCATTTCAACAACCTTCACAGCATCTTCACCAGGAGTAGATTCGATCTCAAGAAACCACTTTCTTTGGTCATCCTTAAGACACAACTCTTCATCTGTTAAGGTTTTATCAGTCACATCTACAGGCTCCAGTTTTAATTTTAGTTCTCATGCTATTTCCACCACATCTGCAGTTACTTTCTCCACTGAAGTCTTGAACCCCTCAAAGTCATCCATGAGAGTAGGAATCAATTTCTTCCAACCTCCTGTTGATGTTGATATTTTGACCTCTTCCCATGAATCATGAATGTTCTTAATGGCATCTAGAATAGTGAATCCTTTCCAGAAGGTTTTCAATTTACTTTGCCCAGATCCATCAGAAAAATCACTATCTATGGCAACTGGAGCCTTACAAAATATAATTCTCACATAATAAGACTTGAAAGTCAAAATAATTCCTTAATTCATAGGCTGCAGAATGAATGTTGTGTTTGCAGCCATGAAAACAACATTAATTTAATTGCATACTTCTATCAGAGCTCTTGGGGGACCAGGTGCATTGTCAATGAGCAGTAATATTTTGAAAGGAATCTTTTTATCTGAGAAGTAAGTCAATGCAGTGGGCTTAAAATATTCAATATACCATGTTATAAACAGATGTGCTGCCATCCAGGCCTTGTTGTTCCATTTACAGAGCACAGGCAGAGTATATGTAGCATAATTGTTAGAGGCCCTAGGATTTTCAAAATAGTAAATGAGCTTTGACTTCAACTTAAAGTCACCAACTGCATTAGCCCCTAACAAGAGAGCCAGCCTGTCCTTTGAAACTTTGAAGCCAGACATTATGACTTCTCTTCTTTAGTTATGAAGACCTAGATGGCATCTTCTTTCAGTATAAAGCTGTCTTGTCTACACTGAAAATCTATTATTTAGTAGCCAACTTCATTAATTACCTTAGCTAGATTTTCTGGATAACTTGCTGCAGCTTCTACATCACCATTTGCTGTTTCACCTTGCACTTTCATGTTATGAAGACAGCTTTTTTCCTCAAACCTCAGGAACCAAACTCTGCTAGCTTCAGACTTTTCTTCTACAACTTCCTCACCTCTCTGAGCCTTCATAGAATTGAAGAGAGTTAGGGTCTTACTCTGGACTAGGCTTTGGCCTAAGTTTCCTCAGCTAAACTGTTGTAGCTGGTTTGATCTTCTATTAAGATCACCAAAACTTTCTCCATATCAGCAATAAGGCTGTTTTGCTTTCTTATCATTCATATGTTCATTGGAGTAGCACTTTTAATTTCCTTCAAGAACTTTTCTTTTGCATTCACAACTTGGTTAATTGTTTGGCACAAAAGGCCTATCTTTTGGCCTATGTTGGCTTTTGACATGCCTTTCCAACTAAGCTTAATCATTTCTAGCTTTTGAAGTGAGAAATGTGTGACTCTTCTTTTAACTTGAACACTTAGAGTCCATTGTAGGGTTATTAATTGGCTTAATTTCAATATTGTTGTGTCTCGGGAACAGGGAGGCCCAAGGAGAGGAACAGAGATGGGGGAACAGCCAGTTTATGGAGAAGCCAGAACACACACCACATTTATTGATTAAGTTCACCATCTTATATGGGTGCGGTTTGTGGCACCCCAAAACAATTACATCAAAAATCACTGATCACAGATCATCAAAAAATATATAATAATAATGAAAAAGTTTGAAATATTGAAAGAATTACCAAATTGTGACACAGAGGCACAAAGTGAGAAAATACTTTTAGAAAAATAGCTCTGATAGAATTGTTTGATGCAGGGTTGCCACAAACCTTCAATTTGTAAAAAAAAAATGCAATATCTGTGAAGAGCAGTAAAACAAAGTGCAATAAAATGAAGTATGCTTGTAGGAGTACAAATAGTACAGATACTTTGGGATAACAAAAGAAAGGACCTTTAACTGTCTAGCTGAATTAAAGAAAGCTTTGCAGAGACCTGGAACATTTAAGCTGGGGATAGAATGGTGAAAAGGAAGAAAGGATGTTCAGGCAAAGGGCGTTCCAAGAAAGTCTTGGAAGCCTGAAAGAGGATCACCTATTCTGGAGAACAAAGAATGAGTGGCTGTGGCTGTGGTAGATAGGACTAGAAAGAGTAGCTTAGAGCCTGATTGCAACAGTTTGAATGCCTGGCTTGAGTCTGAGTTTTACTCCATAGGTTAATTGGAGATCATCAAAAGTTTGTATGCCAGGAACTAAGACAATGAGATATTTCATCTGGAAAGATCAATGTAACATCAGCGTTGTCATGACCCAAAGAGATGAGAGACTGGGCATCACGGTGGCAGGCTGTTATCATGGTCTGGTGGTCAAAGTGAGCATTGATAAACTAGATGATTGAGTCAAACTGCTTCCTTGAAGTTTCCACTTATTACTCCCAATTCTACTCTGTGGAATCATATAAACCAAATCTTATTTTTTTTATGCATCACAGGCCTTTATATATTAGAAGAAATATATCAAGGCCCTTCCCACTCTGAGTCTTAGCTCTTTCCATGGGGGGATTGTGGCCTCAATGATTCCTAAGGACTTTCTTAGTTGTGACATCTTATTACCCTGATTTTCTGTAATCTCTGAATCTTTCTTCATGAGCTGGTCTTTTGAGGGATAGGGACATTTATTCTGTCCTATTTGGATGGATTTATTTCTCCTCTCCCAGGATTTGACCGAAAAATGTGCCCCTTAAAAGTAATCTCCAGCTCAGAGTGCCCATTTTCCTCTTGTTCCATTTCAGCAGCAATCCCCAGAGACCTTCGAGAAAGCAATGTGAAGATGCTGGGCATGCAGATCCCTATAAAGGATATCGAGATGCTGGCCTCTGTCTTGATTGCCATGGGTGTCATTCTCCTGTTCATTGCTCTGGCCCTTTGTGGTGTGGTGTGGTACCAGCATCATCAGAGAAAGGTACGGCGCAACAGGAGGTCCATCCTGGATGACAGCTTCAAGCTTCTGTCCCTCAAGCAGTAACAGCTGGATCCTGGAACTACACATCTGGAATGTACCCCCAGTAGGCCATGGACTAGCACCTGACCCCACTGTCAAAGAGGCATGGGAGTTAGAGAGGCAGAGTTGGGAATCAAACTTGTCTGGGGATTTCTTTGCTTATTTATTCACATGGAGATGATATGCATTCCCTTTTTCTTTAGTTTCTTTACTCCACTTGGACACCTGGGGCTAGGTGAGTCCTTTAGTATCTTATATCACAAATTTCAACAGCTAGATTATATCATACACTGACACTTAGAAGGTCTGGAAATTTCTAAAAACTGATCCTTCTCATAAAGTAGATATCTAGAGTAAAACTCATTGATTAGGTTTCTACTGCTTTCCAGGACCTAGGTAAGTTCAATATGAACTGAGGCTAAGTAAGCTGTGAAGATAATTCACATCTAAACTAAGGACTAAGAACATAGGCATGATGGGGAATGGGTGGGGTGAGATGTCAAGATGCAAATTTTATTTTGATTCTCTTTGGCAGTGGACTATTTTGGAGAAGTGGGTGGATAGAATACTGTTGCCATCAGCATCTACAACCTCTGGAGCCAGAAGCTCCTCAGAAAGTCAGTCCTCCAAGTTCCAGGCATAGTTTCACTGAAGGGAATGTTGAGGGTCCTCTCCATATTTTAGGCAGAAAATCCTGTACATTAAAGTACTTGTTAGAATGTTGTAAGAGTGAACTTGCTGATTTTGATGGTCCCTGTGGCCTCTGGGAGGTTATGACTATAATTGAAACAGAGAGCACTCAGCTGTGGGGAGATGGGCAGGTATAGTATGGGTCTGCCTATCTTTTGCAGAGCCTGCAGGTTTGTGTTTTGGAAATGAAGAAGCTGCCCCAGATGAAGCCTCAAAGTCAGAGTTGCAGGTACTATCTTTTGGCCCTTAGGTGCCTAAAGTCTTCCAAATGCCAAGAAAAGTTGCGAGAGGGAAATAGAGGGCTGAGACCAGGCTCACAATTGTCCACTGGGCAAGGAGAGGTGGGCACAGATATTGTGGGCTCTTTTGGCACTTGGGGGTATGAGAGATCTCCTTGGAATTTTGGGGGTCTCTTTATAGGGCAGAGTACTTCCCTTTGGTACCTTAAAGCAATATTCCTTTGTCACCTGCATGTTCAAGCCTTTCTGAAACCTTGGTCAGAGAGCACAGACAAGAAATAGAGTGGAGATGGGCCACCCTTACTGCAGTACACATAATATTGTTTTGCATGGCATGTGAAGAACAGAAGAGACATCAGGGACAGTCAAGATGATAACTGAAATACATAGTGCTTTACACATTACAAAACATCTAATACCTGACTGCATTTGACTTACCTTAGTTCTATCAGAGGGCTACTTTGTTTCACATTTGAGTAAATAAAGGACAAAGAGAATAAGGGATTTTACCCAAGGCCATTCAACTAGAAGCTGACCAGGGATTCAAGCCTTTATCTGGTTGATTCCAAATACCTGTTCCATCCCCCTATATCATGGAAACCTACACTAATATCCATATTTTGTTCTCATATTGACTCCAAATTTCCTGTCTTCCCAACCAACTTGTCTGCCTCATTAGCAATCCCTTTAGATCAAATGTAGAAGCCACAGGGCTGGTGTTCAGTTGACATATGATATTGATGGTTGGAGGGGAAAACACAAGTCAGAGCCTATCATTCATTTTGGTTTACTGTGGTCAGTGGCTTTCTGGAGAACTTTACTGGAAATCTCAGAAACATAGTGGGGGGGTGGAGGTGGGGGAACATTTGGACTGCTAGTTATAAAATCAAATGTTAGAGTATTTAAGCAATGGCATAATAAATACACTTAACAGAGGAACTCTTTTGGCCTATTTTTAATGTGGAGTTTATTGAAAACTTAGTGCATTTTGGAGACTCCAGTCAATTAATAGTTATATATTACACCCAACTAGGAGGCTGTTAGCTTGGTCCTGGTCAGAAATCTGAGACAAGGAGAGGTAGGTGGAGTGGGGGTACATTTCTTCTGTGTGTGTAATCCTGATCCAGATTGGAGAATGTTACTTCAAGCCCATGTATTTCAGAAAAGGATGTATTTTTGTGATGGGTTTTCTCCAAGTGGGGATGTGGGAGATGTTTTTGACAATTAAGTGGCACTTCCATCCATTTGGTTGCTCAAACCAAATCTTGTTTGTTTTGCCTTCAAAATGTCTTTAACTGATTCATTTGTTTCTATCTTCATTGCTACCACCTCAGTCTAAAATACAACCATCTGTTACTGGGACTCGTGTGTTAGCCACCTGCTTGCTTTCCTCACATTCCCTCTAGCCTCCTACAATTGATTCTCCAGGCAGAAAAGTGATGTTATAAAAGTATAAATTAGGCTTCCAGGTAAGATGAAATGTCAGAGACTCATCTCTCCCTGGACATAAATAAACCCTGGAAATAATAAAAAAAGGCAACAATATAAGGACTCAAAAAGATATAAGAGAAATGCAGCTTTGAGAAGAACAGGGCAACAGAGTAAATGGGCATCTTCCCAAAACCCAACTTTGCAGAATGCAGCCCAAGATCAAAGAGGAGTCCTAGTGATAATGCCAGGTGGGCCTGGGTACACTGGAAAGAAGGATTGAAGAGGAGCCCTGCTGACATCAAGTAGCCAGGGAAGCTGCTCCTTATTTTTGCTGGCCAGAAACTCTCTTCCCCCACTTAGACACTGGGAAGCATCTTCAAGGGGTATCTCAACATAGCAAGCTGCCCAGCCCAGGAAAAATTATTTGTGCCTGCAATCTGGAGAATCCCTTTCCCTACCCAGAGACAATAAGTGACTTGGGCAGGGATTAGCAGGAGCCCCATGACACGAAGAATACAAGAAACCAAGCAAAACAAAACAACACAGCCAAGTCTATGAAAGTTACATTGTCATTGGAACACAAAATTATGCCAAGACCTGTAAGGTAACATAAATAGGGTTACTGCCTCCTAAAATAGACTATTTTGTAATTTTATTTATTTATTTTTCCCCCCAAAGCCCCAGTAGATAGTTGTATGTCATAGCTGCACATCCTTCTAGTTGCTGCATGTGAGACGTGGCCTCAGCATGGCCAGAGAAGTGGTGCATTTGTGCGCACCCAGGATCCGAACCCGGGCCTCCAGCAGTGGAGCGCATGCACTTAACTGCTAAGCCATGGGGCCAGCCCTAAAATAGATTATTTTAGTATGGCTTAGAGTTTCCTCATACCAAGAACCAGAAAAATCATAACTTCGATGAGATAAGACAATCAACTGAAACAAACGTTAAGATGAATCAGATATTCAAATTACCTCAAAAGGATTTTAAAGCAGCCATTATAAAAATTATTCAACAAGCAATTGCAAATGTTCTTGAGACAAATGAAAAAAAATAGAAAATCTAAGCAAAGCGACAAAAGTTATAAAAAAGAAAATAAATGGAAAGTATAGAACTGGGAAAGAGAATAACTGAAATAAAAGAAAACCTTACTGAATGGGCTCAGTAGTAGAGTAGAAATGACAGAGGATAGAATTAGTGAATTGGAGGACAGATCAATAGAATTTACTCAATGCAAACAGACAAAATGGATTGAGTGACTAGAGCCCCAGGAGCTTAGACAACAAAAGCAACAGATCCAGTCTTCATATATATGATTCCTAGAAGAGAAGACATAAGTTGGAACTGAAAGAATATTCAAAGAAATAATGGTTGAAAACTTTCTAAATTTGACAAAAGATATGTCTACATATTCAAAAAGCTGAGTGACCACCAAATAGGAAAATCCAAAGAAATCTATGCCAAGACGTAGCATATCTAACTTTTGGAAACTAAAAACAAAGAAGTAAAATGGTGAAAACATTCCAAGAGAAACAACACATTACCTATAGGGGAACATCAATTTGAATGACAGTGGGTTTCTATCTGAAGCTGTGGAGGTCAGAGGGAAGTAGCATGACATTTTTCAAGTGCTGAAAGGAAAGGACTGTCAATCACAAATTCTATATCCAGTGAAATTATACTTCAGAAATCAAAGGGAAAGAAAGACATTCTCAGACTAAGGAAAACTAAAAGAATTTGTTGCTAGCAGACCTACTCTTAAAGGATGGCTATAAGTTGTTCCAACAGAGAGTACATGATGAAAGAAACAATCCTGGAAAATCAGGAAGAAAAAAATAGAAACAGCAAAAATAAGGGTAAATGAAGATATAAAAGATTTGAATAATACAATCAATTGACAGAATATAACTGACATGTATAAAACACTCCACCAAGAATAGCAGAATACATGATTTTTCAAACAACTATATAACATTCATTGACATAGACCATATGCTGGACCATTAAACAAACATTAGCAAGTTTAGAAGAATTGAAATCATACAGTATGTGTTCTCTGATCACAATGGAACCAAACTAGAAATCAATAACAGAAAGACAACAGGAAAATCTCTAAACACTCAGATATCAAACAACACATTTCTGAGTAATCCATGAATCAAAGAAGACATCTCAAAGAAAATTTAAAAAAATACATGAAATTGATTGAAAATGAAAACAAAACATATCAAACTTTGTATGATGCAGCTAAAGCAGTTGCTGAGAGGGAAATTTATAGAACTAAAATGCATTAGAAAAGAGAAAAGGTCTTAAGTTAATAAAATAAGTTTCTACATAAAGAAACTATAAATAGAAGAGAAAAAACCCAAAGCAAGCATAAGGAAGGGAAACATGTAAATAAGAGCAGAAATCAATGAAACTGAAAACAGGAAAATAATAGAAAAAATGAATGAAACAATAAATGGGTTCTTCAAAAAACAATAAACATAAAATAAAAATGATAAAACTAGCACGACTGATAAAGATAAAAATAGAGAAGATAGCAACAACCATTATCAGAATTGAAATAGGTTATCATTGCAACTCCTGAATCTGTAGGAGGTGACATCATCAAGTTGGCAACATAGGTCATTCCAACTTCAGTCCCCCTCACAAGAAAACCAACTAGAAACTATCCATAGACAAGACACTGTTGGAAAATCCCAGAACCTTGAGGTGAGGCAGAAGCACCACACTGAGATAGAGAAAGACTATATTAGAAGGGTAAAAGAAACAGTTTCACTTTGGCCACATTACCCCTCGCCAAGAATGGGACAACACCCTATCAAGAAGGCCTGTCTGGGTCTATGATTTTTCCAGTGGGAAAAGAGAGAGCCCAAGGTGGACGTCCAGCTAGCCCAGAGTTGTGAGATGCTTACAAGGAGGTCCACTCAGGTCTCACCTCATGGACATCACTGAGGAATCTGCAGGGCTTGACCACTGGGGATCAGATAGAGACAAAGAAGGGAGTGAGGCTTAAAACAACCAGTGCTTAGATTTTGGTGGACCATATTCCTGCTTGCAGTGACACTAGCGCAGTGATCCCAGCCAGCAACTGTGTCCATCTACAGAGCCAAGGAGTGGCCCTGTCTGGCCAGTAAGCTTGGTTGGAAGTTCTGCCTGAATTGAGTGCCAAGTATACTGGCTATGGAACCCACTCTACAGCCTTGGCTGGACAGGAAAGCTAGCTCATAGCCCTACCCAACTGCTGAACATAAAATTCAGTCCTGCCCCACCAGAGAATCTGGGCAGTTGAGGATCCCATCCTACAGCCCCACTCAGTCAGGGTGGCAAGCCAACAGCCCTGCTCAACTGTTGAGCATAGCCTTTGGCTCTGCATAAACTGGTAGCCTAAACAGAGACCTTGTGTAGACTTTGAGCCCTGCTTACGTCCTTGCCCAGTCACAGAGCCCAAGCTACAGCCCTGACTGATTACTGAACACAGCCTGCAACATTGTCCAACCAAAAGTGATTGCACAGCCCAGATAGTGACCCCACTTGACTACAGAGCTCAGCAGGCCTGCCCAATCAAGAAGCCCACCCAGAAGCTTTGCTTGAATACAAAGCCCAACCAGCAGATCCACCCAACCACAGATCCCAGCCAGTGGTACTCCACCACAGAAAATAGGCAGTGGCCTCACCCAACTAGGGACCCCAATAACAAGCTCCAACTGTCCATGGATGCTTCCAGCTGATCCATCCAGTACCCCAAGCAGAGCTGACTGGTGAAGGTCTTTCCTTGCTGAAGTGAACTTGTAAATTCTGGAAGAGGAGACTATTTACTCAAATTTGCAGATACCAATTCAAGGATACAAGGACCATGAAGAATCAAGTAAAAATTGCACTACCAAAGGAAATTAATAAAGATCCTATAGGGCCGGCCCCATGGCTTAGCGGTTAAGTGCACACGCTCCGCTGCTGGCAGCCCGGGTTTGGATCCCGGGCGTGCACCGACGCACTGCTTCTCCGGCCTTGCTGAGGCTGCATCCCATGTACAGCAACTAGAAGGATGTGCATCTATGACATACAACTATCTACTGGGACTTTGGGGGGGAAAAAAAAGATCCTATAAATAAGCCTAAAGAAATGGAGATCTAAAAACAGTCTGACAAAGATTTCAGAATAATCCTTATAAAGGAGTTCAGCAAATTACAAGAACATGCAGATGACTAAAGTAGAAAAACAATGCATGAACAAAATGAGAAGTTCAACAACAACAAAAAATAGAAACCATAAAAACACAGAAGATATAGCTGAAAACTACAATGACTGCACTGAAGAGAGATTCAAGAGCATTCTCAATAAGTAGATGATAAATTAAGTGGACTTGAAGATAAGTCATTTGAAATTATACAGTCAGAAGAGCAAAAAGAAAAAGAGTGAAGCCTATAGGACTTGTGGGATACCATCAAGAGAAATAAAATACACATCATGAGCATTCCAGAAGGACAGGAGAAAAAAAAATGGAAAGAAAGTCAGTATAAAGCAATAATGGCTGAGAACTTCCCAAACATGGAGACAGAAATGAACACCCAGATTAATGAAGCCCAAAGGATCCTAAATAAGTTGAACTAGAAAAGGGTTACACTGAGACACATTATAATTAAATTGTCAAATGTCAAAGGCAAAGAGAAAATTTGAAAGCAGTGAGAGAAAAGTGGCTTGTCACATACAGGGGAGCCCCATAAGACTGTTAGTGAATTACTCAGCAGAAACTTTGCAGGTAAGGAAAGCAAGGGATGGTATATTCAAAATATTGGAAAAAAAACCTGTCATCTAATAATATATATATAATATATATTATTATATATCCATGGTGAAGTTGTCCTTCAAAAATGAAAGAGAGATAAAGACTTTTCCAAACAAACAAAAGCTGAGGGAGTACATCACCACTATACTTGCCTTACAAGAAATGCTAAAGGGCATTCTTCAATCTGAAATGAAAGGATACTAATTAACATCATAAAAACAGATGAATGTATAAAACTCACTGGTAAAAGTAAGTATATAGTCAAAGTCAGAATCCCTAATATTATAATGGTGGTGTGTAAATCACTTACAATTATAGTTTAAAAGTTAAAAACAAACATAATAAAAATAACTATAACTACAATAATTTGTTATTGGATATACAATGTTAAAAAGACATATATTGTAATATCAAAAACCTAAAATATGAGAAGGGGAGAAGTAAAAGTATAAAGTTGCTGTAAGCTATTGAAATTAAGTTCTTCTCAGCTTAAAATAGGTTGTTATAACAATGAGATATTTTATGTAAGCCTCATGATAATCACAAAGGAAAAACTGTAGTATGATAAAGAGTCAAAGTACGTCACCACAAAGAGTCATCAAATTACAATGGAAGATGGCATGAGATGAAGCAAGGAACAAAGTATCTACAAAACACTCAGAAAAAAAATTAACAAAATGGCAATAGTAAATCCTTACCCATCAACAATTACTTGAAACATAAATGGTTTATGTTCTCCAATAAAAAGACATAGAATGTATCACAAAAATTAACTCAAAATGGATCAAAGACCTGAAGGTGAGACCTGAAACTATAAAATTCATAGAAGAAATTATAGGCAACACACTATTTGACATTGGTCATAAAGGAATCTTTGCGGATGACATGCCTACCCAGACTAGGGTAACTAAAGAAAAAATAAACAAGTGGGACTTTATCAGATTAAAGAGCTTCTATAAGACAAAAGAAACCAGAATCAAGATGAACAGACAACCAACCAGCTGGGAGAGAATATTTGTAAAACATACATCTGACAAGGGGTTGATCTCCATAATATATAAAGAACTCACACAAACAAACAACAAGAAAACAAACAACCCGATCAAAAAATGGGCAGAGGAAATGAACAGACACTTCTCCAAAGAAGATATACAGATGGCCAATAGGCACATGAAAAGATGTTCAACGTCACTAATCATCAGGGAAATGCAAATCAAAACAACACTAAGATATCACTTCACGCCCGTTAGAATGGCTATAATCACCAGGACAAAAAACAACAAATGTTGGAGAGGATGTGGAGAAACAGGAACCCTCATACACAGCTGGTGGGAATGCAAACTGGTGCAGCCTCTATGGAAAATGGTATGGAGATTCCTCAAAGAATTAAAAATAGAGATGTCCTATGACCCAGCCATCCCACTACTGGGAATCTATCCAACGAACCTGAAATCAACAATCCAAAGAGGCTTATGCACCCCTATGTTCATTACAGCATTATTCACCATAGCCAAGAAGTGGAAGCAACCTAAGTGTCCCTCGACTGACGATTGGATCAAGAAGATGTGGTATATATATAGAATGGAATATTACTCAGCCATTAAAAAAAACAAAATCGTCGCATTTGCAACAACATGGATGGGTCTGGAGGGTATTATGTTAAGTGAAGTAAGCCAGAAGGAGAAAGACAAACACTGTATGATCTCACTCATATGTGGAATATAAACCAACAGATGGACAGAGAAAACTGTATTGTGGTTACCAGGGGCAATGGGGGTGGGAGGTGGGCACAAGGGGTGAAGGGAGTCATATATATGGTGATGGACAAACAAAAATGTACAACCCAAAATATCACAATGTTAAAAACTATTAAAACATCAATAAAAAAATATTTACCATACACAATAGGGATTTAATGTGATAAAGTGTTTGAAGACACTACTAATGATTTCCCACTAAGTCTTCTTCTGGCTAAATACAAAAAAAAAAAAGACATAGAATGTATAAAAAACAAGATCTAATAATATGCTGCCTATAAGAGATTCACTCTACCTTTAAGGACACACAAAGGTTGAGAGTGAAGTGAGGGAAAAAAGATATTTTGAGCTAACGGTAACTAAAAATAAAAATGTAGGTGTAGCTGTACTTAGATCAGACAAAATGGACTTTAAGCAAAAAATGGTCACTAGAGACAGAGAAGGATACTATATAATTATAAATGGGTCAATCCATCAAGAGAATATAACAAGAGTAAATATTTATGCACCCAACATCAGAGAACCTGAATATATAAAGCAAATACTAATAAAACTAAATGGAGAACTAAACAGCAATGCAATAATAGCTGGGGACACCAATACTCCACTTTCAATAGTGGATAGATCATACAGGCAGAAAATGATTAAGGAAACTGTGGATTTGAACAATACTATAGACAAAATGGGCCTAAAAGATACAAGCAGAACATTTCATTGAACAGCAGCAGAATACATATTCTTCTCAAGTGCACACAATTTTAAAGGATAAATAATATACAGTGATGCATAGCTTAACAACTAGGATGCATGTTGAGAAATGTGTTATTAGGTGATTTTGTCATTACGTGAACATCATAGACTGTATCTACACAAACCTAGATGGTATAGCCTACTACACATCTAGGCTATACGACATAGCCTATTGCTTCTAGGCTAAAAATTTTTACAGCATGTTACTGTATTTAATACTGTAGGCAATTGTAACACAATGGTAAGTATTTGTGTATCTAAACATATTTAAACATAGAAGAATTACAGTAAAAATCTGATATAAAAGATAAAAAATGGTACATCTGTATAAGGCACTGGAGCTTGCAGGACTGGAAGTTGCTCTGGATGAGTTAAATGAGTGAGTGGTGAGTGAATGCGAATGTCTAGGACATTGCTATACTCACTACAGACTTTATGAACACTGCACACTTAGGCTACACTAAATTTATAAAAAATATTTTTCTTTCTTCAATAATAAGTTACCTAGGCTTACTGTGACTTTTTAACTTTGTAAACTTTTTATTTTTATTTTTAACTTTTTGACTCTTTTGTAATTACGCTTAGCTTAAAACACAAACACCTTGTTAAGCTGTACAAAAATATTTTCTTTCTTTATATCCTTATTTTATAGACTTTTTCCTACTTCTAAAACTTTTTATTGTTTTTTCTTTACTTTTTAAACTTTTTTCTTAAAAACTAAGACACAAACACACACATTAGCCTAGGCCTACACAAGGTCAGAATCATCAATATCACTGTCTTCGACATCCACATCTGGTCCCACTGGAAGCTCTTCAGGGGCAATAACACCTATGGAACTATCATCTCCTATGATAACAATGCCTTCTTCTGGAATACCTTCTGAAGGACTTGCTTGAGGCCCTACTTGAGGAGGTGTTGCTCTTTTCAGAAATATGTTCATGGTGGTTTGTTTAGTTGATTTCCTTTTTTCAGCATAGATTTGCTTATAAGCAGTTAATGAACCATGAACATTCCTCTCTATTAATGAAAACCTTTTTGCATTGCGGTCCATATTTTCAAACATTTTAAGGACCTTGTTGAAGTCTGCAGAAGCTTCTGATAAACACTTCACTGTGAATTTTCTTGGGGCTTCTTCATTTTCTTCTCCTGCAGTTTTCTTTTCTCTTGCCTTTTATTCAGCTATGCATTTCTGTTCCAGTTACAGCAACTCCTCATTAGTCAATTCCTCAGGAACCACCTCTAGGAGCTCCTAAATGTCATCTTCATCCACACTCAAGTTAAAGTTTTCTGCCATCTCAACCACAGCCTTGTTGATTTTTGCAACCTCCTCATCCTTGGCAAATCCTTTCAAGTCATGAACTTCTTGAGTGTCTTCTTCCAGATGCCATTCATATACTTCTGGTGACACCATCCCAAGTCCAAGCAAGATTCTTAATGCAGTCATAGATGTTGTAATCCTTTTGAAATTGCATCAGTGTCTTCCTCACTTGCAGCAATAGCCTAGCCAAAGGTCCTTCTCAGGTAGTAGGCCTTAGAAGATGCTATAAATCCTTGATCCATTGGCTGGACCAAGAGATTGTGTTGGAGAGAAAACATCATTTTGATACTGGGATTAAGATCACCAATAAAAAGAAGATATCCAGGAGCATTATCAACAATAAGCAAAATCTTGAAAGGTATGTTATTCTCAAAATAGAACTTCTTCATTTCACTGGCATAGCAATTCAGGAGGGCATCTTTGAAGAGAAGCTGGTCATTCACTTTTTATTGCTCCCGTAGTACACTGGCGGTGTGTGCTTATTGATATGCTTGAAGGCCCTGGAGTTTTCACTGTTCCAGATCACAAAGGATTTCAATTTTGTCCTGAAATATTTCCACCAAGCAAGACTGTTATCCTGTCCTTAAAAGCCTTGAAAACTGGCATTGACTTGGCCTGCTTATGGATGAAAGTCATTTTGGTTACCTGCTTCCAGAATAGGGAGGTTTAATCCATATTGAATATTTGCTGTGGCAAGTAATTTTCCTCCACAATCAGTTTATCTAGAGTTTCCAAAAATTCTTCAGCTTCCTTCACATCAGCATTCACAGATTCACCACTCAATTTTATATTATGTAATGAATAACGATTCTTGAATTGTTTTAACCACGCAGATTTAGAAGTAAATTTAAATTGTAGTCAGGACCAGTCTTTTCTTCCAATATTGCAAACAAACGTTTTGCTTTGGCTGTGATTGTCATGGTACTGAGAGGAATGTGCTTCTGTGTCTGGTCTTCAATCCAGGTCATTAGAAGTTTCTCTATGTCTGATAAGGCCCTTCTCAAGTTTTGTTAGTTTCATTGCCTTCAATGAAGCAGCTTCTATCACTTTGTTTTTGTTCTTCAAGATCATAGGTATGGTGGAATGGGACATCCCTGACTGGTGAGCAATAACCATCACTGATTTTCCGCCTTCATAGTCTTTAATCACTTTTAATTTTGTTTCCAGGTTGATCACTCAACATGGCCTCTTACTGGCAACACTAGCAGTGGATTTTGTACACTTAGGGGCCATGATGAACAAAAATAACACAAGATTAAATCAAGAACAAGAGAAAATTATGCACTCAAGAGACACGGTAAACATGAGATATATGTCTGCTGCTAGAGTAACATGGTATAGTTTTACAGTAAAGTCTTTTGTTTTATGAGCACATTCTAAAATAATGATAAAAAAGTATACTAAAGCAAATACCTAAACTAGTAACAGTTGTATATTGTCATTATCAAATATTATGTACTGTACCTAATTGTATGTGCTATACTTTTATACAACTGTCAGTGCAGTAGCTTTGTTTACAATGCATCACCACAAACATGTGAGTAATGCATTGCACTACAATGTTACAATGGCTATGATGATAGGAATTTTTCGACTCCATTACAATTTTATGGAACCATCATTGTATATGTGGTCCATCATTGACCAAAATGTCATTATGTGGCATGTGGCTGTATTAGTCCACAAAACAAGTCCAAACAAGTTCAAGAAGATAGAAATAATATCAAATATCTTTTATGACCACAATTGTATGAAACTAGAAATCAATAAAAGGAGACAAACTTGAGAATGCACAAATACATGAAAATTAAACAACACAGTCCTGAACAAGCAAGGGATTACAGAAGAAATAAAAAGGGAAACAAAAAAAATATCTTGAGACAAATAAAAATGGAAACAAAGCACACCAAAACTCATAGGATGCAGCAAAAACAGTTCTAAGAGGAATGTTTATAGTGATAAATGCCTACATTAAGAAAAAAGAAAGACTCAAACAACCTATCATTACACTTCAAGGAATTAGAAAAAGAAGAACTATGTCCAAAGTTAGCAGAAAGAAAGAAATAATAAATATTAGAATGAAAATAAATGAAATAGAGACCAGAAAACCAACAGAAAAGATTAACAAAACTAAAAGTTGGTTCTTTGAAAAGATAAACCAAATTGACAAAACTTTACCTAGACTAACCATGAAAAAAGAGAGAGGTCTCAAATAAGGAAAATCAGAAATGAGAGATGAGACATGACAACTGATATGACAAAGATACAAAGGATCATAGGAGACTACTATGAACAATTATAAACCCAAAATTGGACAACCTAGAATAAATGGATAAATTCCTATAAACATACTACCTACCAATACTGAATCATGAAGAAATTGAAAATATGAACCGACCAATAAGACTAAAGAGATTGAAGCAGTAATCAAAGAGCTCCCAAAAAGAGAAGCCCAGGACCATATGGTTTCATGGATGAATTCTACAAAGATTTAAAGAAGAATTAACCCTTATCCTTATCAAATTCTTCCAAAAAAATGAAGAGTTGGGAACACTTCCAAACTCATTTTTATGATGCCAGCATTACCCTGAATCCAAAGCCAGATAAGGACAAAAAAAAAAAAAAAAAAAAAAAAAACTACAGGTCAATACCCCTAATAAATACAGATGCAATCATTATCCACAAATTCCAGCAAACCAAATTCAGCAGGACATTAAAATTATTATACACCTTGATCATGTGATATTCATCCCTGAGATGCAAGGGCGAGTCAACATATGTAAATCAGCATATTAATACATCACATTAATAGGACAAAATATAAAAACCATATGATCATCTCAAAAGATTCTGAAAATGCATTTAACAAAATTTAACATCCTTTCATGATTAAAAGCTCTCAATAACTTGGATATAGCGGAATGCACCTCAACATAATAAAGGCCATATATGGCAAGCCCACAGCTAACACTACAGCTCATACTCAACATTGGAAGGATGAAAGCTTTCTCTCTAAGATCAGGAGCAAGAAAAATTTGCCCATTCTCACCACTCATATTCAACATAGTACTGGAAGTCATAGCTAGAGCAATTAGGCAATAAAAAGAAATAAAAGGTATCCACATTGCAAAAGAAGATGAAAAATTGTTTGTAGATGACATTAATTACATATAGAAAACCCTAAAGACTTCACCAAAAAACTGTTAGAACTAAAACAAATTTAGTATAGTTACAAGATACAAAATCAACATTCAAAAATCAGTTGTCTATTTACACACTAACAATGAACTATCTGAAAAATAAATAAAAAAGTAAGTTCTATATCTAGATACTAGTCTAACATCACTAATCATTAGGGAAATGCAAATCCAAACCTAATGAGATATCACCTCAGGTCTGTTGGAATGGCTATCATCAAAAAGACAAGACAATAAACGCTAGTGAGGATGTGGAAAAAAGGGAACTTTGGGCACTGTTGGTGGGATTGTAAATTGGTACAGTCACTATGGAAAACAGTATGAAATTTCCTCAAAAAATTAAAAATAGAACTACCATATGATCCAGCAATTCCACTTCTGGGAATATATCCAAAGGAATTTGAAGCACTATGTCAAAGAGAGATCTGCACCTCCATTTCACAGTAGCATTATTTACAATAGCCAATGCATAGAAACAACCTAAGTGTCCATGACAAACAAATGGATAAATAAGTTTTGGTACACACACACACACACTCACACACCATGGAATATTATTCATCCATAAAAAGTGAAGAAACACTGTCACTTGCAACAACATGGGTGGAACTTGAGGGCATTATGCTAAATGAAATGTCAGACAAAGAAAGACAAATGCTGTATGATCTCCCTTATATGTGGAATCTAAATTAAAAAACTCACAGAAAAAAGAGATCAGATTTGTGATTATCAGAGGCAGGGGGTGGGGGAAGTGGGAATTGGATGAAAGTGGTCAAAAGACACAGGCTACCAGCTGTAAGATAAATAAGTACTAGGGATGTAACATACAAAATGATGACTATAGTTAGCATTGCTGTATGATATATATAAAAGTTGTTAAGAGAGCAGATTGTAAAAGTTCTCATCACAAGGAATATATATATATTTGTATCTATATGAGATGATAAATGTTAACTGAACTTATTGTGGTATTCATTTCACAATATATGTAAGATAAATCATTATGCTGTATAACCTAAACTTATACAGTGCTGTATGTCAATTACATCTCAATAAAACTGAAAAAAGGATAAATTATAGGACAAAACCTTTTGGATGTAGAGCTAGGCAAGAACTCTTAGATTTTATACCAAAACACAATCCATAAAAGGAAAAATTGATAAATTGCACCTCGTCAAAATTAAAAACAGAAACAAAAACTTTTGCTCTGAGAAAGCCCATATGAAGAGAATGCAAAGATAAGATACAGACAGGGAGAAAATATTTGAAAACTTTATATCCAATAAAGGACTAATATCTAGATATAGAAAGAACTTTCAAAACTTAGTACAAAACTTAAGTCATTGTGGATCAATGGGCTATCTATAAGAGGTAAAATCATAAAGCTTTTACAAGAAAACATAGTGGTAAATATTCAAGACCTTGTATTTGGCAATAGATTTTTAGATATGACACCGAAGGAACAAGCAACAAAAGAAAAAATAAATTGGACTTCATCAAAATAAATAAAAAACAATTTTGTGCATCAAAGAACATTAACAAGAAAGTGAAAAGACAACCACACAAATAAGAGAAAATGTTTGCAAATCATATATCTTATAAGGGTCTAGTGTCCAAAATATATATATAAATATATAAAGAACTCTTAAAATTCGAGAACAAATAGACTAACAACCCAATTAAAATATGGACAAAAGATTTAAATAGACATTTCTCCAAAGAAGATACAAAAATGTCCAACAAGCACATGAAAAGATGTTCAATGTAATTAGTCATTAAGGAAATGAAAGTCTTAACCACAATGAGGTACCACTTCACACTCACCAGGATAGCTATAAAAATTTTCAAAAAACAAAAATAACAAGTGTTGCCAAGGATGTTGTTATGGTCTGAATGTTTGTTTTCCCCCAAAATTCATATATTGAAAATTAAATGCCCAAAGGTATTGGTATTAGGAGGTGAAATTTTTGGGTGATGATTATGCCATGAGGCCAGTGTCCTCATGAATGAGATAATGCCCTTATAAAAGAAGCCCCAGAGAGCTAGCTCACCCCTTCCACCATCTGAGGACATGGCAGGTAGTCAGCAGCCTGCAACCCAGAAGGGGTCCTTCACCAGAACAAGACAATGCTGGCACCCTGATCTTGGACTTCTAGCTTCCATAACTGTCAGAAATAAATGTTTATCATTTATAAGCCCTTTGTCCAGTGAGTGGTATTTTGTGATAACAGCCTGAACAGACTGAGAAAAATGTGGAGAAAGTGGAACCATTGAACATTGCTGGTGGGAGTGTAAAATGGTTCTGCCACTGCGGAAAAAGTTTAACAATTCTTCAAAAAGTTAAATATAGAGTTACTATGTGATGCAGATATTCCACTCCTAGGTATATACCTCCAAAATTGAAAACAAGATATAAAACAAAATCTTATACATGTAAGTTCATAGCACTATTCACAATAGCCAAAGGGTAGAAGTAACCCAAATATCAATCAAAGGATGTATGGATAAACAAATTATGGTATATAGATACACACACACACACATATATATGTATATATATACACACAATGGAATACTAAGTCATAAAAATGAATGTATTACCAATACAGGCTACAACATGGATGAAACTTGAAAATATTATGGTATGTAAAAGGTCACAAAAGTTTACATATTTTATGATTACATTTGTATGAAATATGCAGAGTAGGTAAATCCATAGAGATAGAAGTTAGATTAGTGATCATGAGGGGCTAAGGGGTGAGGGGAATGGGAGTAACTGTTTAAGGTATGTGGGTTTCCTTCTGTGGTGATGAAAATGTTTTGGAACTAGATAGACATGGTAGTTGCACAACATTATGAATGTACTTAATGTCACTGAATTGTTCACTTTAATATGGTTAAATTCACCTCAATTTAAAAAAAGTAAAGGAAACACTCAACAGTAAAAAAATCAAACAATCTAATTAGAAAATGAGCAAAAGACGTGAACAGACATTTCACTGAAGAGGATATACAAATGGCAAATAAGCATATGAAAAGACATTCAACATCAGTAGCATCAGGGAAATGCAAATTAAAACCACAATGAGATGTAACTACAAATCTATCATAATGGCTAAATTAAAAAATAGTGACAACACCATATGTTGGTGAGGATGCAGAGAAACTGGATCACTCATACAGTGCTGGTGGGAATATAAAATGGTACAGTCACTCTGGAAAACAGTTTGGCAACTTCTTAAAAGAAGAAACATGCAACTACCATGCAACTTAGCAATTATACTCTTGGACATTAATCCGAGAAATGAAAACATGTTGACACAAAAAACTGGAAACAATTCAGATGTCCTTCTATGTGTGAATGGTTAAATAAATTGTGATACATTCATGCTATGGTTACTACTCAGCAATAAAAAGGAAGTCATGAAAATACTTGGATGAACCTCCAGAGAATTATAGAAATGGAGAACAGATTAGTGATTCTCAGGAATTAGGATGGGGGAGGGCAGGAGGAGCAGTTGTTGTGGGAGGGAAGTGGGTGTGGCTATAATAGGAGCAACATGAGAGAAGTTGGTTGTGATGGAAGCTGCTGGTGACACAAATGTTCTGTTTCTGGACTGTGCTGGTGGATACATGAACTTACACTTGCAATAAAATTGTATAGAACTTAATACACACACACTCACACGAGTACAAGCATGACTCAGGAAACCTGAATAATCTGGTGGATTGTATCAATGTCAATATTCTGGTTTTGATATTATCCTATAGTTTTTAAAAATGTTACCATTGGGGAACATTGGATAAAGAGCACAAATGATCTCCCTGTATTATTTTCTACAACTGTATATGAATCTACCATTATCAGAATAAAATTGTAATTAAAATACGAAATGCTAGATTTCAGCAACATGGCAGAGTTCCCTCTATCTCTCCCCCTTCGAACTACAACTAAAAGGACATTCATTGATCAGCAGAGGATACCGACATGGCACATCAGGATGCCTGAGAGACCTCAGCAGCGATACATCTGAAGGTGGATGGACTATTGCCCAAGGAGGTGGTGGAGATAGGTGAGCACCCTCTGGACCCCAGGCAGCCCAGTGCACTCATGCAACTACTTTCCTGGCTGGAGCGACCATAGCACCACTACAGCCCCAAGGGTGGGAGTGTGCCTCAGTGCAACTGTGGAAACAGGGGATGGCAGCCCTGAGCCCCCAGTGTGATCACTTCACCATCTAGTGGGAGGCCCTCAGGGCCACATGGCCCACAAAGAGTGGTGCAGGCTTGGACCCAGTAGGGAAGCCCTGCCCACCAAACACAAAGGCTGGTGTGACCTAGAAGCAGAGGGTGGCTGAGTGGCCACCAGAGTGAAAAAGCTCCCAGCTGCCACGAATGCCCATAGTACTGCTATGACCCCAAAGAAGGAAAGTGTGTCTCAGCGGGAATGTAGGTGGCAGTAGCCTTGAGCCCCCATGTGATCACTCTCTCATCTGGTAGGAGGAACCACAATCCCAATGCAGTTCCAGGGAGTGGCTTTGGCTTGGTCCCAGAAGGGAGGTCCTGACCACCAAGCACAATAGCTGGTGCAACCTAGGAGCAGAGGGTGGCTGAAATCCCAGTCTGGGTGAACAAGCTCCCAGCTGCCATGAATGCCCATAGTACTGCTGCAGCCCCGAAGTGGGGAGCACAACTCTGGGTCTGTGGGAGCAGGCAGCAGTAGACCTGAGCTCCTGTGTCATCACTCTCTCATCCAGTGGGAGAATCCACAATCCCACCAGGGTCCTAGGGAGTGGTTTTGGCTTGGTCCCAGAGGAGAGGTCCCACTCATCAAGCACAACGGCTGGTGCAACCTGGGAGCAGAGGGCAGCAGAAACCAAATGAACCCCAGGCTTCCATGAATGCCCCTAGTACTGCTGCAGCCCCGGAGTGGGGAGCACAACTGAGTGGGACTGTGGAAGCAGGTGACAGCAGCCCTGAGCTCCTTTTGTGACTACTTTCTCATTTGGTAGGAGACCCCACAGGGCTGCTGCAGTCCCAAGAAATGACCCAGGCTTTCACTGACACAGCCAACAGTGATCACAGCAGCGGGCTCAGATTACAGAGCTCCTGCCCCTCCCCCAAATGGTGGCAGGTGGAAACTGCGTCCAGAAATTATCACTATGCACTGGCACAAATCCACTCCATCAAATGGTATAAAGAAATATATTAATACTCCAGACTAGAAGGAGAAAGACAAACACCTAGAAATCAATCCTGAAGGCATGGAAATCTACAATCTAAATGACAAAGAATTCAAGACAGCCATCATAAGAAAATTTAACGAGCTACAAGAGAATTCTGAAAGACAGTTCAAGGAAATCAGGAAACAAATTACTGAACAGAGGGAATTCTTCACAAAGGAGATCAAAACTATAAAGTTAAACCAAACAGAATTGTTAGAGATGAAAAACACAATGGATGAGATAAAAAAAAGTCTGGAGTCCTTAAAAAACAGAGCTGACAATATGGAGGATAGAATTAGCAATCTGGAGGATAGGAACACAGAAATGCTTCAGATGGAGGAGAAGAGAGAGCTTAGACTAAAAAGAAATGAAGAAATTATCTGAGAAATAGCCAACTCAATTAAGAAATGAAACATAAGGATTATAGGTATTCCAGAGGAAGAAGAAAGGGAAAAAGGAGCAGAGAGCTTGTTCAAAGAAACAATAACTGAGAAGTTCCCAAACCTGGAGAAGGAGCTGGGATCACATGTAACAGAAGCCAATAGAAGTCCTAATTACACCAATGTAAAGAGACCTTCTCCAAGACATATATTAGTAAAGCTGGCAAAAGTCAACAATAAAGAAAAAATATTAAGGGCAGCAAGGCAGAAGAAAATAATCTATAAAGGAAGGCCTATCAGGCTTTCAGTGGATTTTTCAGCAGAAACCTTACAGACTAGGAGAGAGTGGAATGATATATTCAAAATTTTGAAAGACAAAAATTTTCAGCCAAGAATACTATATCCAGTGAAAATATCCTTCAGATATGATGGAAAAATGAAAAATTTCCCAGATAAACAAAAGGTGAGGGAGTTCATTGCCACAAGACACCCCCCCCACAAGACTTGATCAAGAAGGCCCTCATACCCGAAAAAAAAAAGAAAGAAAGGGTTAACAAAGCCTTGAGCAAGGGGATAAATAAGCAGACAAAATCAGAAAGTTGCAACTCTCTATCAGAACAGATTAGCAAATAATTATAACTCTAAAGATAAGGGCCGGCCCCGTGGCTTAACAGTTAAGTGCTCGCGCTCCGCTGCTGGTGGCCCGGGTTCGGATCCCAGGCATGCACCAACGCACTGCTTCTCTGGCCATGCTGAGGCTGCATCCCACATACAGCAACTAGAAGGATGTGCAACTGTGACATACAACTATCTGCTGGGGCTTTGGGGGAAAAATAAATAAATAAATAAAATTATATATAAAAAAATGTTGTGATAACTCTAAAGATAAAGGGAAGGAAAACTCTGAAAATAAATATTATCACATCATTTTAACCACAAATTCACAACACATAATGGAATAAGTTGTGATAACAACTTAGAAGGGCAAGAGGAAAGGGATGAAACCTGCTTAGACTAAGGGATCAAGAGGCTATCAGGGAATGGACTATCTCATCTACGTGATCTTTTATACAGACTGCACAGTAATGATTAAACAAAAAGTCAGAAAAAAACACAAATGTTTAATAAAGAGAAAACTGGGAAAACTATCAAAAAGAGCCACCAAACTGAATTAGCAGTCCCAAACACATGGAGTGAGAAACAAGGGAAATACATAACAACTGAAAAACAAGCGATAAAATGGTAGCATTAAGCCCTCATATATCAATAATCACTCTAAATGTAAATGGATTGAATTCCCCAATCAAAAGACACAGAGTGGCTGCATGGATTAAAAAACAAGACACAACAATTTGCTGCCTCCAGGAAACACATCTCAGCTCTAAAGACAAACAGAGGCGTAGAGTGAAGGGATAGAAGACAATACTCCAAGCTAATGGCAAACAAAAGAAAGCAGGTGTTGCCATACTTATATGATACAAAGTAGACTTCAAGACAAAAAAGGTAATGAGAGACAAAAAGGGCCAATATATAATGATAAAAGGGACACTCCACCAAGAAGACATATCACTTATAAATATATATGCATCCAACACAGGAACAACAAAGTATATAAAGCAACTATTAACAAACCTAAAAGGAGATATCAACAACATCACAATAATAGTAGGAGACCTTAACACCCCCCTTACATCAATGGATAGTCAATAAGACAGAAAGTCAATAAGGAAATAGTGGACTTAAATGAAAAACTACACCAGATGGACGTAATAGATATATATAGAGCACTCCATCCAAAAACAGCAGATTACACATTCTTCTCAAGCACGAAGGGAACATTCTCAAAGATAGACCAGATATTGGGAAACAAAGCAAAGCTCTATAAATTTAAGAAGACTGAAATCATAACAAGCATCTTTTGACCATAATGCCATGATACTAAAAATCAACTACAAGAAAAACATGGGGAAAGTGACAAAAACGTGGACACTAAACAACATGCTACTGAACAACCAATGGATCATTGAAGAAATTAAAGGAGGAATCAAAGAATATCTGGTGACAAATGAAAATTAAAATACACCATACCAGCTCATATGGGATGCAGCAAAAGTGGTCCTGAGAGGGAAACTCATAGCAATACAGGCCCACTTTAACAAACAAGAAAAATACCTAATAAGCAATCTTAAACTACACCTAACATAATTATAAAAAGGAGAACAAACAAAGCCAAAAGTCAGCAGAAGGAGGGAAATAATAAAAATTAGAGGAGAAATAAATGAAATTGAAACAACCAAAAAAAAGAGTAGAAAGGATCAATGAAATAAAGAGCTGGTTCTTTGAGAAGATAAACAAAATTGACAAACCCTTAGCTAGACCCACTAAGAAAAAAAGAGAGAAGCCTCAAATAAATAAAATTAGAAATGAAAGTGGTGAAATTACAACAGATACCACATAAATACAAAGGATTATAAGAGAATACTATGAAAAACTATGTGCCAACAAATTGGACAATCTAGAAGGAATGGATAAATTCTTAGACTCATACAATTTCCCAAAACTGAATCAAGAAGAAATCGAGAATCTGAATAGACCAATCACAAGTAAGAGATTGAAACAGTAATAAAAAACCTCCCAAAAAATACAAGTCCAGGACCAGATGTCTTCTCTGGAGAATTTTATCAAACATTCAAAAAAGATTTAATACCTATCATTCTCAAACTATTCCAAAAAATAGAGGAAGATGGAATACTTCCTAACACATTCAATGAGGCCAACATCATTCTGATACCAAAGCCAGAAAAGGACAATACAAAGAAGGAAAATTATAGGCCAATATTGCTGATGAACATAGAAGCAAAAATCCTCAACAAAATAACAGCAAACTTATTACAGCAATACATTAGAAAGATCATACACTATGATGAAGTGGGATTTATACCAGGGACAGCAGGATGGTTCAACGTCAGCAAATCAATCAATTTGATACACCACATTAACAAAATGAGGAATAAAAACCACCTGATCCTCTCAATAGACGCAGAGAAAGCATTTGACAAGATACAACATCCATTTATGATAAAAAAAAAAACTCTCAACAAAATGGGTATAGAAGGAAAGCACCTCAACATCATAAAGGCCATATATGACAAACCCACAGCCAACATCATGCTCAATAGGGAAAAAGTGAAAGCCATCTCTCTGAGAACAGGAATAAGACAAGGGTGCCCACTCTCACCACTCTTATTTAACATTGTACTGGAGGTTCTTGCCAGAGCAATTAGGCAAGAAAAAGAAATAAAAGCAATCCAAATAGGTAATGAAGAAGTGAAACTCTTGCTGTTTGTAGATGACATGATTTTATATATAAAAAACCCTAAAGAATCCATCAGAAAACTATTAGAAATAATCAACATCTACAGTGAAGTTGCAGGGTACAAAATCAACTTACAAAAATCAGTTGCATTTCTATACTCTAATAATGAAATAACAGAAAGAGAACTCAAGAATACAATCCCATTTACATTCGCAACAAAATGACTAACATATCTAGGAATAAATTTAACCAAGGAAGTATAAGACCTATACAGTGAAAACTATAAGACATTATTGAACAAAATGATGACAACATAAAGAAATGGAAAGATATCCCATGCACATGGATTGGAAGAATAAAGATAGTTAAAATGTCCATACTACCTAAAGCAATCTACAGATTCAGTGCAATCCCAATCAGAATCCCAATGACATTCTTCATATAAATAGAACAAAGAATCCCAAAATTCATATGGGGCAACAAAAGACCCCGAATAGCTAAAGCAATCCTGACAAAAAACAAAGCTGGAAGCATCACAATCCCTGACTTCAAAATATACTACAAAGCTATAATAATCAAAACAGCATGGTCTGTGTACAAAAACAGACATACAAATCAATGGAACAGTATTGAAAGTCCAGGGAGAAAACCACACATATATGGAGAGCTAATCTTTGACAAAGGAGCCAAGAACATACAATGGAGAAAGGAAAGTCTCTTCAAAGAATGGTGCTGGGAAAACTGGATAGCCACATGCAAAAGAATGAAAGTAGACCATTATATTTTGCCATACACAAAAATTAACTCAAAATGGATCAAAGACTTGAAGGTAAGACCTGAAACTATAAAACTCCTAGGAGAAAACATAGGCAGAAAACTCTTTGACATCAGTCTTAGAGGGACCTTTTCAAATTCCATGTCTAATCGGACAAGGGAAATAGAACAAAAAATAAACAAATGGGACTTCATCAGACTAAAGAGCTTCTGCAAGGCAAAGGAAACCAGGATCAAAATGAAAAGACAACCCACCAGCTGGGAGAAGATATTTGCAAATCATATATCCCACAAGGGGTTCATCTCCATAATATATAAAGAAGTCACACAACTGAACAACAAAAAAACAAATAACCCGATAAAAAATGGGCAGAGGATATGAACAGACATTTTTCCAAGGAAGACATACAGATGGCCAATTGGCCTTTGAAAAGATATTCAACATCACTAATCATCAGGGAAATGCAAATCAAAACTATGCTAAGATATCACCTTACACCTGTGAGAGTGGCTATAATCACCAAGACAAAAAAAATAAAAAATGTTGGATAGGATATGGAGAAAAGGGAACACTCATTCACTGATGGTGGGAATGAAAACTGTTACACAGTTTCCCTGCTATGGAAAACAGTATGAAGATTCCTCAAAAAATTAGAAATGGGAATACCTTATGATCCAGCTATCCCATTTCTGGGTATTTATCCAAAGAACTTGAAATCAACAATCCAAAGTGCCTTATGCACCCCTATGTTCATTGCAGCATTATTCACTATATCCAAGAAGTGGAAGCAACCCAAATGTCCATCAACAGATGATTGGATAAAGAATATGTGGTATATATATACAATGGAATACTACTCAGCCATAAAAAAAGACAAAATTGTCCCGTTTGCAACAACGTGGATGGACTTGGATGGTATTATATTAAGTGAAATAAGCCAGATAGAGAAAGACAAACACTGTATGACTTCACTCATATGTGACATATAAATAAACACATAGACAGAGAGAATAGTTTGGTGGTTACCAGGGGCAAGGAAGTTGGGGGGTGGGCTCAAGGGGTGAAGGGGCGCATTTATGTAGTGACTGACAAATAATAATGTACAACTGGAATCTCACAATATTGTAAACTATTATGATATCAATAAAAAAATTTTATAAAACAAAAAAATGAAATGCTAGCCAGAATAGCAGATATGTCATGTCCAAACTGTCCTGAAGTCCTGGCTGAAAGTGCCTGGTTCTCCTTTTCTATGTGATTAAGCTTAACTCCTTTAGAAAAAACTGATTGGGCTCAGACTTGTCGGAAGGGAGGTATTTTTCAGCTTTCACTGCAGCACTGCTTGTTTCTGAGTAATAGAATGGCAACTAGACTCCCAAAGTTTTGTTTCTTGTCCCCTCAAGAGCTCTTTTGGAGACTTTGCTATAGATAGAGTGTCCTGTGGGAATAAAACATTTCCAATCTGTGTCTGGGCAAGGTTGATTAGGAGCTCTCTGAGGTGCTTGCAAATCCCCAGCATCGTCATTAGATTTTGCCTGGCGAAAAATGTGGCCACCTTCTCACCTATCTACAGCTCTTAAAGTAACTCCCTACCTACTTGAGGCAGTAACTAGCCCTAGGCTTTGGCTGGTGGTAAAATCATAATTGCTTTGGGTGGAGATACTGGAAAGGGCTTGTAAAGATCATCTTGTTCACTCCTAGTCTCTAGACAGAACTAACTTAATTTTGTAAAGTTGGGCCATTCTGATACCAAAATTCAGAGTGGAAAGAGTAGTGCTGTTTTCAGCACTGGGCTCTTTGGGGGTATCTGGAGGAATTAAGAATTAAGCCAATTTTCATCGCTCCACCCCAATGCCAACTACCCAAACCACTTAAACCACCCTAGAGAAGCATCTCTTAATATCTCATTATATATGAATTTATGGGCTAATTTGTCTTGGATTCTCTGATGTAAAGGAAAAGGGACTGGAGTAAGACTCAAGATACCTGAGTTCTTATCCTCCCTACATCATTAATTTAATCTGTGACTGTAAGCAAATTCCTTTTCCTTTTGATCCTCAGGCTCCTTTGTGAAATGAGGGATTGGATTAGATATTCCATTTCAACTCTGAAATTCCATAGATATATTCTTTATTGAACTACCTCATCGTGGATAGTTATATTTTAGAACAGACGCAGATGGTAATACTTTATCCTCTATATAAATTGCAAATGGTGAAGATTTTAGGCACCTGGATGAGGAGGCCAGCACTCTGCCTATGGGCAAAGTTCCTGGACTTCAATGACTGCAAATTGACCATTGTTCTCTGGATATATCATGGATTTCTGAGAGCTACCTGGACTAATGTCAGTAATCAGGAAGGCACTATCAACAAGTTTATTCATTAGGTCATGTTGACACCGTATTGTTGGGAGAGAATAAAAAAGCACATCTGTTTGCATAGTGGAAGCAGCTTCAGTTTATTGGGTCATCTTTTTCTGTCAATGAGCGATAATATGCTTGAATGTCACTGATCTG